>NC_134457.1:129264508-129879329 GCF_047948215.1 Lycorma delicatula
TAAGAGGTCAGTCATTCGATTAATTACTTATAAATCTTGGGAACGCGGTTGAACTTGTTTTAACCGTTCATACC
Organism: Lycorma delicatula; assembly: GCF_047948215.1. Classification (NCBI taxonomy): domain Eukaryota; kingdom Metazoa; phylum Arthropoda; class Insecta; order Hemiptera; family Fulgoridae; genus Lycorma; species Lycorma delicatula. The sequence continues at coordinate 129,264,583 of NC_134457.1, forward strand.
TTGAATGAAATGCAATTAGAAAAATATTTTGTTTCATTATTTAACGAAGAAAACAAAACCGCTAACGTAAAAACGTAATTACATTCCTCGGAACATAATGAACTTGGCGATTTGAAGTAATGTTCGGATTCCTGATGTATAATATAAGATTTGATACTGGATGTAACATGTTTATTAGATAATCCTTTACTTTTATGACTTCTCCATTGGTATAAGTAAATTTTGGTATTCTATAAGCAAAATTTGAAAATTAAAATTTGAATTGATTTTCAGTGGTACGAAGGGTTCGAAAGTGGTACGAAAGGGTGGTAGTGAAGAAAGGGAACGAAAATCACTTCTTCTACTCTTACCTAAATGGGTTTAAATTAAATGGTATACTTTTTATTCATTGGAGTGGCTGAACTATTTCTTAAGAAATTTGTGGCTGTTGTTAGTTCGCCTGTAATCGTTAGGTAATACCTAACTTACTTATATCCTAAGTGAAGTTAGTTATGTACAGATTTTATCGAATTTATTAACGCATAGGAAAACCAAATATTATTTATTTAACTAAATTCTTTATTCAAAAGTTTCCTTATTATTATTTTATATCATTATAATTAAATTTTAATAATTCAGGATATTTTCCATGTTACCTGTAAGCTGGGTGACAATAATGATAGTAGACGAGCAGACGTTTGCTCGAATCTCCAGCTTTGTGGCAGGGGTCTCCAATCGAATCTTTTGTGCGACAAAAGGATCGAAGTGCGAGGAAGGAAGGATAGCCCGTCATGGAGCTGTCGTTTCGTCCGGGCTTGCTCAGGAGGGCGGCGGCTACGAAGCGACGGGACTCCCGAACCCCGATCTAGGAAGAAACAGACCATCCAGTTGGAGGAGAGAAATATGATAAAGTCCTGGGTCCCAGGTGAAGAGAGGGGGTGAAGGACACCCTCCTGTGGAGCCGCCGATCGTCCGCGCTTGCGTGGACGGCGGTGATGATGCACGGGGGTCTCTGGATCCCCTGAGCTCGAAGGCATCTCCCAGGATCGCGTCATGCTTAATTGCGATCCGGCTGCAGAGGGGGAGTCGGTGAAATAAGTTGGTAGGGCGCAGGCACACATACGCACTTAATAACAGCTTGCAGAACCTGTTAGAGAGCCAGACACGTTGCCCGTAAATGGGGTTTTTCCGACTCATCGGGGAAAAAAAAAGAAAAAAATGTTGAAACATTAGGTTTCAAGTCCAGGTTATCTAGTTTTAGCACCATAATTTCTTATCGTTTTCTACAGATTGAGAAAAGAATTTTTCACCAATTTTATATAAAAATAGTATTAATAAATTTATTCATTACCAAAGGAATAAAGAAAGTCGATCTCAGCAAAAAAACTTTAATTTAAAATTTCGAATATTAATAGAGTTCATGTTTTACCCTTCAAGTCAACTATTAATTGAAAGATTTAAATTTTATTCACTTGGCATTGATTGAACACGAATAAAAAATGTTAGGAAACCTTTGTTCCGTAATACGGAATAAAACTTTGTTATTCTACTTATTTCTTGTGGTACTTCGATGATTTTCATACTATCAAAATTTCTGAAGCAGCTAAAATGTTATTATTTCTTCCACAGAATAAAGAAAAGGTTAAAAAAAATTTAAATAGATCTTAAAAAGAATCTGTAAAACGCATTAAATTTATTTGTAATTTAGTTTCAGTACTAAAAATTACTTTTTATCATTAAAGCAAATGATAACTAGGAAAAAGAGAAAAGACTTTTGCAGAATGCGAAATCGAAACAAGTGGATTGTCTACTCGCAGAACAATCAGACTTCTTAAAAACAAAGAAGTATGGAGAATGAGAAAATAGATTAAAGATGTTTTAAATTAATATTATGAAATAAAATAAGAAAAGTAATTTGAAGATTAACTACCGTGGGTCATAATTAAAAAAATTAAAAATATAGATCTAGTGATAGGTTTTCGAGCAATAAAATACACGGTTAATTTCGCAATACTGTAGAAAATTACTTGATCAAAGTTTAGAAAATAGAATATCTATTACTATTATAATTAAAAATATTGATTTTTCTGACTTTAATCGGCATTTTTTAGACAATTCATTATTGCCTTACCAGTAAATGATTGTTCAGATTTTAAAAGTTATTACAGAAGAGAGAAAAGATAAAAATAACTGATCAAGTGAAATTAGGTTGTACTTTTGGGAATATCAGATTACATGCAAATGATCACACTAGTAAGTGGTTTTTATAAGAAATGGAAGTGGAATTTTTATTGCAGTTATGATATAAAATCGTAATTAAAATAATTATTAATCAGAAAACTTGACCTCTATTTAATTGCTAAATTAGTGACTATGGAAGGAACTTGGCAAATAACACCTGAATTTGTTATAATTTTTTCACTAACAGTTTTAACAAAAGGCACTTTACTCATTAAATTAAAAATATATTTTTTTTTAAATTATTTCTGTCTGATGGGCAAGTTCGAATACGATGGTGACTGTCGACTGGTGGGGTGAACATCCGACGACCTTTGCTTCAGATGTTGGAATTCCCGCCACAGGGCCAAGTTCTCCTCTGACGTAGACAGAAGCGGCCGCTGTTTACATGAGGTAAGGCTGACCATTTACGCAAGGACTGCCATCAAGACCCTAGGTGCTTATTCTGCAAGTCACATAGTCATAGGCCCGGGGGTCGTGGATGTAAGATGACTCCATCATCATCTGGAGCTGCTTCTTCACAGGAATATCGGATACCGGATACGCCCATCCGGGAGGGGGTGGGAGGCTTCGGTCACCCGCTTACGATGATCGGGTGGGAACTCCCTTGCAGTACCGTTGGGGGAATGTAAGATCTAGTCCCGATGGGGAATCCTTTCAGGGGTTCCCCAATAGAGGCAAGGCATAAAGACCGAGTCCGGTGGGGGGATCCTTTGGAATTCTCTTATTAGAGGCACGGCGCCTAAAAGACCGAGTCCCGGCTATGTGGCGGGAACTTTGTTTCCGACGAAGTAGTTAGAGGCTATGGCACCCCTTGGAGCTGAGTTTATGTTTAGTTGCGGATCCATCTCTGGTGGGCGGGGAAAAAAAGAGGTAACCCATTAAATGAATGTGTTAATTTAACATGAAAAAATTCTCAAATATATAAGCTTAGAGACTAATTAAAAAAATTATTATTATTGTTAATTATTACATCAAAAAGTATATTATCCTATACTAGGACTGTTTAACCTAATTTATTATGCTAATACATTATTGCCTTTTTTCTTTTACCATTTATTATGTATTTATTAATAAATTTAGAGCGTTGATTTGTTTTATAAAAGCATCGCATAATAATTAATTAAATGAAACTTAATAAATATATGTGCATTAACTATACGAAATCCAGTGTAAGGATTTATTTATGCCTTATTTATATTTAATTTTTATATTTTATAACATATTTATAAATAATCTTTTTTTTATAAAATAATTTATTATTTAATTACCACACAAAAGAAAAGAATTACAATTTTTGACATAATTTTTGTAATAAATAAATTTATAGTAAACAATAACCGTAATAATAATACTTTTTCCTAAGAAACCAGAAACTTCTCACTTTCTTTTCTTTGCATTAGTGAAATGCGAGACCAGAGAACGTGATCACTTGAGTACATGAAAATTTAATCTACTTACTGTATCCATATCCTTTCATGTATGAGTATTATACAAAAATATATTTTCTAAAGCAATATTTAAAATTGTTACTAAAAAAGTGTTATTCCTTTTACATATATATAAAATTTTATTTTATAACTCGGAGAAAGAAATGTAAAAATATATTTACTTATTTGAAAATATAATACTTTGCTTTCGAATAAACGGTAACTTTCTTTAATATAGGTATTTTATAATTTTATAATACTAGGCTATTGAATTTACTGAAGAAATTTTAGCAATAAAGAAACTAAAAATTAACAAAGTCGGCAATAAAATGATAAGATAATAACTATTCAATTTTATTTCTGCAATTTTGGTATTTAGAAGTCGGTGCCAAATAAGAAAACAACTAATTAGCATATAATTTAATTAGCACTAATTTAGCATAGATTTCAACGATATTTTCTTTTAATTTGTAATATAGTCTCTTATTTATATGAGAGTAAATTTTATTTTACTTTACATTTTTTGTTAGTTTTATTTTAATTTAAACTACGGAAAGTGGGTGATAAAAATTAAAATCGTATGTTAAAAAATGCAAAATGTAGGAGGGTAAAATCAGCGGGTAGATTAAAAAATATATTTATGCAAAAATAGTCACTCAAAAGTTGGATTTTAAGGCTCTCTAAAACAGTGTTCCTCAACTACCGATCAGTAGGACCGGTGCCAATCCACGAGATAATGGTACCGGGCCCTGTACAAACTGTCCCACAAAAAAAATTTAACTTTAAAAATAAGAGAAAAGAATGAACAGTAAAAAAACTTCAAATAACGGTAAATAATTATAATTTATATATTATAATTATTTAATAATATTCTGTACAAATACGTTGGCGAATTAATACTGATGCATGTTTAATCTGTAGCAAACATTGTAATCTTTGCAAAATCGACGACAATAAACTATTCCGCGACACATGAAGTGTAGTAGCGGAAGATATCAAAACGACCCCGCACTTAAGAGAGTGGCTTTGTCTGTGCCTTTGTTTTATGACACATGTTCATTTTATTAAAAACACTACATTTACAATTAAATTCTTTACGCAGTCGACTTAGTATTTACTTTTCATTATTGCAAAAACGCAAATTTGTATTCCTCTTAAAATGAGAAAAAAAAAGACAAGGAACTTTACATAATTTTTTCTGCACTGAAAGTTCTTCTGTAGGAAATAGAAATATAGAAAAATCGAGTGAATCAGAAAATGAATGTCCACCAAACAAGAAAAATAAATCTGCTTTCACAAGACGCTACATGAGTACTTGGAATATGGTTTTGTACTTTGGCCGAATTCTACGGAAGACGACGTAGGACCAATGTGCATAATATGTAAGGAAATTAAGAATAATGATAGAATGAAACCGTCAAAAATGTCGCGACATTTAAAATCAAGACATCCCAAACTACAGGGTGATTTTTTAGTCCTGTTACCCAATTGTTAATGTCTGGTAATTTTTTTCTAAGAAAGGGAAATTTTGTTTTGTGACACGAAGTTGGTCACAGTCACTGGTCGCAGTGTGAGTTGATTCTCCTTGAGCTGTGTAAACTTTTGTGCCGTTTCCGGTCGTGTTACGAACAGAATGTCTTTTACCATAGAACAAAGAGTTTTCATTCTTGAACAATATTTTGCTACGAAATCGTACGCGAGTGTAAAAGAATCATTTCAAATTAAATTTCTTGGTGTTCCTCCGCCAGAAGAATGTCATTATCTAGGCTAGCAAACCGATTTCGAGAGACGTTAGTGTTTGCGACAGAAAACGTAGTGGTCTACAAACTCGCTTGACAGATGACATGAATGTGAAAACACGATTGCTCAATTCTCCACGGAAAAATTTACGAAAACTTTCCACGCAAGTTGGTTTGTCATATTCGAGTGTTCAAAAGCTGCTAAAAAATTGAAATTGTATCCGTATCGCGTACCATTAGTCCAAGAGCTTCAGGCTCCAGATTTAAACAAGCGATTGCAATACTGCCGTTGGTTTAGGTCTCTCGTAAATGATAACGGAATCGAATTTTTAATCACAGTGTTCTTTAGTGATGAAGCTTGGATTCATCTCGATGGTTATGCGTACAGTTAAAACTGTCGAATTTGGGCGGTTGAAAATCCTAACGCTTTACAAGACAAATTTTTGCATCCTGAAAAAATTGGTGTGTGGTGTATGATATCTCGTCATCATATAGTCGGACTCATATTCTTCGAATAGACGTAAATGGTGAAGTATACAGGAATATTGTGCGCCAATTTGTGTCCTTCCTGGAATCTCAAGAACGGTATTGCTGGCTTCAGCAAGACGGCACTACATGCCACACGTCTCGAGAAAACATGGATTTTCTGCAAGAGTTCTTTGATGATCGAATAATAAGCAAGGGCTTATGGCCTCCAAGGTCCCCAGACCTCACGTCTCCTGACTACTTTTTGTGGGGCTATATTAAGTCCGAGGCCTTCAAAAACAATCCTCACACTATTGATGAACTTAAAGTCAATATTACAGACTTAATCACGAATATTTCCAATGCAACTCTTAAAAAGGTTCTCCTAATATGCTGAAAAGAGTCCGTGCGTGTATAACCGCAAGGGGTGTACATTTTGAGCATATTCTTTAGCAATTATGTAAGTAATAGCTTTTTATTAAATCTCTTTTGTAAGTAACAAATATATTTTTTTATTCCACCTAAATTTCCCTTTCTTAAATTTCATTTAAAATTGGTAACAGGACAAAAAAATCACTCTAGAACAGAAACCGTTGGAATATGTTGAACGACAAAAACAAGAATTTAACCTCAAAAAAAAAAATTAAAGAAACCTTTATTCAAAATAAATAGTAATTGAAATGTTCATATTTATTTTCCCTTCGTACAGCTAAAACAAAAAAAATCGTTCACAACGAAAATTTAATTAAACCGGTGTTAATTGATGTTTGCAATAAAATGTTTGGACCCTCAGCTGTGGATCAGATCATATCAATGACTCTTTCAAATGATACGATTAGTCGTCGAATCAAAATTCTATCTGAAAATATTAAATATCAGTTAATAAAAAGTATTAAAGAATCACCAATATTTGTCATCAAGATCGACAATCATGTGATATATCTAATTTGTTCTGCTACGTACAGCACATTCACTACTCTTCTGAAGAAATCACAAAAGTACTATTATTTTTCAAAGATTTAGATTCCCACACAAGTTCCAAAATGTTTGTTTTATTGAATTCGTATATTAATAACAATTCCTTAAACTGGAACAATTGTAATGATCTGTATACCGATGGAGCAGCAAATAAGAGTAGGAAACATTGCGAACTAACAAAAAGAATTCAAGAAAACACACTGCATAATACATCGAATATATCACCTGAATTAAACGATGTTGTCCTGGAATCGACAAAAAATGTTAATTTCGTAAAGAAAAGCGATCTAACTCTCGATTATTTGTCATTCTTTGTCAAGCGGTAGGAAGAAAACACCAACATCTCTTACTTCATCCATAAGTAAGATGGCTGTCGCGAGGAAATGTGCTTACCAGACTTTAAGAATTAAGAACGGAAGTGGAGATATTTAGGACGGAAGTGGTAGAAAAACAGTCTTTGTATCAAAATGTTTTTCCAATATTTGTTAGATTGCGAAACTGGCATATTTAAGTGACATATTTTCTTACATAAACGACTTAAATTTAATTTTGCAGAGAAATATGACAATTGCATTTAATTTATTTAACAAAATTGATGCATTTAAAAAAAATTGAAGAAAATAATCCTGATGTATTTAATCTTTATTACGATTTTATTACTAAGCAAAAGGAATTAATAGTTAATAATCTGAGTGTAGTAATAAGTCAACATTTACAGTTACTGTATGATGAATTTGAAAAATATTTCCTTACAAACATAAACTTGCAAGATGAATTTATGGATAACTAATCCTTTTATTGAGAATAATTGCAGTAATATAAATTTAAGTTACGAAGACCAAGGGCATCTCTTGGCACTGACTTTAGAGATAATATTAAGATACAAATTTGCAACTATGAATTTAATTAAATTTTGGATTGCAATAAAAAATGAATTACATTTACATACCAAAGCCATGAAAATGCTACTTCCCTTTGCAACCACATATTTGTGTGAAGCTGGATTCTCAGCTATGACACTTATTAAAACCAAAACAAAAAATCGTTTATCAATAAATTCATCTCTTCGATTAGGTTGGAGTAATTTACAACCCGCATTGAAACAATTGTGCAACAACAAATTTCTCACTAAATTTCATTATTTACAATTAGTTTGTAATATGATTTGTTTGAAATTCCTATTTTTAAATAAAACAACCTACATTTATTTTTTGTTATTTATTTTCTAATTTTCATTTATATATTATTTTGCTGTTTAAAGATAGAAATGATATTAATATTATGTGTGTGTAAATTTAATTACTAATTAAACAAAAATATGATTTTAACTTTTTCTTTTGTTCATCAAAAAATCTAAGCTGAGGGTCTGTCAGTCTCAGTATATTTTTCTATAATTACCGATCAGCCATAAAAAAAATGGTTGAGAAACACTGCTCTAGAATGTGGGAATAAGTATCATGCTTTATGCTAAGTTTTTCAACTAATTTTCTTTAACTTTTGTGACAAATTATTTTGAACATCAGTATGATATCAGGCTATATATCACTTTAAATTAGTAATCCAATAAAAAGCGATGATGCAGGTTTAAAAAAAAGATCATTAAATCATTTGTTTAGACTACATAATTTTCGTTGGAAAATGACCTTACGTTACACATAGACAATTTATGACACATCCCCAGAGAAAATTTCTTTAGGATAAAAAGAATGTTGAAACCAAAAAACAGTTGGTCGAATAGAGAACCTTTTTTTTTGTGAATTCAGTTACATGAAAAAAAAAGTTAAAAAAAGAGCGATGAATTTGTCTTCTATTTTTTTCAATCAAAGAGCAGAAAATCAAAATTTTAAATTATTTGAAGTTTACCTATCTATTATTTCATGGAATAATAAAGGAAAATTCGGAATTGTTTATGTAAACTACAAGAAGTTTTCTTTTTTTATCAATAAAACTAAAAATATGAACCAGGAATGTTAATCCCAAATATTTATTTAATTTGTTAAGGACTATGATAAATTTTCGTAGTTTTTTTTAAGTCCCATCCTTTACAAGCGTATGATTTCAAAATACTTAAAAATTATAATTCCAGAATATCTGTTTGGAGTACATTGCGGATCACTGGGAAGCCCTGCTAACCTCACTTTTTTCCAATTGTTTTACTAAATAACATTTTTCTCATTAAACGAAAACTAAAATCTACCAATCAATTGGTAAATTAGAATTGATTTAGTAAAGTAACTACTCAGATATTTTCTATATTAAACCGTAACAATAAATGTATTACGTACCATATATATGTTATACAATGTATTATGATTAGACTTGTTCTCTGATATTCTTTACTATATTGTATATTTAACGTTCATACTATGAACATTTTAAAATTCTATCTAATCTTAACATGACTGTTTCTCGATAACAGCAGAAAATCTTAAAAATGTTAGAAGAATATAAGAAATGAAGAAGAACATAAAGGACAATCAACCGAAATACCTGCTCGTTGTGCAAGGATCTATAAATTGATTTTCATTATTCATATAATATACTTATATGAAATGTAATTAATTCTAGTCACGATAAATAGAAAAATATATATTTACTATGAAGGTAAATGAAGAACACACATTATGATTTATGCAAAGCTGCTCTTTACTAAATTTATTTAATATTATTATAAATTATTTGCTTAATATATAACACGTTAATTATCAAGTATGAACCTTTCTTAATTTAAAGTGAAAGTTCGTTAATTTTTTTAAAAATGTATTCATAGAATTTATCCCTTCCCGCAACAAAAATATTATTAAGTTGCAGACTACTGTTTTCAAGCAAAATTTATTTTTGCCACCACAACATGTAATTAAATTTTACAGTTCATATTTAAAGTAAATTATTGAAGGCAAAGATCCAGCTTAAAAAAAGAATTTTTTTTAGTATTTACATTTAATCCTGGAAATTCTAATTAAAATTTAAAGAAGTAAATATTTTGTTAAAAAGTAGCAATGATTTTAGCAGGAAGAAAAAAAATGTTTATTTAAAGAATTCTTTTCATTTTCTCTCAGTAAATGAAACAGTTTATGCTATACTTCTAGACTTCATCTTCCCACATATTAATATTGATAAATTCTACAATAATTGAATTTTTCCCTCAAATATCGTATTTTAAAAAGTGTTCTTGGCATTTTCCTTGAGGTGTGAGCGGTGAGAACATTTGCAAAGCAAAATAATATAAAAAGTAAGCATTTTTATTTATTTTTTTTACTTTAATCCAACAGTTAACTTGGATTAAATACAGAATTATAAAATACCTTTTTGCAATAAAGAATGTATCGTTTATTCGAAGTTATTGTCTTCACTAAATATCGATAAAAAAAAATCACATGTATTTTATTACTTCGATCTTATAAACGATCTTATTACTTCTAACAAATGTTCCTAATGTACTCCACCGTTATAGCTTCCAAGATACAGAAAAAATAAAAAAAAATAAATACAAAAAAAAAATTTACAAAAAAAAAATTAATAAAATTTTACAAAAAATAAATACTTATATTTTGTTTACCTACACTGTTTAATTATAATTATTTTTGATAATTATAATCCTTAGCGAATCAAATATAATCATAATAATATATTTCTAACTAAATATTTATTTTTAAATCTCAGGAGATTAAACACTGCATTCTAAATTATTAAATATGCTAATCAGTTATTAGTAAATATGTTAAAATAATCCTCCGATATAAAAGTGATTATTTAATTATTAGTCAAACACGTATAGTCATTAAGTATGAAACTGGTTTAAACCTTCCAATAGGTGTAAACACTTGGTTCCTTTTCATTGGAAATAATTACGGTATGCAGCAATAAAATCAACTAAATGTTTGGGAAATTTTATTTTGAATGGTTAGTTTACACTACACTTAAGAAGATCTTATCCGATTTTTTTTATTTGAAATATAAATTAAAGTGGTAATGAAACTTTAAAATTAAACTTATGTCTTATTTTAAAAAATTTAGGATATTCCAGAAAAACTGATAGTTGTATAAATTCTCAAAAGCCTTTATTCTCAAATACTTAAGCTGATTTCTTTCATTCCAGTTTTACAAAATTATTTTCTAATAAACATTTTGTGGTTATAATAATATCAATTACAATATATTTAATAACCTGTCTTTGATCATTCTAGTCGATTTCTTATTTTATTCGAAAATACAAAGCAACTTTTTCTACTTATTACTATGTAGTCTTTACTTTTAAATTAGATACCACATGAGAAATTCAAAAGATTTTGTTGAATGTAATCATATAAAGCAAACTTTTTCTCAAATACAAATAAAATAATATGTAAAAAGAAAACAATATAATTATAACAGACAACAATAATAAAATATGTTATTAAAAAAAAAGACCCGAAAAACTTAAAATGGTGAGAAAGAGGTTTAATGAAAACTTTTCCCACTTTTTTATGATTAACATGCTCTGGATTCAATTTAAGAAAATTCCAAGGAAAGAAAATTAAGAAAAATCAAGGGATTTTTTTATAATTTTTACTAAACACAGCTTATAGCTTCCAAGATACAGCTTAAAATTTCAAAAAATAAATACTTATATTTTTTTTTACCTACACTGTTTAATTATAATTATTTTTGATAATTAAATCCTTAGCGAATCAAATATAATCATAATAACATATGAAGAATGTAACTTATGTCATGTACAACGATCTAATACTAAGCAATATTGACAAGAAAATGAGAAATTTTTCAAAATGTATACATATTAACAATAAAAACTTTTCGTTTAAAAAATATGCAATTTTAGTTTTATGAAAGAATATATATTAAATAAGTTCAATAAATGAATATTCTACAGGTTTATTTGTAAAGATCAAGGTTGAAAATACATTTAAAAAATACATTCGCTCAATTTAAGATTTTTTTTTAAATCGCATAAAATAGTAAAAGAAAATAATTAATGCTGTAATTTTAAAATTAAAGCAGATGATCGGAAATTGAAACGACCAATCAATTTTTCTCTGAAAAAAGTTTAATTATGTTTTTAAATTGATTAATTTCTTGTTATTTCTATAATAGGTTTTTAATTATGCGTTCAATACTGTCATCATTATTTTTCTCTAAATTTTATTTCAAGTCAAATCTATTTTTTAAATATAATTTTTAGACTCGATTCATTTTTAGGAAAAAACTATTAAAACTTCTAACCAGAATAAATTTTTGAATTTTAATTATATTATTTAATAAGCTACATCTTTTATCAATCACCCAGACATTCCAATCCCGGTAACCTTTAAATCCCGGTGATAAACCTTTAATGAGGAAGAAGGTGATCCACCTTCTTCCTCATTAAAACATTTGTAAAAGTTTATAACTTGTTTATAAAAAAGGTGTTTAATTTTTTTAATTAGACAGCAATTTTAATTAAAAATAGCATTTTAGATTTTATTTAAAATGCTGTTCTATAAAAAGTAATTCTAAATGATATTCAACGGTTATTTTATAACATTACATATACATGTATGTATGACCAAACCGTAGTCGCACACGGTTTGGTCACTCGTTTTAAAAAAATGATTATCATAATTAGGATGACTTCATTATTTTGATTAGAAAAGAAATTTAATGTGTTTAAAATATGCTTGAACCTAGTCTAAGTCTAGCGGGTCAAATGATAATGTTCTTTAATACCAGTCTTTTCGTCACAATTTGAAACTGCTTTGAACCTGATTTTTACTCAAAAATATCATGTATTTAAGTTGGGTAGAAAAGTTTTGCTGTAATTATTTTTTATTAATAATAACCTATTTTTTCTACTTGTTTGAATATTCTTTTTTTTCTCTAAATTGGATTTCCAGTTCGTTTTTTGAAGAACTTATAACGATCGAATGTATCTGCCTCTTTTCGAACTTTTATATTTATATTTATTTGCTTTTGTGTCTGCGTTTATTTGTGTCCCTATATTTCTATAACTCCTAAACGCATCAAAGAATGTAATGAATATCAAATGACTAGTCTAAATCTCACGAGTAACTAGGAGTATACAGTTTTCTTCACTCAGAAAATACATATTCTTTAAAGCTATCAAGTTGTGAAACTTATATGCTAAAAATTACACCTGTCTAGGAAAAGTATATGGTACAATAATTTTATCTATTTTTTGTTACTTCTTTTATTATGTTGTTTTTGTAAAATTTGATGTATTAGTAACACAAACTTTTAAACTTTGCGGATAACCTTTTACAACTAGTATAATTTAACTACAAGTATTAACCACCCAGTATTAAATATACTCGTATGTTACACTGGCAGGCAAAAATAAAAGTTTAATGTTTCTCTAAGTGTGATACCATTTCTTGAATTTTTTTTTTTTTTGCTTACATTACAGATCTATAAATACAATTTTTCTATCACTCATAGTTTTAAATTACTCTTAGTTTTACGCTTCAAAAAAAATTAAGGGAAAATATAGTTAAAATCTGTAAAATTTATAATTTTGCAAGGCCATACCTGTGTTAGAATGATTTCGCTGATGCTTTTCTTTTATAAATATCCTCAGGCACATCCTGAATTAATGTCCGATAGTAATCGGCTAGCATTTTAGTATTCCATTTCCCTTTATAACGGCTTTCCACCACCGAAATATCTTGGTGGAAACGTTCACCGAGTTCGTCACTTACGTCTCCGAGATTGTCCGAGAAAAAAAACAGATGTAAGTGGAGGAAATGTATTTTCCAAGACATATTACGTCCCATAGCTCTGCATGAAGTAAGAAATTAATTATCAATATCGTGGTATTGTCGGATTTTTGTTTGCCGAGAAATGTTTCGCAAACGTCTTTAAATGAAGCCCAAGCTGCACTTTATACGTTATTCAACATTGAGTTAAATACATCATCTTTGACCAACTCTCTTATTTGAGGACCAAAAAATATTCCTTCTTTAATTTTTCCTTCACTTACATTCGGAAATTTCTGCCTGATGTACAAAAATTCGGGACTATCCTTCATCATTGCTTTTACAGAATTTTTCAGACTTCATACAGGATTCTATTAAATACTTGAGAAATTTCCTAATAACCTTTTAAGATGGACTTTATTAACGACATTGTTACAGTTGAATCCCTGGAACGGATGTTACTAATTAGTTCCGAAAGGTCCTGAGGAAGAAAAATTTCTAGTATTTTGAATGAAGCTTTCTGTAATTAATAATTTGAAGTATAAGATTGATCAGATTCATTTTCCAGGATCTTAAAATTTATGTGGTAATTTTTCCACAGTTCATTACCGAAGAAAAATATTATGCAATTAACTGTTCAACTTTCTACGAAAGTTGCAAGTTTTCTTTCCTTGCACAAGCACCGAGTAGAAAAACTGAAACTTATAGATTAAGCTAAAATTAATTATAAAATCACCTTTAAAAACATTTATATGCAATGTAAATGATGAATAGACTAATACTAACTTAAGATATTACTAGTGCTAACTTAAGCTACTAGTATTAAGCTATGGATTTAAAAGTGATATATATATATATTCATTCTATCTAGTTTGTTGTAATTAAACTAAAATTATTTATTATTACTAATGTCGCCTGTAATTCAGAGGATTTGACATGCTGAAAAGCAACTATATTCCACCCACTGATGAACCATTGATTTCAAACCTTTCAACTTCTAATAAGCCTGACATAGAAATTGATACTTTTAATATGATTACGTCATTTTCATGAATAATCTGTTCTAGTTAAGTCCATTACATCAGTTCGATTAACAGTTAAATAATTTATCATTATAATAGTTGTTTTACTTCAACATGTAATTATATGTTTTTAACTAAATATTCTGTTTGATCATATTCAAGTACATTGATTACTCTCTCAGTATCTCAATTCAAGTATTATTAATATAATATCTATTAGAATAAAATATACGTTTTATATAATTTTAAACTTATCTTCATTGAATCATTAAATTATCAGCTGTACATCACGTGTTATACTGTAGTTGTTAGATATCATAGTAAATAATTTTGATTTAAATAAAAGAAAATGAGAATTTACATGATATAAGCTTATAAGTAAAAAATATTTTGAGAAATAAGCTTTTTGAAAGGATTACATAAATAATTATATCCAATGAGAGTTATATAGATAATTCAATCTCAAGGTTATAAACAGCCTCACAACATGAGTTGATTAAAATATTATTGCAAAAGTAATGCATAAAATGATATTATTACATAAGATAAGAGATTTAAATTGTATATTGAATATGCTAAAACCATACATATAATACAAAATGGTATTTTGAATTATTATATATTAATATTTTAAATGGATTTATATACATACGAATATGAATTAATATGCATGTATAAATATATATATATAAAACCAATATATATAATAAAATAATAATATATATATATATATATATATATAAAATAATATAATATAATATATATATATATATAAAACCAATAATAAATATATAAATATATTAATATATTATATATTAATATATTTTATATATAATATATAAAACCAATAATATATATATATATATATAAAACCAAGAATGGTTAATTTATTTAAAGTGTGCAATATAAGTTAGTGAATAAAATTTAGATGACGGCTAATATATAATATTCATATAGATGTCAACAATATTAATCTTTAGGAGTTGCTATTCTCCGAAAATATTGTACGTTATCTATTATATAATATTATACATTATATCATATTTAGTGTTAGATAGTATGAATTTAGGTAAAATATCCTTCTGTTTAACATCACAATGGATCATTCCCGTTTAAAACAGAATTCATTGTTATGTTAAAATTTTATTATGTTTAATACAAATACATTTTTAAATTAAAATAAAATAATATATCGTACAATGTGCAACAATTATTTAATTTTATAATTCAGCAGATTTAAGCGAAATATGGTATTATTATTATTATTTTTTTTTTTTTTTAATAACTGAGTTTCTAACAGAGGAGATCAAACTAAATTCACCTAAAACGTAATCAGGTTTCTAATTGTAATTGATTAATAAGAGTTTCTTTTTACGTAGATTAATATCAGGCTAAAATTATATATTTTCTTTTATTAGACCAGTCACTATTAAATAAAAAAATTATATTTTTCCTTGTTTATGTTTTTCTTACAGAGGCGTTTTATTATTGGAAAGACAACAAACAATTCATTGGAAAACTACACGACGAACGGGAAATACTCAACAAAATAGTGGAACAAGTAGTCTTCAAGGTATAATATATTTTTTTTATTTTTACTTAATATTAGTTTTAAACATAACTTACCAGTTCCTTTGCATATCCTAAAACTTCCAGTACCCAACTATCACAAAAAGAAAACCTTTCGCAAGCCTTGATTCAAATAAGGGACCAGAAATAACGATTTTGCCAATAAACAACAATGTTATTAGTTATTAAATCTCCCAAAACAATAAAGCTTTAAAAAAGTTTTATACTTTTTAAAACCATATATTTTTAACGGGCAAAAAGTTTAAAATATTTTATATAAGCTTTTTCAAAATCAGTTATATTTAATTAAAATTTAAAAGATTTAAAAAACCAGCTATTAAAAAATCTACATATATACAATTCTGGAAATTAAGTATTTAACATTAAATGGAAAATATATTATTAATATTTACCGTCGCAGTATTTTCATTTAAATTATATTTATTAGTTTCAATTTATCCGGCTATTATAATACATATATATATATGAGCAAAGGCTTATTATATATTCTTGATTTTATTATTTCTTATCATTATTTGGTCCTTTGATATAAAAATACTATTATCTTAATATCAAAATATTTTTATATCGATGTGTTCATGCAGGTATATTACAATATATTGCTTTATATATCACAAAACAAACTTTTAAGAGCAGTTTCAGGGATTTATAGAAGAGTTGTTACGTAGAATTTAAAAAAAAAATTAAGTAGTAAGATTGAGAGATATCGTTACATCAAGAAAGGATTGCAATTCTTATACAATTCGTTGGTTCAATCTTTAATACCTTATCAATATTAATATCCCATTACTCGGAAATTAGTACCATACCTATGACTTTTATTTCTTTAAATAAAGCTCGCCCACTCCTAAAAAATTCTACTTTTACTTGTTTAATTCGTTTATTTCATTTTCTCCCCTTACTCTACCTTTAAAATGAGGCACTATCTCAGTGTGAAAAAAGATCTCTACAATTAAACTGCAGTGAGTGAGGCAATACAACTTACCACTATTAAGAGTTATATAAATTTTTTGTTAGATTCCAATTAATAATCTATTCTGTCCCTTGGCAATCAATGAATTTAATAATCTTTGATTACGCTTATTACACGAAGAAGGGATGCAGCTACCTACGGTCCTTTGTATCAAGAAGGTTGCAGTAGGTATCTAAAGACTTCTAAAATACCATACGAATCAACTAATGGTTTGAGGTTCTGGTATAGCTGGTGCTAGCCATTTTTTCAACTGATTTTTTTTTCAACCAGAGTTTTACTCACTAGTTACAGCTAAAATAACTGAAAGAAAAAAAATTGTAATGGATTTCCTGTAAATTAGCAATATCTGCCTTTAAAAGTTAATTCATATCTACATTTGATGCGCCAATCTACACATTAAATATAACAGAAATCATACGTATAGATGAATCCGGATCATTTACATGCGTTAAACTAGCAATAATTTTTTTTAATTTTGTAAAATTATATGCTTAGTTGTAGAAAAACTCATATTATTATAACCCCAGGGGAACATGCTATAGAAAGCAATGGTACAGCGTATATAAATGATAATTATTTTGGCAACGTAATTATTATATTAGGTATTCGAATAGATGATGCAAGTTCAGCTGTCTGCAAAATCACAAAAGTAGTTGCGGAATGTAGAAGAGAATCTGGGTCATTCGAACTTTGTTTTGACCTGTGATGGATACCCATATATAATTATATAATATATAATTTTAGATATAAAATATACATTATTCATTATTAAAATATATACACATATTCGTAGATTAATACGAGTAATAAAAAACTCAGTTTAATCGAAAATTAATAAAACCTCTTTAATTGATACATTTATTAATAAAAAAAAATATTTTTACATTACTCGAACAATATTAAATATTTTTACAGAAAAAAGTAAGATTTTTTTAAATATACTCCGGTGTCAGAAAAATTACAAAATTTATTATGTTAGTGAATAAATAATGTTAATGATACAGAACCAAATTTAATGAAACATTTTTTTTTTAATAAGTGCTTTTAAAAAACAACTTTTACTAAAAAAAAGGCAGTTTATTTAGTAACATTTAATTGTTTCTAAAACAAATCCAAGTTATGAAGAGTACACCCTGAGCCAGACCACTACTTTGATTAAAATATTTTTCAAATAGAATTTTTATGGTTTGCATCATATATTACACATCTTCAGGAATTTCAATAACTTCGTGAAGTATTTTTCTTTAAGTTCTTCAACCTTGGGGGTGCGGACGATTAACTGAATCCCTTTCTCTTAAAGTAGCTCCAAAAAAATTGCATCATGTGAGATCGGTTGATTTCAAGAGTTAAAGAATATAGGTGTTCTAGGAATAACGCGGCCTGGAAACAATCGTTTAACAGTATTCATTAATTGTCTACAACTGGTATCTTCATCCTCTTGATACAAATTGGAATTATTTAAGGTTTATCCGCTAATCAAGGAAACAAAAATTCTTTTAATCATCTGGACTCTATAAAAATCCTTCGAATTCAGTATGTAACATGTATGTAACTAACTGAATATAAATGACGACCGTTTGGGGCTCATAGAATTACAGATTAACGGCAACTATATTTTCAAGTATAAGTACATTCTTTTACCTAACAGGTGGTTTTTTGTTAAAAGCTGAACTACTTTCTTTAAACTTTTCTCATAAATTTAATGGCACAAGCTGGTCGCAACCATCGTCCCGATAGATACTGAAAAGGTTTTCCCTTCAACTCCCCGGGGTGGACCCACAGTGAAGCATAGCACAGTCCAGGAAACTGCACACTCTAATGGCCTTCCCATCATTCAAGAGGCTCGGATATAACTATCACCACATTTGTAGAATGCTTAATCCGAGACGATGTTAATCCGTCTAATCCTCCGTTGTGTGTGCGCGCGCGTGCACTTGCATATTTGTGTAATGGTCCTGCGTGGATTTTACATAACTGCTAACGTGATTATTCCAATAAAAAATTGCATGTGTATCCTTATAAGGTAAACATAAAAATCGTTAAATAAAACTGAATAACTTTAGCTACTGAAAAACTTCCGGCACTTGTTAAACCCTCAGCAAGCAACTAGAAAACTAAGTAATATACGGTTTTGACTGTTCTCATAAAGAAAAAGAATTGTTCTACCTACTTAAGTCACTATTATTAAATTAAATTATTCATTTTTGTGCAGTTACTTTTTGAATTGATTGAAGATAAAGAAAATTAAACTACATACTCAAATATAACAGTACAAACAATCCAATTCTGTTGTTGAAATCATGCAAGCAAATTAAAATTAAATGAAACGAATGGTATGTAGATTATACAGCTAATAGGAATATTATTAATAGAGATGAACTAATCGAGTATGAAACTGAATTAAAATTTAATCCCTGAAGAATTAGTCACATTCTTCAATGATATGTAATAGCAATGTTTTTGTTTTCGCAATTTCTTATTGCGTGTTTGTATAAGTTAAATGTGAATTAATTTTATTTCTGTTTACTTTTTCTTTGTTTTCATCAAATATATTTAATTTAAAACTTCAGTAAATGTACTAAGTAATTAGGGTAGTAAAGAGTTACTTTTTAACATTGACTTTTTTATTACATTTTAAACAGTAACTTTTTCTTTTATGTGTTTTGTATTATAATTACAGACAGCAAAATCATAAATATGTAAACAGATAGATATCCTCCCCCGGTAACAGCCAATTACAAGTTGAAAAAATTGTTGAGCGTTCTATTAATGAACAGAACAGGTGATTAAACAGGCAACTCTCCGTGAAAACGATTTTCTAATATCAGTATGAAATAATAAAGGAATACTGATTTATGATAAATTTATTTGATTACATGATACATTAATTATTTATTAAAATACTGATAACTCTGATGTTTTCCATTTAGTTATTTTTTTAATAACATATTAGTAGAAGTTTTTTAAATCAAATTGGTCCAGTTTCTTCTATAAATATTGTTATTTGAAAAGAAAACTATCCAAGTAAGTGATTTTATTTTAGCTGTGATATTCATTAAAACTTCTCTATAGGATATAATTTATATGCTTAATAAACGGCTCAGACTTATTTAGGATCTTCTTATCCTATTGGATTTTACGTAAAAATCCGTGGATTCTTTTCATTTATCACTAAACAACGCAAATCATTTGAAGAACAAGAAAAACAACCATGCTTAAATGAAATATTATGATTTGAATTTGAAAGAAACATTTTCTATCAGCAACGGAATACATATTTCTTTTATCAGGGTTTTTTTTATTAATTTGAGATCTTATTTTTATATTTCTGTTTGATAAAAATAAATTTTTAACCAATCTTTAATTATTTATACATTCCCACAACCATTCAGTACCAATAATATTAATAAAAATAAAAAGTAATTAGAAAAATGTTTTAGATGTACTTTCTTTACTAAGAGAAACGTTGCATAGAAACATTTCTCAGATAAAAGAAACATTTTTTAAATCGTTTTAAAGGATAAAAGAATGTTTCTAGTTTGTGTACTTTATTACAATTCCTTTCTCAGAAAACCACAACAAAATAGAATTGTATTAGTAGCCTGGCGTTCTGTAACATACCAACTAGCACACTCTGTACGTACTATCACTTTATTAAAGATAAACATAATGTATATTAATATATCATTCGATCTAGACTGCTTTTGGACAAAACGAAATGTAACCGTTTTAAACAGATACAAAGTCTAATCGCGTATTTGGTTGTCGGACCACAGAAAGTGTTTTCCTCACACATGAATAAAATAAATAAATTTCATTCATACTTTCCACTAAGAAAAAAATTAAAGTATGTGTACTTATAAAAAAAAAAAAAAAACTAATAGATTCTTACAATCTATTCATTCATGATTATTTTTAAACATAAATTAATTTGATTCATTAGAAATTAACTTATATATACATATGTATAAATTTTCCCCCTAAAGAAAACAGAAAATTGATACTAATAGCGTTCTCCATTAATCCTACGTCTAATCTTTAGAGCTCCGTTAATCCTTAGCTATCAGCCTCTATCGTCTTGGTCAGTACAGCGTATCCGTAGTATAGCCTCCCAAGCAGACAGACTGAAAGGTAATAAGTAGATTTAGAAGTATTTACAAAAGCGTTTGTTCCCCACGTTACGGGCTAATCTACAGACGGAAGGGAAAGGAATAAAATCATCCATTGATTCTCTAAGCTATGCTAAACGTTCCGGAGACAATCGCTCAAGAAAATGAAAAAATTTAAAAAGAGAGATGAAATAAATAGAATGGATCTAACTAGAATAGGTGAAGAGAGAAGAATAAGAGAACGTATGATTAATATGACATTGCAACGTTCTATTCAAGAAAAAAAGAAAGAAATGATGTAAGATACATCTGAAATTATAATGTGCACAAAACATGATTTTTACTGACAATAGAATAACTGTTGTCAAGCTAGGAATGAATCCAGATGATTTATATTTAATACAAATGTGCTAGCCAACTAGTAAATTTGAAGGTGATGCAATTGAAGTAAGTATAAACAGATATAAGAAATTATCGAAGATGAAGGTAAAGTTTGAGGTACGATAATAATGGGGAATAGCAATGCTGTGGTAGAGGAAGGATAGGAATATCAAGTAGCGAAAAAGTATGGTTGAGCTAGTGGATTCAAGGGGAGAAAGTATTATTCAGTTTTGTAAGGACATATAATGTTCATAACAAATATTTAATTTAAAATCAAGAAAGATGACAAGAAGGTAAAATTAGAAATCAAAGTGACTACAATTCTGATTATAACAAAGATTCGAAAATGTGATAAAAAGGATTATCAGAGCAAATACTAACGGTAATACTTGTGAAAGAAAAAATAAACTAATATTGAAGAGAATTTAAAAAAAATGAAAAATAAAAACTATATGGAATCTTGAAAAATTAACAAGTTGAAAGGAAATGAAAAAATGTATAAGAACTTGAACATACTTCTCACACCTATGGGTGAGAAGTAAGGTCAAGTATTGAGATTAAAAACAGTAACAAAGCAAATTGCTCCGTTCCACTTGTGCAGTCGGGTGCTGCTACCTAGCGGGGGCTAGAGGACCCACGGCAAGCTTGGTTAGGCGATCTGAACACGCTACGTCTACGTCATAATGCCGCAGGGAGTGGTCATTATGAGGTAGCGACTTTCATTCGGAGCTCGAATCCTGCAAGGAGCAGCTGTTTTCCACATTCAGTCCGGATGGACATGTTCGGATGAACGCTTATTTAGTTTTATACTTACATGTTATTAAGTCATATGTTATTTAATCTTATATGCTTTATTAAGTTCAATTATGTGTTCCGAAATGTCAAGACGACAAGTAATTAAAGAATAATTCAGTAAGCAACAAGGCGTTGTTTCAATTCATCACCTATGAAAATACGGTCCAACCTCACTCTAAAATCTACCACAACGTGTTAACGGTCTTCAGGCGAGATCGTACATAACAAAAATGAATAATGTATTTTGGCTGCATATGAAAAATACAAAAAAAAGAATAGTAGTAAAACAAATAGTTTGCTTCATTAAGTAAAAAATAATAAAGAAATCTTGGATTACATCGAAATGACTGAAAGAATTGAAGATAGGAGAAAATACTAAAATAGGAAAGATATAATGTAGAATATATATGATTCTCTGAAAAAATTCCAATAATAAACTAACAAAATTAATACAAAAATCAAAGAGGAAATTGCTTACCGACAAATGCTAGAAAGATTTAGAAAAAAAACGACAATATGAACTGAACTATAAAAATAGTATAGACACTAAAGGAATTACCAGCAGAAATGTCAAACTGTTATAAATGTAAAACTTCGAAGGAAAACATGGAACTTCTATAGATATCTAATAAAAAAAGATGAGTGATCTTTCAATAGGAGTTCTATTTATAGACTAGAATCAAATTATTATCCCATATAGATGGCCTCTTCAATCTTGTTTATCCTGAAAAAGATAATAATTCCAATGTTATATCATCTAACCTTACTGCCTTATTTTTATTTAAATTTTTTTATCAAACTGGGATTCCTAAATCTCCTGTAAGATCGTAATTGGTTTCTTTATCCGTTTTTTACAACTCATGTCATGGTTTTTGTCCTTTGCGCAATCTCTCTCTATAGTCCTGTCAACTGTAAACTTTTAATCTTTCTGTAACTAATTTTCCATCCTATGGTCTATTACTAATACATTTAGACATAATTTTCCTAAGATTTTCTTATTTTCTACAAGCTGCTTAACTTGAATAGTCTTATTTTCCGCTTTTACACATCACTCGTTCAATCAATCTCCTTTTGCTATTTTGCACTTTTATTAATTTTTTTGAGCCCCAACAAGTTTTTTCGTTTTGGATCTTTAAATTTTTATAATTTCACCCGCCACTTATAATACACTTTTCATTATCCACTGTTATCTCAGCATAAAAGTCATTATTTTTTCTAATTACAGACTTCTCTCCTTATGAACTATTTCTTTATTTATTCGTAACTGATCCATTCGTTTTCAGTTTAATTTCTTTTTGTCTTAACTTTCAGATCTAAAAATATAGTTATTCAAATTTTAAATTAACCTTTTTTTATGCTTTATATTTATATAAGTTATATTTTCAGAAAAAGGTATTTTACATTTTAGTGTTTTAAGTTCTTCTTCAAATTAATCTAAAAACGTTATATTACATATAATACATATACCAATGATTGTTCCATAAAAAGTAATGTTATACAAATATCTTTATACAATCTTGGAAAAAGCACAAATATAGCATTAATCATAATTTTAAAATACCATTTTCACAACTTAAAAAGTTTTGCATTAAAATTTATTTAATAAGTTACATACAACTGAAATTTCGCCGCATGAAAGTCATAAATTCAGTTATATCGTACTTATAATCTCAAATTTAAATCTCTTATAGCTAAATTTTAATTTTGAAAAACGATCAAAATTTTAACAATTTTGTTACAATTCTAGGATAAAATGAATCTTAAAATCCTACACTCTCGTGGCAATATTACTAGTGCAATAAAAATAAGTAAAACCAGTAGCAATATCATTTTCACATACATGACAAGAACAAACATCTGTGTTTCAAATCGATTTTGATAAGGAATACACAATTGCTAAATCAATATGGTACATGTATAACGCAAATAAACCTGGGTAGGCGTGGATTATACAAGTATGAACTTTAATACAGTTCTAAGAATCATAAACATAAGTTAGCGATATTAAAAATATGAAGAGTTGATTTCCATCTTTCTTCAATAATTAAAATAAAATCGAAATATTCTTCATACGGTACCCTACATTTACAATACACGGTGGACCTTATTAGTTAAAAGTTAGCAGTATATTGTCGTAAAAGAGGATGAACCTCCAATGCGGCAGTACAAGTAGCTTAATTTTCAGTAATCCAATTCAAATATATAACAGTTGTCATTTAACTCGCCATGAGAATTGTTTAATAGCATCGAAGTTTCAACTAACTGTACACAACACGTGATCAATTTTTGGGAATCTTAATTTTTCTCGTTATTTAGTTTAAAATAAAATAGCTTGTATTCAAAATTAATATTAATGTTTTCCATAGATTATTTAAAAAACGAAAAACCAGATGTATTTTAGATCAATTAATATAGCTTAATAATATATTCCAAGAATTTCCGATAAGGTAGGTACTTGATCAATCCTCGGTAATATATTTATCAAAATCCTATTCTACCTCCGATTGAATTCAGTATTCACTGGCGTTGCATTTTCATTAATAATTTAATTTTCACTCCGTTCAAGAAAGATGCTACTTTTACTAACTAGGTAATTTGGTCGCTTAAAGGCCATACCTTTAAATATGTAAAATGTTTTTTTAAAAAGAATTGTTTAAATTTAAAAAAGGGCTGAGTTTTAAATTAACTGTTCTATTTCTTGTTTCCAGTAGAGTTACAAAATACATTTCAAACAACAATTATTAAATACAGATTTTTTCACCTGGAACATTCATTCTTTATAAAAAGCCATTTTACCATCGAAAATACGTGTTTGAATAAAAAGTTAGTTTAACAATGTAGAAAATTTATATACAAAATATTTCCACCTTATATTTCAAAATATCTAGTATTCCTGCACAGACTATCGGTTTAACTACAGCATATTATATCGTACAATTTTATTATATATTCACATGAAAATTTATTTTGTTTCCCTAAATAGCAATTATCCTTATATCCGAGACACTTAAAATCTGTGGCTCAAGCCTTACTAACTTACTTCTACTGAAGGTCAAGCAAAATTCATCAAATTTTCATCTAAATCAGTTTTTCTACTCGAAAGTAATCGGTAATGGCAAAGTAGTTATAACGCTTTACTTTGGTATTCACGGAACCGAAAATAATTTTAAACAATTGCATAGATACATAAATATGGAGAATTTACTACCACTTGACGCAATTTCATGTAGTATTATTTCAAGGAATAAATAAAAGTATTGTTTTATTATTCAAACTCCACATTATTCTAAATATGAATCTATGCAATTTAATTTTGATAGTACATGTAAGCATAAAGTTGAAGGAAAATAATTAGAATTATTAATACATCATAATTATCATTTTAAAAATAATTATTACACATAATTATTATTATTTACACAAAGTAATGTATTACTTAAATAAACTACCATAAATAAATAACTAAGTAAAGTAAATATATTATTAAAACAAACGGGTTAATAGAACAAAATTTATAATTAAAATAATTTAATTTAATTTATAATTATAATAATTATAATGTATTATAAAAAACAGAAATGCAGTTAATTTAATAACTAAATGGTTATTTTACTATATGAAAATAAATTGGTTTATTGTTTAATTATAGAATCCATGTTGAAAGACATTGCAATACCTTTTTTTAATATTAGAATATAATGTATATTATGCTTTAAAATATGATACATATGTATATTACTACACAATACACATATGTACTCATTCAAGCCTCACTGGAATCCAGTTTAAATATATCTTAATCAAATAGTATAAATTATACAGTGAGATCATTTTATCGTGCACATCATGATATTAAACACTATCGTCATCCACTATGGATTATAATTCGATGGTCACATATGGTTTGATTCATGGGATGTAGTTATGCACAACTGGTAATGTTTTGCAGCAAGTGCTGAAAACGTCTACCACTTTCCTGAAGGCAGGTCCGAACCCTTCGCACAATATGGTAATAAACTAGCATTCGAACCGAGTGCTAGTAAAACAGAGGTGTCATGCTTCCATCTAAATAACAAGTACGCGAGTAGGGAGCTTAAAATTCTATTCGAGAATACATGGCTCTTTCACAATAAGACACCAAAATATCTAGGCGTGACACTTGATAAAACGCTTTCATTTAAGGAGCACCTAATGAAAACTGCAGAGAAATCTAAAACGAGAAACATTATACATAAGCTCTGTGGAAGAACATGGGGAGCATTGGCTTTGCGCACATCGGCTCTGAACCTCGTCTTCTCGGCTGCAGAATATTGTGCGCCAGCCAGTGTGACTTAACAGCCCTTTTGTTCACAGAATTGATGCTCAACTTAATAACGCTGTGAGAATGATTGCTGGGGTTATCAGATCCACTCCTGTGGAATGGCTACCGGTACTGAGCCACATACCAGCCCCAAATCTGCGCCGTATGATCGCTCTTATAAGAGAGTACAAGAACATTATGGACAATCGAAACCTACCAATACATGAGAACACTGAGGATGCCAATCATGGTCGCCTTCGATCTAGAAAGCCACCTATCAAAACAGCAATTGCTGCCACAGAGGAAGAATTCAACCTGACTGGCCCCTGGCGTCAAGAATGGACCGCAAAGCAGAATAACCAAATTCCATGTATTATTCAAAAGCCTCCGGGTCTTGACTTGCCACGTAAGACATGGTCAACGTTAAACAGAATACGAACTCAGCATGGTAGGTGCGCCTATTCCTGTATAAATGGGGTAAAACACCGGTGCCTTTTTGCGAGTGTGGAGAAAAATCAAACTGTTTAACACATCAAAGAAGTTTGCCCTAGGACAGCTTATGAAGGGACTCCTGAAGATTTCCTGATGAAGACTCCAGAATCAGTGCTTATTAGTTTATTAGATGTTTGTTTTTTAATTTTTACTGTAATTTGTGTTGTGTTTTGGTGCCATACGCTAAATAAATAAATAAATAGTCCATAACGGAATTATAGCGTAAATTCGTCGTTGTATAATTGTCAATGAGTTTGCACTCTGGTATTTTGCTTAATACATGCGCTAAATAATCAAGAGGGATCTCTATGAACTCCTCATCACTTTTCAGTCAACGTATCAAATTTCACTTTGTAAAGGAATTAGAAACCAAATGTCTGAAAGAAAACTAAAAAAAAAAATATAACACATTAAACATAATAGACTAAGGTCTTCCAAAAGCTTTTTAAAGAATTTCTTATCATCCCTATTTCTTTCCCGTAGCCTGGCACACTTTGAATATTTAGAATTGATACTGGATCTTTTGTATGTTTACAATTTTAAAACGCAACCTTTACTATCGTAGAGGGGGAAAAAACTTGAAAATAAAATTTGTGGAAGTTTTTTAAAATATCAATTGAATTGTAGTAATGGACAAAGTGCACTCTCTTACAAGGAATCGTATCGCACCGTGGGTCAAGATATTGATAAAATTCGGTAACTACTACAAGTGGAAGGTTAGCAAATATCATTTGCTTCAGTTAATTTATTTACATGCATGCGCTTACATACACACCCATTCTTTTCCTTTATATATATATATGCGCGCGCGCCCATGTGTGTGTGTGTAAACAGTTTTAATACTCTAAATAACAGTTTATATTTTTGAATTTTTATCTTCAAAAGTGTTTTCGCAGTACGTGCTACTGATTACAAGAAGGCACTCGTATTCTACATCTTAATTGATTAAGAAATTATTTTAAGGTACAAAAATAGAATAATGCATTTTTTCTTAATTAAAAATTTAAGAAAAAAAAAGAATAATTGAATTATTCTTCATTACATATTAAGTACACTTTTAAACAATTAACATGTGTATTTCCCTGAAAAATTAGAACGGACTGCGAAAGCTTTTTTTTTTTTAATAATATGTAATCCTTCTCCACTGCGATAATATAATGAATTCCCATTTATAACAAACAAGAGAATGTTATTATAACATTCTCTAACTTAATAACGAAGACCTAAAAATCTGTATCATCCAAAAGCTATGTAACATGATTACAATCTATATCCGATTTTCGATGTATGACGAATCGAAATAAGAGAGGAGCGAGAGAGAATGGGAAAGAGAAAGTATGGTATTTGAATACAATTTAAAAAAATAAATTTTCATTGATAAATATATATTTTTGACATGTTAACTTAGCCATCTCTATTTTCTTATGTAAATACATAAGGAGCTCATTTGGAAAAAAAAACAATGTTAAGTAAAACACAATGAAAATTGACAAAAATAGACAGTATGGTGACTAACATATTAAGATGATTATTTTGTTATTATCTTTTATAGTACCTAAGAACGTGCAAGATAGTTTAGTAAAAGGTCGAAGATCTTCTATGAAAAAAATTATTAATATTAAACACAGTTTTAGCAATCATAAAACAATTATTTTAATTATTTATTAAAAACAAATAATTAAAAATACCAAAGACAAAACAAAACAGTTTAGAAATTAAAAAAACAAGACAAGACAAATTTACAATTTAAAGACAAGACAAAACAAATTTTAATTTTTTAATTATTTGTTAAGATAAATAATTATCTGGTCTTAACACTAGAAATACCAAAAGGATAAAGAGATGCCAAGGAAAAATGCTGAAAATTTAGAGTTTTTTTATCATTAAGAAGGTTTTAAATGAAGAAAAAAAGCCTAGAACGTGTTCTTCTTAAAAATTGTTATGTCGGTTGATCACGTATTAAATTAAGTTAGTGTATTTGAAGTGAAAACTAAAGCAGAACCTTCAAATAATGAAACATTGTTGGAAATAGTTCACAAATTGAATTTAAAATCCAACTAACTGATGAAAAAATTATTTTATTTACGTTGTTGTAAAATTTTGATCAGTAATATTCATAATGTATCTTTTTTATTGTTACAGCAGCACTTGATAAAAAATTATCTTTATAATAATGTCATTAATTTGAGTCTCCCTTAATTCTCCATACTCTTTGGTAAATAGGTAATGAATTTTTTATCATATGAAATATATTTTGTTATCAATTACCATTAATATGATTATCCATGAAATATTAGTAAAAATATTAATCTAACATATTCTTATTTTCTAGCTATAAGCAGTGAAGCATTTGTTACTACAGGCACATCATCAGATAGGCTTTCGCTCTGCCATTTCTACGAGAACCCATCAGCTAATAAGCCAAGTAAGACCTCCGATTTCTAAAATACAAAAATTAATTTCCATGAATTGTTTTTTAATCTTATAGTTACAATAATACATTTAATATTTATTTTAAATTTTACTTGTTAACTTCAATATAAATTGTTTTTAAGGATTGAAAAGTTATTGGAAGTAGAAGTTATAAATAAAAATAAATATAAAATTTATTTAAAATAGCTTAAAAAAATATTAAACAGCAAAGAATGTTGTTTTCTTTGTTAATTTAAAGAATTTCTTTACAACTATACAAATAACATTCATTTATTTATTTATTAAAATAAAAAACCTTACTCTATTGTTAACGTATATTTAGATTGCTATTCACAGAAGAATTAAAAATCCTTCCTTTTTGAAAAATTTCATTAAACACATACAGGAAAATGAATAAATCATAATCATTTCTTCATTTCAAGTGGAAAATTTTAATTCGATATTGAATCTTTATTAAAAATGTAAATGAAAATGATGCATAAATAAAATTACATAAATTTATTGTTTTTTTTTTTTTTTTTTTTTATTTTAAAATATTTACATCAATTTTAACCATTGATGCTTATTTTATATTTATATATATATATATATATATATACACACACATAAGTTACTAGTTCCCCATCGCAGCTTCACTCGCGATATGTGGTTACTTGCGTTTTATGTTTCAAACTTTTTATTTTATGTTTTTTAGCAAGTAATTGGAGATAGGTGCAGCCAGTCTCATATACAGTAACGGTGGCAATGACTGTGTTGGTTGAGTCACAGCGCCGTGTACCTTCGCTTCCCTTAAGAAAGTCGGAAAAGCCGAAAATTGTTTTTAAATATTTATCTGAATAGTATTTGCAACCCCATATCTGCTGAATATCTCGTTTAGTATAGTTGGAATTGGGAAAATTTATAATCAATTGTTCAAAAATTCTTTTACGTTTCTTCACTTTCCTTTCAAGGTCGTATTTCAAAAATCTAGAAATTGGTTTGTTTACATGTAGATTACACTCACCAAACATCAGGTTGATTTGATTTGCTACCAAGAAATTAAAAATTAATATCAAAAAAAAAAATCAAAAAATTCATTTTAACGCTTAAATCTCGGAATTTCAAAAAATGTACAAATTGGTTTTCACATGAACAATTTGATGTTCACATGAAGATTAACATTCACAAAAAATCAAGCTGATATCTTCATTTATTACCGAGAAACTAAAAAAATAGTAAATTTTATTGTTACTCCTTTTTACCCCTTTAAACTCGGAATTTCAAAAAGTCCTTTCGTGACGTGCAGTTATACCATAAGAAGAACATATATACACATTTTCATCAATTTATCTTCAATACTTTTTGCTTGCCGTTAATTAAGAATCACTCACGATATCTGGCTTCAATTTCAATAAGACATGTATTGAAAATATTTCTACTGAAAAATATCTTGGGAGAGGTTCGCCACCTAGCGGTGCGAATGAGAACTGCAGCATCGTAACGAATTATTTACTATTTACACTTTTTAATAAATAATTTTTCATTTTTAGATAACTTTTCCGAATAACCGTGATCTATTAGATTGTGAGAGTACTTGATGCGTGCAAAAGTTAGCCTTCAACCTAGTAAAACAGTGTGATCTAGTTGAGTTTGTACGAGGGATATCTCTAAAGTAAAGACCGCTGGGAAATTTCTCCCGTTAGGTTGGTGAACCTGTTTCTTTCATGGCCACGCTAATAATGTATACACTGCATTGTTGTTTGTAAGTTGTCGCGTTGTTGTATCTTTGATTACGTGTGAGTTATTACTTTATAAAAGTAATAGGAAAATCGATGCCGCCGACTGTGAAATACGTGGCGTGACGTGTGAAATACGTTTAAACCATCAAAACGTTAAGCTGGCCGAAATTCATAGGCGGTTGGTTGCTGTGTACGGTGATAATGTAATGAATGAAAAATACGTCCGAAAATAGTGTGAAAGGTTTAGAAATAACAGAATTAATAAGCATGATGAAGAACGTTCGGGAAGGTCATTAATTATCACCGAGGACTTGTTGAAACGCGTCGATGATGTAATCAGAAAAGATCGTCGCTCAACGATTTTGGACCTGTCCCTTCTTTTTCCTGATGTTTGAAAGCTGTTATTGGTCGCATTGTTCATGACCATTTAGGCTTCAGAAAGGCTTGTGCACGTTGGGTGGTGCCGCACGTCCTAACGGAATGTCACAAAAAAATCCGAATGGGATCTGCTTTTGAATTTTTGATACGCTACAGAGAAAAATATGATGAGTTTCTAATTCAATTGTTACCGGTGATGAAACATGGATTTCGTATTATAGGCTGGAGAGTAAACTTAAAACTAAAATATAAGTAGTCAAGTGAATGGCGTCATCCTTAATCACCAACCAGACCGACAAAGGTCAAACCATAGCCGTTTGGACGCAAACTGATGGCCAAAGCCTTCTGAGATCGGTTTCGCCTACTGCTGATTGATTTCATGCCGCGGGGAACGACTATAACTTCAGAAGGCTACTGCAAAACTACGTAAGTTACGGCGCGCTATTCAAAATCGGCGACGTGGGTGGCTGATCCGACGGCATCGTCCTGCTGCACAATAATGCACGTCCACATGTTGCAGGTCCGAAACGTGATTTACTGAGAACATTTGGATGAGAAATTTACGATCACCCACCATATAGTCCAGACTTAGCTCCTTCTGATTACCATTTGTTTGGGAAATTGAAAGAATTTTTTAAAAATGCTGTTAATCAGTGATTAAATGGACTGGCAGAAGAAGAATACGACGGGGGTATATTGAAGCTGGTGTATCGCTACGATAAATGTCTTAATTCAAATGGCGATTATATAGAGAAGTAGTATAACGTACGTAGTTTAAGAGAAATAAAAGATATATTTAAAGTTTTCAGTATAACTTTTTTACAATGAAACGGTCTTTACTTTAGAAGTAATCTCTTGTAATACCAAATTAGACCATAAACCATTTCTTTGGATGGGTATGTTTTCATCTATTATATGCTTTATAATCCTTTTTAAAATTTTTAAAAATGCATCATGAAACCTTCAACGAACGTAAACATATTCACCCAAAATAAAGACTACCCAAAAGTTTTTCATATCTTTACCTTATCCATTTCCTCCTAGGATTACCTTAACAGCCATCGAGTAGGTTAAGTGTCCTATATAGTAGCTAATACAAATTAACTAACCTGGGACTAAATTCCATATCAGGAAAATCCAGGCCCCCTATCCATCAGAAATCATCTTACATATTTCTATTACATTGTTATTTTCTATTTAAATAATATTTATACATAAACAAAATAAATAGCTTAATTATTTTTAACTAATAATTTTAAAGTTATTTCAAAACTTTAAATTTAAGAGGATTTTATTTGTAATTATTCAGAAAAATATGAAATTAACAGCATTCAGATATTAAAATAGGATAATCATCTTCTCAAATAAACTAATTCAGATTTTTCCGTGCTGAAAAAAATTTATGGATTAGGGAAAAAGTAAATTCCCTATTTAATAGTAAATAAGAATAATTTTATCCCAATATATTTATATCATACGTTTTTTTTTTTTTTTAAGGTTAAAATAATACAAGAAAATTATGTTAAATAAAGATTTCATTATTATTTCGTTAATTGTAAATATGCTTTTTGTATTATTTTTTTTTTTAATCTTGTTGTTATTTCTAATTTATATATCAAATGTTTAATTTCAGATCGATGGGAACACGTAATTGCTAGGTGAGGAACAGCAAAGCCTGGTGGTTTACGGACGTCAATATCAGCGGACACCAGGCTTTAGTATAAAAAACAATATAAAACATAACGGAGTACTCGACATAAAAAATCGGCTATAGATCAAGAGGTTATAGAAATACAATGTCCTTACTCCACTTTTTGGAATTACTCAGTTATTTTTAAATTAACGTAACGTACTGCATGATGTTTTGACAGCCAATAAAGAATAAACTCTAATATTTGCGTAATTTTTTAATTTAAATCGTTAATGTAAAAAAACAGTTTTGTATTTTATGATCTTTTTCAAAATGATGGTAAATTGTAAAACACAATTTTTATTATTAGTCTATTTAATCTAACTGCAGTATTTCATATTTTTAGTATTATGTCATTTTTAAACATGTGATAGCATGGTGTTGATCTTCATATTATAATAAAGACTGAAAAAACACAAAATATAAAAAAAATTGTAAAGAAATAATTTTCGAATTGGTATGTAGAAATTTTCAATAATTATAAAAAATAAGAAAATATGTTGTTCAGCATTGTTAAGTAGATTAGAAAAATAATACATACTTAAGCTACAAGTAATTATATATTTTTTATTCAAAGAATACCTTCGTACTTTTTTCATTCATCTCTGTAACGTACTGTGTAATAATTTTTGATGTTTAACTACTTATTTGATGTTTAACCTACTTTAATTTTTCTGTTACTAATTATATATATACTAGCATCCCCGTCGCAGATCGCCCGGGTAACATGGTTACTTGCGTTCCCCATCGCAGTCAGGGGATATTTAACCGGTCATAGACCTCTTCAAACGCTCTTCCCGTTCAGCCAGAGGGCACTGTCCCTTGGACCTCGCTGTGTTCATTAAATTCACGCTTGTCAGAATAATAATGATAAATAAAAATTAAAGCCTGTTCGATTTATAAAAAATATTAGTGTAATATAATTTCTTCAGAGTAACAGTTATGTCTGCACAGGACCCAAAACATTGAGTGATCTAAGAATGTGCGTTTCAAAATAGTCGGCCTCCATCGTAAAAATATTTTTTACAGCTTGTTACCCTATTTTTAGGATAAAAATGTATTTTTTCCCAATTCTTAGCGTTACCTGCACCAGTAGAAGAAGGTGACTGTACTTCGTTTGCCATTTTGTTTAAATTTTTTAATTACTTCTATGTTTTTTAGTCAACCAATCGGGGCAGGTACATCCAGTCGCGTCGCACATACAATAACAAAGGCTGTGTTGGTTGAACCGTTGCGCTTTCCACCGTCGCACCTCTTATAAAGTCGAAATTCAAAAAAAACCGAAAATGTTTTCTAGGTTTATCTGAAGAGTATTGGCAAGCTCCAATCTAGTGAATATCTCATTTAGTATAGTCGGAAATAGGGAAAATTTACAATCACTAATACAAATTTTGTTTTACTTGTCTTTACCCCTTTCAAGGTTGAATTTCGAAAAATTTAAAAATTGGTTTTTAGATATTTATATGAAAACGGCGCGCACCCGCACACCCAACACACACACACACACACACACACACACACACACACACTATAAATCAAGTTCATATCTTCAATTGTTATCTAGAAATTAAAATAAATAGCCATGTTTCAAAAAAAAAGATTCAAAATCTATTTTAACCCTTTAAACTTAGAACTTCAAAAAATCTAGACATTAGTATTTAGATATACACATGAAGATTAGATAAACCACAAATCAACTTGATATTTTTTTTTTTACCAAGAAATTAAAAAAAAAATATATTAAATTTCATTGTTACTCCTTTTAACTCTTTAAACACGAAATGCAGAAAATCCCTTCTTAGTGTCCACTTATACCGTAAGAAGAACGTGTATAGAAATTTTGACCAGTCACTTTCACCGTCAATCAGTCAGCACAATTTGCTTTATAGGTAGTGATTATGACAAATTTTGTGTGTAAATTGAAAAGTGAAAAATAAGAAAAAGGAACATGGAATGTAATGAAATTAATGTAAACACTAAATTTCGTTCAATTTCCCTCCCCATCTTAAAATAAATAAGATATTTGTTGAATGAAAATTTTCTACATTAATTTAGGGATATTGAATAAAAATTATTCCTAAATTCTTCTTTTTTTTGTTTTGGATTATTAAAACATCCCAAAAAAGGGAAGAAACTGGTTTAGCTGAATCTTATTTATTTCGCTGCATGATCGCACGATCTCTCTGCTGTGCTCTTTTTCAAATGGGTAGTATTAAAAGGAACGCAAAAAATATTTTGTAAAATCAATAAGAACTGACAAGTGCAAAGCACTTGACTACGGCCACAGCCGTAATAACTTTTGTGCGCTATTCCATCTCCCTAAAAAATACAGTGTTTCAGCTCTGAATTACAGTGGAGTGCAGAAATCTTCTTATATATAAGTTCAAAATTTGAGTGTGGATTTATTTAGCCCAGTATTAGATTAATCGAGCAAAAATATCTTATACTTTCTTAGATTTTAGTTTATTATTTAATAATATTCATCAGAAATGATGTACTCGCATTTCTAATTACATCTAATTACCCCCTGAAATGTTCAGTTTTTGATTTTTTTTTAAAAACTTTTTAAAAACAATGTATAGATAAAGTGTTATATACGCGGCAAATATGTATTTATTAAACAAAAAAAGTGCCAAAATTTTAATTTAATTTGTTAATTAATTTTAATGTTAATTTTTTTTTGACAAAAAATTCACACGGTGGTAACAATTTCTTTTCAACCAGTCATCATTTAGTAAATCGAACAGTGTGTATTTACTTAGATTTTGATCTTAAAGTCAAGTATTCGTACTTTTAAAATCAGATGTACTATTTAAATCACTGATATGTTGCTTTTGTTAAAGGATTTGAAATGTCGTAATGTAACATTTTTTAATGGAAATTTTAAGGAAATAATTCATGACCTGGCTAAATCAATCTTCTCTTCTAAAACAAAGAAGAAGACTTATTCTTCTTCTTTATTTTAGTAGTATAACTGAAATTAAACAATAGAAGATTAGTAAAATATACACTACACGGTTTCATCATTTCAGCTACGCTTTTTATATTTTTATGACAAAACAATATTCATAATCGGATAACTTAAATTAATAATTCTGAAATTTCTATTCGATAACTTGCGAGTTCAGATAATTGAAGTGATTCAGGTTCTCTTTGATACATTTTTAAGAAGATTTAAAAATAGAAAATTAAAAGATTGAATTTATTTTTTAAAATTGACTATAGTACACTTGTTATAAAACTATTAACACTTTAAGTCTGATCAATCTTTAGCTAAGAGAACTTCAGAATTTTTGAAAGATTCTAGCTGTTTATAATGTGCTAATTTTTTTTTTTTTAAATATCAAGTAAATAAAATGAATACACCAGTTAAGTATTGTAAGGATTTAAAAAATGATTAACATAAATTCCGTCAGAAATGTCATTATTGTTCACTCATATTTTTCTAGGAATTTCTGGGAAAAGATAGCAAAAATATTTAACTTTATGAATATTTTCACAAATATGTTTAATTCCTTAACATTTTTACTCTATTACCTCCCGTGGAAAGAGAGTAATAGAACAGAATTTTCTTTCTTTTGCATCATTATTTGTTAAAAAAATATTTTCTTTGGATATGAACACAAATGTCATGAATCACTTCAATTATTATGCTCCTAAATGCTTAATTTCCTATATATCCGAGCTTTCCATGTGATTTTTTTTTGTGAAAACTTACGCTTCTAACTCTTATAAAAATGGGAGTACGTTAAACTCTCTTCTCAAAGTACATTAAAAACTCCTTCAGCCTCTTTTATTGGCAAATAATCTCAATCAAATTTAAACAGTATAAGATATAAATAACATAAACTTCAAAAACTTACACATAATTTTAACGGCTTTGTATTTACATAAACAATTTATTGAGTTAGTTAAGCTGTTCATAAATAATAAACTGCAGAGGAAGGGAAGATTTGATATTTGGCTCATTTTGTTAGGATAATGGGGGGAGATTTCATAAATAATGTGATAATATATTTAACATTTATTGGATTTTTATTAAGTCGCAAACAATTTTCTGAAGATATTTTTGTTTTTATCGCTCATAACGACATTATGTACATGCAGATGATCATAGTTTACTAATATTCTTTTATACCAGCCTTTATATGGGGGTAATCACTTACATTTTATACCGTTACGGATCATATAGGCAATATTCGTAGCGTAGACTAAGTGTGATGGTAAAGGAGAAAAGGCTAGAAGTCTTCAATACTAGTGATATATAATATAAAAATAAACTCTTTTAATTTTAAAATGTTAAAATCTCATCGCTTCAATTACTGGACTAAATAACAAATATTACTTTGTTTCTTCAATAGATATATTTATATTTATTTTTATTTTATTTATTTTATATTTCATTTTAGGCACAACCCGAGTTTAATAAAAATATTGTTATAACTTGCAGAATATCTATTTTTCTTGGTTAAAATATATATATTTATAAAGTTATAGGTATTTTAGAATAAGTATTTATTTTTACTTCAATAGAAATATTATGAGTAAATTGTTATAAATTATTGTGATATAATTTAGTAATTAAAAAAACAATTTCTATTACAATTTATAATAATTCATCTAAAGATAATAAAAGTTATTACAAAGAAATATTAGACTAATACTTTTTTGTCTTTGTTCCTACATCACAAAACAGCACATCATGAGACATCAACAATAGTGTTGCTGGAACGTAAATATTAAATCCGCAGCGACGTTTTAAATAAATATGTATTTATTTATATTTTTATGTAAGTTTGATATTTCTATAAAAGCAAACAAATATATAAGAGATTCATTTTAATAGAACACTTTCACTTGAATAATATCTTAAATTCTACATATTTTAAAATTCAATGAAAGTAATGTTGCGTATACTGGTAACAAAGAATCCTAAACGGTATACTGGCGTATCTCCCTCCACCTCCAGCAACGGCACAGACGGAGATTTATTTCATAAAAACTTTACTAATTATGAATTTTCCGCAAACTTAAATAATATAAAACTTTCTAATGTAAGAGTTTAGTATTATCACTATACATTCTTTAAGGAATGAAACTGACTGATTTGAATCTAATAGTATTATACTGCACCAATCCAATTTTATGTTACTTCATTCTTTACGTTATACAGAGTTTTCCATATAAAACCAATATAAGGTTGGCAGCCCAACCTTATATTGGTAGGTAATGAAATAATAAAAAGGTATGTGCAAATGTAAATGTAATTTTTATTATTACCATCCATTACCTTACATTTACAGTAAATGTTGGAAGTGGCCGCCATCTTCTTGAATACAAGCTTCAATTCTTTTTACAGCGTTTCTTGCAACTTTTTTCAACGTTTGTGGCTGGATATTAAATACAGTTTGTTCAATATTGACTTTCAATTGTTCAAGTGTTCGTGGTTTGTTGTTGTAGGCTTTTTCTTTGAGGTAACCCCGTAGAAAAAAATCCGCCGCAGTCAAATCTGGAGATCTTGGTGGCCACAAGCCTCGACCGATAACACGATTACCAAAGAATTCTTCAACGAAATCAGAAGTTGAACCAGCGTAGTGCGATGTCGCACCGTCATGTTGTAGCCAGCAGTGTCTGTCTTCCTCTTCCAAGAGTGCGATGAACTGAAATAAAATATCCTGATATCGTTCTGCATTAATGGTGTACCTGAAAAAAATAGGACCGATTATTTTCTTTCGCGATATCGCGCACCACACGCCCAACTTCTGCGGGTGTAATTGTTTTTCGTGATAAACGTGGGGATTTTCAGCACTCCAGATTCTACTGTTTTGGCTGTTTACGTAGCCATCCAAATGAAACCGTGCTTCATCTGTGAAAAATAACGAATCCATAACATTAATTCCCTCACGCAGAAATTGACGGAACCGTTGACAATATTGTAGCCGTTTTTCTTTGTCGGACTCAAGAAGTTGATGAACCGTTTGAATACGATAAGTAATTGTAATTTTTTGGTCGCCCGATGAACAGTTGATTTAGACAAATTAATTTCAGCAGCCAAACTTCTGATTGATTTATTTGGCGAAGCGAGTAATTGGTCTTTGATTTCAGTGACTGTATCTGTATTCAACACTGACGCAGATCTTTTGTGTTCCTTGTTATTAACAGAACCAGTCTCTCTAAATTTTACGACTAACCTTAATACTCATGTTTTATTAGGAGCTGGTTTATCTGGGTACTCATGGTGAAACAAATCTTGCACTGCAACCACTGATTTCGTACTGAAGTACGACTCGACAATGTAAACACGTTCATCTAGCGAAAACACCATCTTGTCTCTAGCAATACACTGAACGTTATGATTGCATTGTTGTTACTATCGGTAGTGTTCTACTGCGTCGCCGCGATGTTCAGATGTTGGACGAGTCCATTCAGTAACGAGTAGGGGAGTAAGCTTGACTTTTGAAATTTCATGGATGAGTGATTGATGGGTTGCGTTTTATATGGGACATTCTGTATAACTAGTTATAAAATAAAGGGGTCATCGAAAACAGAAATATATTTTGAATCTACAGGTCACCAGGTCAGTATTAAATTTATTTTTTATCTGTCGTAATGCATGCTGTTGTTATAAGCGCCACAATAAACTAAAGCTTAATATTTTTTTTTAATGTAGCAGATTTAAATCATTACTCAATCATTACTACATTTTCTTTTTGATATAAAATAAATGTAATTATAAATATTTTTAGTTTAAAGAATATAAATTTATCCCTAATTATATCAAATAAAATGAGAAATAGGAATAAGCGTATTCAGGCGCATGCGCTTTCACGTGGTTTAGAAGAAAATATGAGGTTTCTGTGTCAAATATTTAATGATCCCGGGACATTAAGATAAATTGTTAATTTTAATTGCCGTCATTTCTTATTCCTTTAATGTCAACTATCCATAAAATGCCCTCTAAACTTCCAAGTTTTTTCGCAGAAAAATCTCTTACTAACTTTTATTGTACAGATGAATTTATACTACTAAAATTAAAATTACCAATTATAAATAAAAAGATAGGGTGGGGCTGTATGGGGCGCACGGCCGTTGGCTCAACGTGAAACGTTACAGACCTTGGATGTTGTTCCTCCGAGCAACAGACCGACCAGCTTAATTGTAGTGTTGAATGGAAGAGCCACCATAATATTTTTTTGAACAAAGTCTCCAATGAAAAATTTTAGCTCCTTCATTTAACCAGCGCTTCAGATAAATTGGTCGGTCTGTATGTCAGCGAGTCACTATTAGTGCATTGGATTGAAAAAAAAAACGAGACATTGAAATTTAACATAAAACACTAAATGGTATATGATATTTATTTCGACTAATATTCAACGACAATTTTGTTCAACATTGGTCTGTTATATGAGAAGTAAGAGACATAAGACATAATAAGCAGCGGTAGAGGTGCTCGTGCCGTCCGCGTCGTTCACTGAGTGCGCTCTGCCAGCTTTGCGCCGCTCCCGAAACAGTCTCGCTCGCTCGGCACCGGATATTGGAGTACTTGTGTGTGGCCCATAACCTCCCCTTTCCAAAAATATCCGTAATTTATATTTCCGGTTGCCTTTTGCGCAGGCTGAATCTGGCATATTGAATTTTTAATTTACGTTTTTACATGTTTACTTTAATTTTTTACTCAGAAATATTGTCCAAAATACACTTATTACTTAAATCAATCTATCTCGACAAATTTTAAACACAAACACACGAATCACCACGCTATCGCAATTAAATCGTGAGGTACATTGAATGGAAATGAGCGAGAGCGCCAGTTTTTCACGATCTGCGGTGTGTCATCATCCCCTACCCGGTTATTTTTTCAACTTTTCAGGTTAAATTTTATATAAAACCACTAAATTCATCTCATAATTTTAGCCCCAAGAATTACATTCTTGCTTAATTTTACCAAAGGTGTAGAAATCAGGATTGAATCTTTCACCTGCCAACACTCACTAACGTGGCATTTGCGAATTTACGTTTGTATAAACTTTCTTCTTTATTTTCACTAGTAGAACATGTCCTGAAAGTTTTTTACGTTCTTCATGAATCACTTTGCATATTTAGATATATTTTGAGTATAAGAAATGAGGATGTTACAAAAAATGAATATAAAAATTAGGATATTAAAACATCAGATAAACTCAATAAAAAAATAATTTCGGAAGTTATTCTTCTGGTTAAACGCGAAAATAAAACCTCAACAGCGGAAAAGCCAAGTAGCAAATAACATTCTTTAATGATATTTTTCACAATAAAAATAAAAACCTAATATATTTTGTTAATTAAAATGTTAATTTTTTTTAGATCCAGTGCTGAAAAGCATGGTTGTAAATTTATCAATTGATTATAATTGCTGTTTAGTTTATTTATCAACTGAACTTAACTACCGAGGTAGATTAGTAACATTATTATTTAAATCCTATTAAAACGTAATTTTCTACACTGCAATATAATTATCTCTAACTACTTTCGAACCAATATAATGCTTTCATTAATTCAATTTTATTCTGGGAGTGTAATTATTATTTTATTTATTTACCACATTTTACAACATATGTACAATAATTAACAATAAATTATAATAATATTATAAGAAAGAAAATAATATTAAAAACATTTTTTTTGACAATAATATAATTAAATTTGATTTTAGTCAGTTTTAGTGTATCGGAACCAATTTGGTATTTACAAATGTAGTTTAAACAGTGAGCGTTGTACTATGATCACCATACTTCTATTAAAGCTGATGAAAGAAATGCTCAGCACTAACTGGGAATCGAATGTAGCATACAAAACTCAGCTAAACAGTCGATAGCTTATTAACTAAAACTTGCTTTAACTGTATTACCGTAACGATTGAAAATCTTCAAATTTGGAATTAACAAATAATATACTCTCCTCTAGCTTCATAATTAAATCTATTTTAAAATTACGAATACATCGCTAAAGATAAAGTACATTTTAAAGGTTATTTCTTACCACTGATTGGAAAAATGTTTGTTTTACTCTTAAAATACTTTTTATAAAACTATATTTTTTGTGCTTTGCATTAAAAATTATTATTTTCAACAATATTCTTGTGAATTTTAATTTATTTGAAGAAAGCCTATAGGAATGACAAAAAATTACCAATAAAACCCACTCCAATTTTTAATTTGTTTTCCCAGGAATACCATTTGTTATGTCTTCGTTAAGAAGATAGAATTCATTAACAGATTGTGTCTCTTTTCAAGATTTTTTTTAAAAATTACACTGGCCAACATGATTTTTGTCTCATGAGTACCAACATGTGTACTTAATCTTTTATCTTGTTTTCAAATATGTATTCGGATTTCTCCATCACCCACAGTTTTTTTTTTTTTAATTTCTTTAAATATTTTAAAACGTTTTTTTCGTCCATTTGTCCATTGCCAAGTTAAGGTCCCTAGTGCATTGTAAATATGATGGAACAAAATAATCTAACTGAAAAGGTAGCATTGCTACTGTTGTGCAGGTTCAGACGTGTATAGACTTGTACAAACGTGATCTAGTGTAGCACACATTCATCAAAACGATGCCAGTTGTGAGATAGTAGTAAATCAGTAAACACGTCATTACGAGTGCCTTCTGTGGATGAATTATTGTTTGTTACATATTTACCACTTCATTGCTTTTAATTAGTCGTTGGTTACAAAATGCCTAGAGATTGTTTAAATCATCCTAACAAATTTTGTTATGTATGTGGTGAAGTGAAGCTCAAGTACTAAAGGCCAAACCTTACTCTATTAGTAAAAAAGTGTTATGAACTTTATTTTGAGTGTAAAGTCGAAGACCAAACAAGGGTCTGAGCTCCGAAAAACTATTGTTAATCGTGTTCTAGGCTTCTTACTGCATGGAAAAAACGCATACGCCACATGCCAT
Source organism: Lycorma delicatula (assembly GCF_047948215.1). Classification (NCBI taxonomy): domain Eukaryota; kingdom Metazoa; phylum Arthropoda; class Insecta; order Hemiptera; family Fulgoridae; genus Lycorma; species Lycorma delicatula. The sequence goes on from NC_134457.1 coordinate 129,307,924, forward strand.
TTGCCATCCCTATGATTTGGAGGGAACTCAAAGATCACTCTACTGACTGTTGTATCTGCTTAAGAAACATTAAAGGAATTATGTCAAAATCAAGACGTACAATGGTGTACCCTCACTTTCAATCTGCAATGAGACCAGTTCAACAACTTTGAAGAAATGTCCACACCAAAGCCTCCATAATATGTGACATTAGATGAAGAAAGCTCAGAGTCTGATGGAAGTAAGGAAGAAGAAGGAAGAGATTCTGGTGATACAACTTTTGAACAAAACAGTTCATCAGAACCTCATTTACTGATTCAAGAAAATCTTAACGATCTTATACGAAATTTAAAGTTATCAAAAAAACAGTCTGAAATGCTTGCTTCCCGGCTTAAAGAATGGAATCTTCTTTAAAAGAATACAAAGATATTTCATTTTCGTAATCGTCATTCTGAATTTAAAGACTATTTTTCTGAATAAAATGGCTTAGTGTTTTGTAATGATTTTCTTCTCTTATGGAGACACTTTTTAATGAACATAACCCAACAGAATGGCTTTTGTTCATTGATTACTGTAGTTAGTTTAAAAGATGTGCTTCTGCAAAATGGCAATAATTTCCATTAGTACCTGTGGGTCGCTCTGCTAGTGTGAAAGAAGCATATGAAAACTTTAAATTTACATTTGAAAATCTTTAGTCTTCAGTGTATGAATGGAATTTTTGTGATGATTTGAAGGTAATTGCACTTATTCTTGGTCTGCAGCTTGGTTACACAAAGTACTGTTTTTTTTTTGTGTGTGAATGGGATAGTAGGGACAGAAAAAGCATTTCATTAGAAAAGAATGGTCTAAACGCGAATCACTCATTCCTGAACAGAAAAAAGTGAAACACGACCTATTGTGTAATCCTAAAAAATATGTATCTACCTCCGTTGCATATCAAACTAGGATTTATTAAGAATTTCGTCAAGGCCATGGACAACACTCTTGGTTTCATGTTCTTAAAACAGAAGTTTCCGTAAATTAGTGATGTAAAAATTAAAGAAGGAATATTTGTTGATCTACAAATACGATCACTAATGCATGATAAAAAGTTTGAGGAACTACTGAATCCACTGGAGAAAGCAACTTGGCAAGCATTCAAAAATGTTATTCAGAGTTTTGTGGGAAATCGAAAGGCGGAAAATTACCGTTATACTGTCAACGATCTTATAACATCTTATGAAAATGTTGGTTATAATGTGTCTTTAAAAGTACACTTCCTGCACTCGCACCTGGATTTCTTCCCGGAAAATTTCTTGGCGCAATGAGCGATGAGCACGGGAAAAACTTTCATTAGGAGATTTCAACTATGGAAAAGAGATATCAAAGAAAATAGAGGAAAGAATTGCTATCGGTATTTTCCCCAAAGACTTTTTAACGTATTAGATCTCTTTTTTTTAAATAAAACTCTGAGAAAATTATGTTATGCCACATCCTTGAAGAGCATGTTGAATTGGCACGATATGATACAAAATGAAAATTAAATTTACACTACTAAATAAATAGATAAATTTTTTGTCCTGATCGGTACCATAATAATTCATTATATAGATCAAGTCATGAAATATTTAACGTCAAATTAAGTAATACTAAATTTATTATGTTGTTTCTCTTGACAGATAGAATTAACAGCCAAAATAGAGATGATATGAATGTACGATTTACTAAAGAATCGTACACCTTCTCAGGAAAAATTCTTTCCTTTTAACGATAGTAAATTTCTTCCATTTCCGACCCATCAAAATCGGCAATAGCAATACTTAAAAAAGAATGGATTATCTGTTTTTAACTGACTATAGTTATGTGCTTCATGTAGGGTAGAACATTTAGACATTTATTAATTACCTGGTACTATTATTTCTTTCGTGATCATTGAGCACTTTTCTATGTGAAAGAATTTTACGTAATTTAAAAGTAAGTAAGGGGATAATACTGAAGACAATTTTAACTTTAAATCTGATTTGGTAAAAGGAAGAAGGTGAGTGGTTGACCTAATTAACTGTGATACATATTTTCAGCATATATTGTTGATTGGAAGGAGCTAATGTTCAACCCGGTTTGAAGGAGTTAATATTGATGTTACAATTACGAACGTTAGGGTAGCTAATTTGATCAAAGATTGGGGAGCGACTCGTAGTACTACTGATCGAACGTCATTAAATTAATGAAGGTCTTTCAGTGGCTTATGACGTTCTTTACGTAGTAATAATAATAATATTATTTATTACTATTATTATTATCAAAAAAAAATTAAGGAAAAATAAATCCCCAAAAAAGAAAAGAATTTTATAAACTTTACTGTCTCAACCTGTAGACGTATGTGTTTTAAAGTTTATTTTCTATAAAAGAGGTGCAGTTACAGTTACAACAGTTTAAGTCACAAAATTATAAACAGAAGTATGGCGTACTTCAAACCCCATTCACTATGGCGTACTTCACCCCATTGTTACTTCAAAACCCATTTTTGTCATTTTTATATGAGAAACTATCTGTGGAGGGAGCAGTATTCAACATTTATCAGAAGGATAATGATATATTTTAAAGTATTTTAAAAACCATCTTTTATTCAAATAATTTAAAACAATTTCATTTGAGGTTTTATCTTTACTCTTTTAACAAATTAACTTGAATAATTTGTTGTTTTTATGCAAAGAATTAAAATATATATATATATAGCTTGGATATCAGCATAGTATAAAATACAGTAATTTCTAAACTATTCTAATTTTAATTTAAAAAGATAAGCTTGTAACTTACAGAAAGACGTTAAATTCGGTAAACTTATTGATATAACGCTAATACCAACAATATAGCTTTATCATAGCTTTTTCGACCCCTCCACCACCAAAAAATTCCAAAAATTCAATACTTTTTTTAATTTAAAACTTGAAGTGAATAATAAAGTATATCCTAAATTGTTGATAATAGTTAATTACAAGAACATCGTCCAATTGTAGAAACGAGTTATATCTGGCTACGGCTGTGGCTGTAGCTGTGAGCATTGGACAGCCTTATAGATTTAGTAACGGCCAATTTTTTAATAATAATTTTGTTTTAAAACGAATAATTATGTTTAATGAAACTAGTCTGTTTTATAATATTTTTTTATTTTTATTTATTTATTTTATTAGGACATATTCATGAATCTAGAATTTAGAAAAATTAATAAAACTATAAATCTTACTTAATTTCTGCTAATTGAATTACATATTTTCAAGTTTCGGATATTTAACGAAAAACGTTGTAATGAAATTTGAAAGCTAAGATACTGTACTTAATTACTTTCTTGAACAGAAAGTAATGAAATACTTTCTTTACTTTAGTCGATTTCTTCCGAGTCAATCTGAAAGTGTTCCTTCTTTTTACCTTCGATATTGTGTAGATTGCGTTCCTACAGACAGCATGTAAAGGAACCACATTGAGAATCAAAATTCGTAGTGAAATTTAATTAAAATATCCAAAATAGATTCTACAAATAAAACTACTCTCCTTAAATTCTTTATTATTATTAAAATTATAACCTTTATTTCTACCACAGCGATGAAATCGCTGCAACTAAGGCATATATAAAAAAAATATTGATGAAATACTTGGAAAATCAGATCAGAATTTAAATTTGTAGGTTAAGTTGATTGTTATTGAATGCACGTGTATACATTATTAAAAACTAATGAAAAAATATGTAAAATACTTACTTCAATACTGCACCTTACAAATTTGCACAATGTATAATTTTTAATTACACTTTATAACGTTATTTCAATAAATAATAATATAATATAATACAATATTCTCAATAAGCACGCAATTCTAGCAGACGCGGCAATGCTTCGCTCTTGCTAGATTTGAGTATGCATACAGATTAAATGAACACAATTGAAAGTTTCATAAAACCTTAAAAAACTGAACATTAGGAACTTCACAAAATTTAACCTTTCACTTTATAAAAATTCAGAATGTAAATAAATCCAAATGGCAAAACAACAGCACTACCTATCGGGTTTAATTCATACTACACTCTAATCACAATATTCGATGGAAAACAATTTTTTAACGAAAAGGATCGTGGCTGCAAAATCACTGCAATTAATACTGAACATTAAGAAACTTACAGAACAATACGGAACTTCATAAAATTTAACCTTTCACTTTATAAAAGTCTGAATGTAAATAAATTCAATTGTCAGAACAGCACTACCTATCGGATTTAATTCAAACTACTCTCTAAACACAGTAGTCCGTTAAAAATACAAATTTTAATGTAATAACAACAAGCTACGAACCAAGTAACTGATATGCGAAAAAGCAGCAAAATAAAAAAAATTTCCTAGAATCCGATTGCAGCACCGACTACCGGGTCTGACTGATATGCCAAAAATTAAAAAAAATTCTAAAACGCGATGGCAGCGTTGCCTACCGGATCCAATTGTAAACCTTAACCACCCCAAGATCAACAACAACACATAAATAAATAAATAAATTTAAAAAAAACGTTTTCATCGGATCAAATTGTGAATCTAAACCATTCTCGAATCCCGTTGAACACACACAAAAAATTTCATCAAAATCGGTCCAGCCGATTAGGAGGAGTTCAGTGACATACACACGCAACAAGAAAGATATATATAAAGATATATATGTAACCATATATATATATATATATATATATATATATATAAGATTTTTTATTATTAAAATCACTACTATTTTACATAAATTCTATTTTTGCATTTCACGTTTATAAATCAGAATACAATAATGAAGTAAAAACATGAGACCTGAAAAGGCGACAGTCAATCTATTTCAATGCTATGTAACATTTCTTCAACTTTGCGTTCATGATTCTTATAACACACTGATCTGGCCTCAACTGCAGATCGATAATGGCATTTATATAAAACAGATAATATTAACATGCTAAATACTTCCCTATTTTCAAGCCTGCTCTCAGACATTTCCGGAGTATTTAATAATCTACGGTGGCCTTCTGCTATATACCAACTCCAAAAAAGAGAATGTACTGTAAGTGAATTGCAAGTTATGCAAAATTGTCTAGTCATCGGGATGTGCTGCTCCGCGAGGGCAGTTCGAATAAAGTTCGAGAAATTTAACAACATGGCAATGCCTTACGGCAGGCCAGATAGGATGAGACAGAGGGTGGACGTTATACGCATGATCTCTTTCCAAATGTTGTTGGTTTGCGGAATGCCTCTTGAGTCCACCATAATAGATATGTGACGCAATTTCTTTCCCGCGAAGGTGCTTTTAGGAACAGACTGCAGAAATTCGTTCTGGTAGATTCTGGGATGTGTCCTCAGTGTGGACAATTGGATGACACATACTATGTGTCATTCAATTCTTTATGAGTGTTCGAAGTACGAGTTAATGGGCAGATTGGAAACTATCTGTCGTCTTGATCTTATCGGGTTGGCGTTGGATTTTCGTGTAAACTGGAGTAGCCCGGCCAAATAGGCAATAGTGGATAGTTTTATAGTGTACTTGGCAAAGGAAAGGATTGCTGAAGGAATCTAGAGCTCTGCTTGGATTTCTCTTGTATTCTGTTTTTGTTGATGTTTTGTTTTATCAATTATGTTTTTGTTGTTATTTTGTCCATTTTTTTGTTTCAATGTTACTGTGTAGTATTGTTCCGTGTAATATTTTTATGGTTCGTTTTTATGTTCGTGTTGCGTGTTGAACTCACATTTACCTTCTACGGGTAGGTAGTTCAGTTCCTTTGTTTAGTTAGATCCTTTCAGTCTTGCTTAATACTCGGTAAGATGTATTTTGTTTTGAGTTCATTAAATAGTAGTACACTGATGGGAATGTCACTCGTAGTATTCGCACTGGTGGCATCTTGGCTGAGGCGGACTGGAATAGTTATGTTAAAAGCCGAAGTTTTGAAGATGACCTCCGGTAAAGCCCATAAGGGCTAGTAACGGAAAGGGTGGCGGAGGGTGTCTTCTTCTATGGGGGTCAGGATGTTATTACCCAAATATTTAAAAAGGCGAAATAAATCTTTATTCTGATCGATCCATAATAATGCATTAAAAAAAATCATGTCATTTTAAGCTAATAACATAAATTATAAGATAAAACGTAGATATGATTAAAATTCATTTTAATTATTTAAATATAAACACCTGAAACAATATTAAGCTAAATACATTAAACACAAAGTAATAGAAAATAAATCATTTTATATAATATATAATAGTAAAAAAATCAGTTGTTTTTGTAATAATATTTAAAAATTCATCGACGTTGTAATATTTCTCTGTAAAACAAAAATTATTTTATCTTATTTTAAATAATTGATGGAAAAAGTTTTTTAAATGGTTAGGTAACTAATTAAAAATATCAGTGGAAACATAATAAAGCTCTTTTTCGTTAAGCCGTAGTATTGTGTATTGTGTTTAATCAAACAAAACCACATTCATTATTTTATAAAAGTAACTGAATATTTTTTTTTTTTTGTTTTTTAACAAAGTTTACATATTAGTAAACATAAATAAATTGACATATCTAAATTTTCTAAATAATAGGTAGGCACGATTCATACATATGGGAATCAGATAATGATCTAACAGCGCCATTTTTGTATCTTAAAAACTTATTCTGACTTATTTATGAATCTCGAAAAAATGACATAGCACTTTAGAAGATAATAAACGTAGCGTAATAAGTATTTAATAATGATGACAACCTTAGTGTTTTATTTAGGCGTTTCAGAGCAAAACAGTACAACTTGATTTTGTTACAAACGAAGTCAATTTTATCATCCCATGAGAATTTGTCATTTAATAAAACAACCCAGAAATTTCGCTTAGCTGACAACCCAAATACTACCATTCTCAACAATGGGAATTCTTATCCATTCGATCAGCAATGTTACATCTCCTACCTGAGAAGCACAATGCAACGGTTTTACCCATATTCAAAGTTCAATGTTTACAATCTGTCAAGTTAATAATTTTTTTAATTGCTACTTTAGAATTTTAAATTCCTTTTAAATATTTGTCTTCATATATATAGCGAATATATTGTCATTGCAAAAGGATATAATGAATGTTTCAGTGTTTTTAGGAAGTAAACAATCAGAAAAGCGAGGAAGCCGAGAACATCCCTGAGGTGTTCTCTCACTTAAAAGTATTCTACTTCTTGAAGTGAAGACCTAAATTTTAAAAAATTTTTCATAAGTATTCTTATGAAAAAATGAAATCCAACTACATGTTTACGGTTTTAAAGACGTGACTATAACCAGTTGTTAGCAATTCCTCTGGTTCCACAGCTATCAAGCTTTCTCATCAGTAAGAAATGTGGAACTAAATCGAATGCTTTTTGAAATTGCAAAAGTTGAAAACAGAATCTATTTTTTATCTAAACAATTTAAAAACTGGGAAAGGGTGTCTTATTAAACAACGTTTCCTTAAACCATGCTGAATATTTACTAATGCAATATGCTTTTCAAAAAAAGTTAAAAATCGATTTTTCATAATTTTTTTTCTAATGTTTTTATAAAATACGAACAATAACGAAATTGGCCAGTAATATTGTAAATTAAGTGATGTTAGCATATTTCACTTTCTTAAGAAACCTGGCAAATACTGCAATATTGAAATATTCATTAATAAAAATTCAAAAGAATAATAAAGTATAGCAGTAATACGTCTTTTAAAATCAGGCATGAATTTCATCAATACGCAGAGAATATTTATTGTTTATATTTAAAATTCAAATTTTAACTTACTGGATATGAATAAGGAATAAAAATACTTATTCATCAACAAAAATATTCGAAGTTAATTCTTTCAAATGAAGCATTATTATTTTTTGAAATTCTTGGAACGAAATCGTTAAATTCCACTGCTACTTGAATAAGGGATAAGATAACAGAAATTGAGTGATGTTTTTGTATTTTTAGTTTAGTTATCTTACCTGTTCTATTTCCAAATCCTCTTTCATATTTGATAATTGCTCACACAGTTTTATATGTATTGTTTCAAATGGATATTATATTGTTATAATGAAATCTTTCAGCATTACGAATAACTTCAGCTGAAATCTGTTTGCCATTTTTCAAATAATTTTTGAGATTACAAAAAAAAAAATATATTTAGACATTTAAGGAAGAGTTTTTAAGGTTGAGCTAGATTTTACAATTCCTTTAGTAATCCATGGAATTTTCTTTTATGTTAAAACTATGTATTTTTTAATTAAGTGCAAAACAGAAAGAAAGAGTTTCAAAATCCATTAAGAAAATTATTAAATTTTAATCAAAGCTAATTTTAATGAAAATTAGCGAAGAAAAACAATTGGGTTTCGCGGTAAAATTACACTGATTATCAAATAAGCAACTGAAACAATTCTTGAAAATATGAAAGACTGCTCATGATTTAAAACTTTCACTACTAATAGTAAAATTGAATGATTACAGCAAAGGTGATTTTTTAGGTTACTTCTAATAAAAGCAATGTAACTCATGATTAAGTGCACAATTAGATTATTTAAGTTGCTGACTACAAACTCTCTCATTGCATAATGAGAATATTTGTTTTAAAAAGAGAGTGAGATGGGTGAAAGTACAGAACTGATGTAACCAAGCACCTTTTTTACGAGTTAGTGATCTGGCAGTTAAAAAGTCTCCCCTCTCTCTCACACTCTCTCACAATCTCTCTCTCTCTCTCTCTCTCTCTCTCTCTCACTCACTCTCTCTCACTCACTCACTCTCTCTCTCTCTCTCTCTGTGTGTGTGTGTCTCTGTTTCTCTGTCTGTCTGTCTGTCTCTCTCTCTCTGTGTGTGTGTGTGTGTGTGTGTGTGTGTGTGTGTGTGTGTGTGTGTGTATATATATATATATATATATATATATATATATGTCGGAGAGGCGAGGAGATTTGTCAGGGATTCAACGTTTTGTGTTTCACTCATTTTTATTATTACAAGTGGAGAATATATAAGATTATAATAAAGTTCAATTAATAAAAATGAGTAGATAACTCGTACAATGAAATAATTACAAATGATAATTATCACTTATCAATAACTCAGTAGTACACGAATTATAATATAAGATTAATTTAATTTAGAATTCAAATAATATTAAAACAACTTGCGATAGACCGAGGCTCAGGGAAATAACGAATTCGCGATCACCAGGACGTCTGTTCGATCTGGGTTCCAAAGCAAGACTGACTTTTCTCAATATTCTCAAATAATATACCTACTGCATATTTCCTTTTCCTTATTAATTTTATGATACCCCTATCGTCCTGGGATCCCGACTACGTTGACAACCGTGTGCCTACCTAGGCCTAAGCCTACCGCAATAAAACAATTTAAACTTTATTTTTACAAAATATTACAAGTAATAGTACATTTCTTAAAACTACTAAAAATACAGATATTCTAAAGAATATTCTCATCGTTTTGTCGGAAGATACTCCACTGTACTTTATTCTCCGACATATATATATATATATATATTTTATATTTTATATATATATATTTTTATATATATATATATATATATGTGTGTGTGTGTGTGTGTGTGTGTCTGTATGTGTAGGGGTTTGTAATATTTTAATTTTTTTATCTAAAAAAGTCGTTAAATAATCTTTATACAAGTTAATTTTTGCATTCAATCTTTATAAAACCTTTAAAACGATGCTTACATAACAAATTTCTAAAAGATATATAATTTAAAATAAAAGAATGAATTGAACGCTAATTACAAAACGTGCAGGTTACAAGCGCAGGTTTATTTTATTTTTTTTTTTAATTTTGAAACGTGTCTAATAAAAGTTTTTCGAAAAAAATTGGTTTATATCGGGATTGTAAAGATATTCTGTAACTGTAAAGAGTACACTTAGACCTGCAATGTTACTTGACGTCATAAATGATTATTTTAAATAAATAAATACTAATTTACTGTGTAATTTATTACATGAAATTAACATGTAATATTATCTTAATAATACTGAAATTAAATATTTATCTTAAATAAATATTTTTTTTTATTCTGATCGGCATAAAATAATCGTGTTATTACTAAAAGTACAGTAAATTAACCTACTTCTAATTTAGGTGCTTAACGTTAAGACGTGGGTGAAGTATCCGGTGAAATCATAATTTTAATTAAAAACAACTTAATTTTAAAAATTAAGATTTTTTTATTTTTTAAAATGAAAAGTTAATTCAACTATGTATTTTTTATTTAATTATCATATAAAATAAAATGTAGCTTGAAAGAAGGATGATATTAAAACATTTGTGAAATCCTTTTTACCCCAGTTATATTTTACCCCTTCATGAATTTAATACGATTTTCTTTTATATTTTTGAAAAAAATTTTTATTTGTAATTTTTTGGAGTGATGTTATTGTTACTCGATATTATTTTATGAATATCGGATAACCGGGTTTGATTTACACAACAATAATTTACATACGTACAAGATTGTCAAAACACATTAACCTAGTTGTGCAGTTGAGTAAAACTCTATTCCAATTATCAGAAATTCAGCTGAATGATGACCCAAGTTCAAACAGCAACTAATATATCAAACTTAATATATAGCAAACTGTACAAATATATTGCCGAGATTATCTACACAATCAATATGATTTGTTTTCTTAGTTCAGCTTACTGCAAGATTTTCTTAGAAATACATCATACAGAAATGAAACACTATTCTCTTTTCTTTCGCAGTGACATAAATACTAAGATTTAAAAATCTGTATGGTACTGTATGATGCCATTTTCTTAAACCCTTACTGCTGGCGTCAATAAAATACTTTTCCACTATTACAAAAACACTGGTAATATTTCTTCTCGTATGACGCAAACATAATTATAAATCAAGTCGCTTATTAAATGCATTCAGTGTAATATAACAAAATTTATTAGTAAATAAAAAAAAAAAAAACATCACTATACGCCTTTGTAATTATAAAAATATTACTACTGAGCAATATTGTTTTGTATATAATTCTTTATGAAAAAGATGTTTGCAGATAAAGGCAGAATGATTTATTACAAGTATTTTATCTTTTGTACTTTTCATATAAATTATGTATTCCTTCCACGGACACGTAAATCGGTTTCATTGAAAACCTGTTAACTGAACGTGTTAACACGATTTAAATTTTGTCACGAGACATTTCGTAGTAGAGTTCTAGTACACATAAACTACAAACGAATTCAAACCGTTCACTGTCACACACTGATGGGATGCGGTGGTGCCGGAATGCGCCAAAATACCGTTCCGGTACTACTTTTGAGAGAAATAAAAAATTTTTCTTTCACGCAAAATTTGTTCTAACTTAAAGCCAATAAAAAATATAACCTAAATTGTAAAAATAAAAACACGGGAAAATGGACCTTGCTTTTGGTAATCCATAGCCATAGGCGACAAAATAAGTCGCAAAAAATCTAATTCACAAAAAGAAGTTAAAATTTTGACTAGAAAAGTTTTATATTAATGTAAACATTGAAATTAATGTACATTTTTTATAATACTATCATGTAGCCAACCGCCTGCGGTTGCTATAATATTCTTCGGTCTGCTACATAAGACAAAATCAAGCGTTACGGTAATGGAAAATTTTCGAGTGCAACCCTGTACACTGAATATGCAAACAATTTAATATACAGTACAGCTGCAGCATATTATAGAATTCTGATATACTTACAATACAAAATTTTAAAATTGTGCGTAAAGCCAACTTTGATGACTCACAATCGCAACACTGAATATTATTCAGAAAACAGGATTCCTGCTATGAACACAATATTATCTGTTAAAATACTAGTCTAATTAACATTAGACTACTGCTATAGACATGTACAATACCTACATGGTAATTTTCCTCTTGTAGTAATTTTACTCTTATGGTAAATTAAAAATAAATTTAAAATGAGATTACGTGAAAAATTGTGGTATGTATTTTTTAATATTCTTTTATTTTATAAACTACTTTTTTCACTGTAAAATTATATTTTATTTAAGAAATAAGGTTAATCTCGGTTAGAAGTAGTTTGCCACTTGAGAAACCACGCCGCATAGTGGTTGCCTGAATTAGCCCTGTGAGCGGGGAGGTTCAGTTGATTGCTTCGGAGTGAGGCTTGGCCTTGATTGTTCCTGGAGAGTCCTGAACATTTTAGTACTCTGCAACGCAGTATTTACATTTTCTAAGAGACAAAAAAGAACTGTATCAGGATAAAGTTCTTCAGGAAACAGTTCGGTTAAAGTATTAGATTTAAAAAATAAAGAAGTAAGCGAAACTTGAAATATTAATTAGAAAATATTAATTTTAACTTGTCGTCGTAAATCAGCTTATTTTGGGATCCGAAGGTCCTGAGGTTCAAATCCCAGTAAATGTTAATTGTTTTTATACAGATTTAAATAATAGACGGTGGATACCAGTGTACTTTAGTGGTTGGGGTTCAATTAACCACACGTCTCAGGATTGGTCGGCCTCAGCCTGTACAAGACTACATCTCATTTACATGTCATATATCATCTTCATTTCATTGCACCTTATGGTGGGGGGTTGCTTATTGTTCACTAGTTGAACAGATAAGCAACTAACGTAAACATTAGGAACAAAAAAAATATTTATTTGTCTGAATCATTTTTTTCGCTGGTGGTATCTTATCATCCATTGTATTTTAAGTATTTAGCACTTGATCTTTAGACATTTTAATTTTTTCAATTTTCGTTACTTTTTATAAGAATGAAATATTTTTTACATTTAGAAAACTCATTTTTTATATCAAATCAATCATTCATATGTCTTTTCCTTTTCTTTTTAAGAATTAAGCAGTTCTTTTTTCATAACCGGTCACTGTAACTTTTTCTTTTTTTTGTTCTCGATGAGTCGAAAAAATACCATTTACGTACCCCCAAAAGTGGGGGAATGTCAGTCTCGCATTGGTTCGGCTAGATGTTGTTAAGACCCTATGTATGTCCGCACGCTACCGACTAAAACTCCCGTCTCACCGCCCCTTACCGCTGAAGTTGATCCTGCTTTCTAGCACGGCACAATCTCAGCGGGTGCCTTGACTCAAATCTCCGCAGGATCCGGCTATGCCGTGCCCCACGGAGGTCCCCCCTGTCAGCCGGGACTCGGTCGTTTGTTATTGACATGCCTCTAACCGTCACCGTACCGTTAGGTTGGACTCCTGCTATAACTCGGGTCTTTTTTTCCTCCGAGCAAGAGAGGTACCTGGTCCCCTGGTCATTCATCAAAAGCGGTCCACCACGGTGAGCCGCAATCTCCTGAGCTGGGATGCCCTCGAAAATTCCTGCCTAACAGTTCCTACTCGCCGTCCAATTCCCTGATCTCCCTTTCTTTAGTACCGATAATTTTAGTTACCATGTTTTCCACTAGTTCCCAATTACGCCTGCGTGTCATCATGAACCTTACTGTCCCTTCCGGAATTAGCCTAGCCAGACCCAGATTTGTAACTTGTAACACTGTAACTTACCGTGAATCTCTAATTTCTTTTTCTATAACTTTTGAACAGATTAATAGTAAATAATGGTAAAACAAAACTACTTCTTATAACAACTTCTTATAATAAATTTAAAAAAATTAATTACTTGAATGACGTATTTTTGAAATTGTATTGATTTTTGTTATTACTGTACTCATATTGTAACACGTAAAAAGTTTATTACGAATCCTTATATAGTTATTTTTATGTCTCTTAGAAAATGTAAATACTGCGTTGCAGAGTACTAAAATGTTCAGGGCTCTCCAGGAACAATCATGGCCAAGCCTCACTCCGAAGCAATCAACTGAACCTTGCCGCTCACCGAGCTAATCCGGGCAACCACTATACGGCATAGTTTCTCAAGTGGCAAAACAGAGGCCACCATTTATAAAGCCAAGTAAAGCATAAAACGATGAAGCAGAGCAGATGCTGCGCCGGACTCGAAAGTGCAACCTTTCCATAACACTAAGCAATAATGGCTATCACTATCATCAAAGGTTCTACCTTAGTCGACTGATACAGTGATATCTTCATTTTGCGAAGCTAGGCGTCGACTCTGGCACCAAAACGTCCGGTCACTCATTGCACAAGAATTTACAGCTTAACTGCACGATTCCTGAATTGAATTTCGTTCAAGCAATACGTCTACGCTACAAAAATATTATAACTTGGCCGGTGGATATCGTAATAACAACCAAAAATTTAACTTCACAATTACGGAACACTTTTATCTCTGCCGTTAATGTTGGTGTCATACTGCAAACGTTAACTAAAACTAAATAACATACCTTACTGACTTATCGATTCATCATAAAATTTGAAACTTGACTAAACGAATGAAGAAGATAAAATACGATTCCTTGGCTTGTCATTTATGTTTTTCTTTTACATAAGATAGCTGAATTGACAGCTTTATGTGACTACAATTTGTAATGATTCCTATTACAAATTTTAAATATTTAGTAATTATGTTATATTTAATGAATAATATATCAGCAAATGAAAAAGTATGGCTTAAAGCGCAGTTTCTTAATGAAGAAGCGTCTAATATTTTACAATAGCCAACCAAGAATACAATACGGCTTGCCTTTTTTTAAGCTGCAAAAAATATACACAATAAGTGTATGTAGGATCCTTATTCTTACACAATAAAATTAAGAACCTACGGTACGCGAAGTGGTAACGCTTGAAAACAATACAACAGTAACAAAGTAGAAACTCGAGTAAGAAACTAAAGAGAACTCTCGCCTTTGAAAAATAAAAATAAACAAATAAAAGAAAAAATTTTGATTAAAAAAATTTACACTAATCAGGCTAACTATCCACAGTTTTTTATGATAAAAAAATAATAAACTAATCACTAAACAAGTTCTTTACGAAAATTAAATTAAAAATATATATTAAAAAAATTTCTAAATATATGAAAAAAAAAAAATTTTACCTTTCATTTGACTATAAAAGATCGTGGAAAAGCTACGATAATTTTAGTGAAAAGTATTACAAAAATATACATTATTTTCAAAAATCTGTAATCTTTCAAACGAAATCATATTATTTCTGTTAAAATGGTCCTGTGCTGTAAGTACTAACTGAATTTTTTTTAAATTAAAAGACATGCACCAATACAAATAATGTTACTTTTGATAATTAATTAATTATAGTTTATATATTATATTTATATATAGTTTATGACTAACATAAGAGTGAAATATTTTTTGGATATTTTCAAAATCTTTTAGATTTACCAAAACTTTTTTCGTTTCATAAAAAAATGAAGCTAATTCAACAATAACTTTAATTAGTATCTACTTATTTACCAGTTTGTTTGCCCGAACATCAAATAAGAACGGCCTAACGAAACTGGTAAAATATAATTTACCATTTTTTATATATATTGAAATCTTTACTTTAAAATAGTTGTAGGATGGTTCATCCCAACTAAGATAAATATTATTTTGACATTTATTAGTTTAATATAGATGTCACCTTATCAAACAAGTTCATATATTAGGCAAAAATAAAACAGGGTAAAGTACTGTAGATTATTGAACAACCAATAATATTATTTATTATTGACCGACTATAAATAAAAGATTAAATCCCATAAAATAGCTTGCAATACAAAAATAACACCGTATTTAAGACAAGAGGAACTGTATTTTACAGAAAATACAATATTAGTTCAGTTGCCAATATCGAAATAGGCCGTAACGTCGAAGCAAATAAACAGGGAAACCAGCTGCAATTTCTACCCGAATATTATTATTACTTTTATTATTATTATTATTATTATTATTATTATTATTATTATTATTATTATTATTATTATTATTATTATTATTATTATTATTATTATTATTTTAAAGTTTAACAAGCACTTCGTGAAGTACAGAATGTTTAATACTCTTTAAGAATTCATCTGCAGGATCCGGCCCGGGGAGAAAAAAAAAAGGTAAAAAAAAAATACTCAGGCCATATTTTTAAATCCAGGCCACAGGGCCAAGTTCTGTAATGGCAGCGATAGGAGTGGCCATTGTTTCACGTATGGTAAGGCGGGCCATACTCATAATGATTGTATACAGGAGTTGTCCGGTCAAGCGCCGGAGGTCGGGGATGCAAGACGGCTCCATCTGCGTCAGGAGTTGTGTCTTCACAGTAACGTCATAGTGTCTTGAGAAAACATCCCATCCAGGAGTGGTGGACGGTCTCCACCTTTAATGATCGGATGGGAACTCCTTTGAAATTCCATTGGAGGAAATGTAAGACCGCAGTCCCGGTGGGGAATTCGCTTGGGAGTTCCCCGCTAGAGGCGAGGCATCAAGAATGGAGTCCCGGTGGGTGGTTCCCTTTTGGAGGCTACCCATTAGAAGCATGACAAGCAATAAAAGACCGAGTCCCGGCTTCCTGGGCGGGATCTTGTGTCTATGCGAGGTAGTTTGAGGCGCTGGCACCCTTCGGATCTAAGTTTATGCTTAGTTGCGGATCCGGATTAGAGAGATGGGGAAAATAAAGAAGATTAAAAAATGCACACTTTAACAACATGGACTTTTTAGCAATATAATCCAAACGAAAATTCTTTAAAATGATGGTATTTCCTTTCAAAAGAGGAAACGAAAAAAATCTTCTTTTTTTTAATAAGAAGCAGTAGTTCTCTCTCACACACCATAACAAAATTCACAAGAAACAAGCCAAATATGAAATAATCCGTTTGCTTTTGTGAGTAAAAACTAGGTGTCTTCGCTTATAAATAAAGGACTAATTGATGATAATGATAAAATGGTAATAAATAATTCTGTTCGATTTTATATTCAATAATTAATTAAAGACAAATTTACAATTCTTTAGTTAATTTTTGCATCAACAGCTGAATGTAAAGTCAGTCTGTCTTTAATTTAGCAAAGTAGTAAAAGAAGAAAAATATTGCGTAACAGAATCGGACAAGAGTAAATGTAAACTTTACACTGAATTAATAAATTGTCATTGCTATATGTTGTTAGTTCCTACAGCATGTTCGTTTTACTTTTCTCATAATAACAAAATTTTTTTTTAAAATAAATTTTATCTTCCATCTCCCCTATTTTCTTTTGTATTAGTATTTTTTTATTAATTTATTCCAATTATTAAAGCACGTTGCGTTCTATTACGTGGTGAATAAGTAGAATTTTCATTATACAGAACGCACTACATGTGCCTATGATATTATCATGTGATCGAAAGCCGAATCTAAAATTCTGAAATAAAAACTAAAATTAAATTAGTATTATTATAATAAATTAACGAAAAAAAAACACTGGTATTTATTAAAACTATATTGAATTTATCAATGTTTAACCCCTGAAGTGAAACATTTGCTATTACCCGATTTCTACCTATAATATACTGAAATGTAATATATAAAAGACTACTTGATCAATTTGCTAAATACATTCTCACAGGAAAACAAATCTAACGAACGCACATGTGAATAGATATAAAACTCTGTTTTTATTTTATAAAAAATAACATTAAAATTGAATAAATAACCTACTATAACCTGCATTTCACTTCATTTATATTCATTATCTCGTAATCAAAAGTTATTACAACACAGTAGTGGTAGTCTGGTCTACAGCAAACAATTTCTGTTTAAAAAAATATATATATATATATAAAGTAATATTACACAACTGAACGCTAAAAAATATTCCTAGGGAACGTTTGACCCAAAATAACAGTGTTGGAAAGTGGGTGAAATTCTTGAAGTATTTGGATAAAAATCTAGAATTTAAGTTCAAACATTTAGAAAATAAGGAGGTTAAAATTAGGTATTTGGATGGACTTAACTTTTTTTAAATTTGCTTAACTAAACCGACTATTGAAATTAGCGAGTGATTTAGTAGTATAAAAAGCTTCAAAAATGGCCTTGAAGCGCATATATTTTTAACTACTATACCACAATCACTGTAACTTGGATTCGTTAACTAAATAATTCTGATAAGATATCACGAAACGTATGGTTTTATTTGTTCCATATTAATATTATAGAGAATATTGATTACAAAGAATGTAATCTTTATATGTAGACGATCAGGCACAGTCTTTTATAGAGACTATTCCGGAGTCAACGAACTGGCAGGTACCGGAATCTACGATGCCAATCCGAGAACTTCTTGATTCCGACGGATACTCAAAGTGTTTCCGGCTTATCAGGTTAAGATTTACGCCAGATTATATTTTATCAGTGTAATAAGATTCAAAAGTACGCGATTCTTCTTTTACATAAGTAATGATAAGTAATGATAAGTATTCTTCTTCGTAATGATAAGTCTTCTTCCTAGAACATCTCTTTCCTTGAAATTTTAGTCCCTAGATGCTGGTTCTCGATAGGCTCCTTCGACCTGTAACCAGACATAGACTGAAGTCCATTGCCACAATTCTGGTAGACTGGGAATGGACCCAGAAAGATTTAGTACGAAGAAGTTCATTTAAATATTCCTTCCTAAATAAAATCATCTTTAAATTTTAAGAGACTTTAAATTAAAGTAATATTTACTAATTATAAGTTAATAGAGGTTACTTCAGTTTATAGAATTGCTCTTTGTTTAAACATAATTTTCAGAACACCCCCTTGCGTGTAAGTCTGCACGCGAGGATACGTGCAATATGAAATCGGTTACGTTTAGTATTTCAGATAAACTTTGATATCACTGTCTATTCACATAAATATTGAGTCCATCCGATATAAATAATTCAGTTCTCATTGGATTTTCTGGATAATTACGTAAAAGTATCATGAAAATTTAAAAATAAATGAGTCACGAACATCCTCAGTTTAATTTGAAAGTTTATAACAACAAAAATAAATATTATTTCCAAACAAATAAATGTAAACAATGTATTGTGTAAACTTGGTTATATAGCTACAGCATTTTAAATTTAAGGTACCGCAGTGTGATATTTTAGTGTTGGTGGTATTTACTATATACTTAAATTTAGCTATTACTAGTATAAAATAGTCTTGAATTTACATCACAAAAATTAAATTAGTTTTATAAAAAAAAATGTTTATATCTATGGTGTCACAAAATTAATTCTTCCATTTAAATAAACTATATTGAACTCTATTGTTATTTATAAAAAAATAAGAAAACAAGTTATTCATGTTTGTTAACAGTAACTCAAAATATCAAGAAAAATAAACTAAAATTAAATTCTTTAATGTTTGTTTAAGGAAGAATTATTCATAATATTTTACTCGTAAGATGTTAACTTCTTCTTCAACATATTGGTGTTAGCTTTTTAACGGTTACTTTTAAAATGTGATTTAATATTCCTTTTTTCCTCAATCAAATTTATAATCTTGCTTTTCAAACAAATTTCATTTACTTTACATCGGCCTTAACTCAATATTTACTTAAACATATAGGAGTATATATTTAGGGAATTTTTACATTTTATACCTAAATTTTGGTAAAATTCATATAATAACACCAAAATCTGAGCTTTTACTGTAATTGTATAGTTTTTATCTCGTTATTTAATAAATAACAATGAAGTTAACTTTTATAAAATGTTGACCAGGAAGTTTCTACCGATATCTTAGTGGACAAGCAAATCTATTTAGTGTAACATAATCAGAAGTAAAGTACTTAAAAATGTTTTACATTTCTAAATTTCTTCTTTTTTTCAAATATCGTTTCAACTATTAAGCCTGTAATACACCACATGGTACATAATACAGAATCTGTTTCTTCCCAGTTAGTAGAAATTTGACTACTATCGGACTAATGCGTGCTATTGAACTTTGAGTTCAGATTTAAATTTCGATTACATGAGGAAATCCTAAATATTACAGCTTAGAAACTTTCTTTTATGCTTCTCAAAAATCAGTGGCTGTCCATGAAATTGTTATCGTGTTATCCAATTGAAAATCAGAAAAATCTACTACTAAATTTTCACGGAATTTTAAGAATGATAACGATTTAATTAACTTTCAAATATGAACGCATGTTACGTCTGGGTTAAGTGTAGATCAGTCTACTCACAGATCATTTACTAGCAGCGAATTGTAGAAACTCGAATATTGCGTATTATTACGACAAAGTCATAAGTTGTTATCATGGAGAACTATCAAAACTAGGTAAGTTTTCAGCTCCTAATAACATTTTCTAGAATTTGAATTGCTTAACTTTTTGCTCTCGATGATAACCGTAATGTACTCCGTACATTTTTCTATGAATAACACAAATTTTTCTAAGAAGCGACATTTGTTTTTTTTTTAAATCGAGTGTCTGTACTTCATTAAACTTATAACATATACAGACGTGTATGATTCAACGTTATTATACTATCACTACACCAAGGAGATTTTCAAAGGACATTACTATTACAACCAATCCACATGTAAACTGAAATATTCATTTTTAAACTAAATATCCATCACTAATTCGTTATTGTTCACGTTATTTAAAAAGTGTACTTTTTTAATTACAGCAAAAATATAAGCACCTACAATTCTAATAGGTTTATTTACTAACATGTATATAATGAACAATACGTTGAGTGACAGCACGGTGATATATTTTCCAGGTTCTTCCACTATTCATTGGTTCAATATTCATCTCTTTTCCAATGTGCATGTACATCTGAATATCGTGTTGAGAGAAGAAAAACCAAGAAAATTCTTACTAAAAATGTCTTTTTAATTATTTTAAGAAATAGATTGTTCAGGATAATTCTGAAACATCTGCGTTGTTGAAAAGTTAATACAAATTATTTTTGTTCAACACCTCGATAGAAAAATACATAATCAAGGAACTTTCTAGATTAATTTCGTAAATAAAAGGGCCTAAAAATTGAGTTATAACGTACAATTAACAGTTGGTATAAAGAAGCATAAACATAAAATACTTCCTTTACACGAGAATTTTTTTTACGTAGTCAGATCTTTATCATGGAGTATATCATACTGGTTAAGTTAGAAAAACTAACCAAGTACTTGAAGAACAAGAGTAATAATGATACATATGCTAATGAGCATACCCAATCTTCAAGTGAAAACGCAACAATTAAAATTTGCAGGTAAGACACCAACATTCTATGAATAAAAATATAGAACAAAATCAACTTTTTACATCATTAATGTTATTTGTATGCAATGAAAACTCTATTCTTATACTCTATGATTATTTTTCATCCATACAAATTAAATATAAAAATAAGATATAAGAGTTGTATTGTCTGTCCAATACTCAAAGATAACAGATATATAAAATTAATTTTATTTGTCCAATACAGCTTATCTTTAAAACACCTCTCTGTTTCAATCATTCTATTAAATAATTTATATATTTATTAACAATCTGTATCGGATGATATTTTTTTAAGTTTTTCCAAACTAATATGTTCTAAAACAAATCTTTAGAAAATTTTCAAGAACATTTTTGTGAGAAGATCAATGAAAATTTCAGTATGGTTAAAATAATAGGTTGAAAAACAAAGCTATTGGCAATTTTTTTCTTTAAGAATATTAATTCAGTAAAATAAAATGTGTTATTTATAAAAAAAACTAGCTCTACCCGCCACGCTTCGCTGTGGCACATTGTGGTTGCATGGATGAGAAATGAGAAACAAAACAAAGCATACGTTTCATAGAAGTTTAATTTTGCAATACTTTTGTATACACAATATTTTTTGTTTTTCCACTGTCTACGTAGATATAAAGTCTATCTGGTTTGCCGACTCGGGAACACGCAACATACAGTTGCCCATGTGAGAAGCAATCCGCATCTAAATCTAAACCACACAATTCTAAAGATTGACCTTGAGTTTTATTTATTGTGATTGCAAATGCCAATCGAATTGGGAATTGCAATCTTTTAAATTAAAATGGTGTATCGGTCGGGATTATGGGTATTCGAGTAATGAGGACATCTTCACCTTTGAAATACCGCGTTAAAATCGTTGCTTCAACTACGTTATTCATCAATTTCTTAACTGCAAGTCGCGTGCCGTTGCAGAGTTTTGGCTGATTAATATTCCGCAACAGGATAATTCTCATTTTTTGATCGAACCGTTGCTAGAATCAATCTAATGAGGAATGTTTTCCCATTTCCTCCTGGCGCATCCAAGAAGAAGGTCCCCCCCAACTCCGTCATTTATCATTTGCATTATGCGATCATAAATGCCTTTCTGTTCACGCGTTAATTTGGGAATGTTTGAGTGGACATATGACTGAAGATCACCAATATTGTAAATCTGTTCACGGCGTAAATCCACATCAAATGAAGCAATCGCAGCTCGGGTGGGTGCTGGCATTCCCAATTGACTAAGAACTTTATTTGCAATATCTAAGCCCTTGTCTTCAATATTTATCAATGCTTCGTTGTAAATGCCTTCTGTAAATTTCATGGACATATTGGTATTTTCTAGGCGTACTCTATGCAAAATATCCTCAACCATATGCGATCGATATCTTTCCCATAACTCTGTGGGAGATGAAGGGAAGCAAGCAGTCAATATAATTGCGAATAATACGTGAATTTGGTTTGGATGTGCAGTGTTGCACGCGTCATTATTACATATATCCCACTGTTGGTCGTTTTCTAATAAATTCAGAGCTTGGTGAAAGGCGCAGCTCAATCACGACACAATCACACAAAAGTACCTCGATTAAAGTGAATTTTTAATTCAGATTGTATAATATAATCTGAATCAGATGCAAGTGGATACGTTTTTTTTTTTTTTTGTTAATAGACAATGTAATTGGGAACAGGTATTATTTCACATGTGACTGCGGTTGTCGTTAGCTAGAATGGCGAGTGTTCCCCTCGCTTCCGGCAGATGGCGTGGTCACTGGTACATAGCTGACCGTTAAAAAAACTGTTTTCTCGTGGTCGCAGGTATGTGACTGATGCGAAAATAGATACAAACAATCTTTGATGCGGGTTATATATTATGCTAAAATTTGAACTCAATCGGTGCAGAACATTTTGAGTTTTTGAAGTGTACACAAACAAACTTAACATTTTTATAAATAAAGATTTGTGGGCTGCGAAAAAAAAAGCCCTTAAGTCGTGCGAAAAAATACATCATTTTAAATGCTTACAATAGCAGAGTAATGCTTACAAATTACAGAATAATCAAACGGCGTTGATTTCAGATGTTAATAAAGTGCTAACGTAAGTAGAAGTTGTGCAGCTTCAGTGTACAACGTAATTCTTCAGTATGAATATTCTAATTAATTACGGTCTCCAAAGAAAACAAAACCCCGCAGGTCAATTGAGAAAAAGGTGAGATTTTGATAAAAACGCGATTCGTAAAATAAATTACACGAATTTGAATTATTTAGAAACAGTTTAGCGGTGTATTATGTCCTTTGGAACAGAATTCGGTTATTGTCTTCGACAACGCTTCTTATCATTAAACGAGAAGAATTCCAGCCGCGTTGTAGAAAAACAATGATATCAAAATGTGACTTAGTTCAAAAGGAATAATTTTTGAAGAGGTTTAAGTTAATGTTCAATCACCGCGTATTAAAAGTAATTATAGTCCGTATAAAATTGGTTTGACACACAACACCATATTGGTAAGTCGTGTTTTTATTCGGCTCCTAACGAATATGTTTGCCGGCCTCCGTGGCGCGAGTGGTAACGTCTCGGACTTTAATCCGGTGGTTCCGAGTTGGAATCCCGGTCAGGCATGGCATTTTCATACGCTATAAATCATTCATATCATCATCTGAAGCAATGCATAACGGTGGTTTCGGAGGTTAGAAAAAACAAAATAAAAACGAATACTTAGTTGTGTGGTTTCAGTGTTACTATTTGTGAATTATATTTTTTGCTTTTACATAGCAAAGAACGCTAAATGACCAAAAAACGATTGTTTGGTCATATATATGTAAAAAAATAACCTAACAAAGGATTTTTTGGTCATTATGTAGGGATATTATTTTCTGTGTATTTGGTTATTTCGACTTTTTTTGTTTACATACTCTTAAGTCTATCTGAGCTATAAGAAAGTTGGTTGTTTTAATTTATTTACTGTAAATCATCCTTCTTGGTGGCTTTTCTTTTTGTTTTGGTGTTTTTGTTTTGTTTTTTTTTTTTTTAATAAAATACAGATGTTTTAGCTGTTAAATATAATTCAAAGAAATTTGGTCGTTGTGTTTGACAGCGGCCATCTTGCATTGATCTGGTTGGTTTTCCTTTGTTTACATTTCCAAATTAAAAATGTACAAATTAAAAATAGATAGATAGATTTATTAAAAATAGATGAAAACAATCTTTGATGCGGGTTAAATATCGTGCTAAAATTTAAGCTCAATCGGTGCAGTATATTTTGAGTGTTTGAAGCCGTACACAAACGAACTTAGCATTTATATATATATAGATAAAAACAGTAAAAAAATTGGTTTGAAATCACTAAATCCGAATAAATACATTCCTAGCTTACTCAAAAAATTCAAATGTTTTTCTTAAACAATTTTCTTTAATTTTTACATTATTAGAAACCAAATAATTCTTCTTAATAAAATTTGAATTTTCATGGGTTCAATTAACAGTTCTGGAAAGGGTTTTATAATCAATCTTTCATTAAAAGAGAAAATACCTATTGTTCATGGTATAATTACATTAGGCAGAATAATGCAATATGTACCATGACTTATTACAAACAAGAATTTAGATTAAAAAGGATTGTGAAAAAATAAATTCTTTTTATTGCCAGTTTACATAACAAAAACTGTGTCTAAATAAAGATATATTAAATATCACTAAATACAAAATTCTATATCTTAATGTATTACATACAAAAATTAGACGGGAATTTAAAAATCTGTTTTTAAAATAATACAGTTAAACATGAGATTAGTATTAAATAGTAAAATATTTTCCATTTATTTTATCCAACCATGCAACTTCATGTAAATAGAGTCAAAAAATACGAACCGACGTCGTTGAACCAAATTCTTTTTAATTCTTGAATCTAGTTTTGATTGCATAGAAAATGAGTTCGCATACTATTTTTAATATTAATAGTTGATTCAATGTTTTGATTTGCCCATAATTACTTTAAAAATGCTGTTTTTTAATGAGGAAAGTTTAACTTTGTGTAATATTGTTTGAGTAATGATGACGTTATAATGACTATTTCGCTGAAAACAATATTAATGAAGTTAACCGCATTGTTTTTTAAAGCATCCAATTTATGACGAATATGAATCAAGCATTTTCCAAGTTTGCCGTGGAAACTTAATATAATATTAGCGTTTATTTAAAAATGTACTGTTCAGAAAACAGTTAAAAGTAAAAGTGCATGTGAATTATGAAAATAATTCGATGCTTTCTGATCGGAAAACAGAGTGGTATGAATAATTTGTCAATAAACGGCGATCTTCTCATCAATAATTGTCAACAAGTTGTTGGGTAAATAAGAAAGTTTCAGCTACTTAAATTAAAGTTTTATAATTATTAGGTGAATATGAGGGATATATAATTTAAATCAATTAATTAACATTGAATAAAAATTTAATTTCCCACATTAGTGAACCCAAATTTTTCCACAACTTTTTCATTACTAAAAAACTTAGTAGACTGAAATTAAATAAAAATTCTTAGATTTTCAGAAGACATACATTTGTATTAAAAAACAAACACAACAAACTTTCTACGTGACATGATGTTATGATTTACTGGTTTGTAAAATGTAGAAATTCTACATTTACACCGGCTTACAAAATAAAATAATTTTTAACTTATTGAAATTCTTTTTTCTATATATACGACTGGAAATACCAAATAACGGCCATTAATTATATTCTTGTACTCCATATATTACATTTAATATTATGCTAATGCGTGATATATGCTATTTTAAATCAACTAACCAGCGTTTTTTAGAGATTTATTATTTCCCATATAGAAGAAATTATTTATCAAAGTAAATACGAAATGTACAAAAATGATGAATGTTTAAATTTACTGCATGTATAGTACATAGTGAACACTCGTCTGGTTTTAATTTTCAAATAGAAAAACAGATTCGTTATCATACACTAGGTGGCATATAAAACAAATAAAACAATATTTTACAAAACAGAACAAACAGGATTTTTATAAATAATAATCATTCGCTTAATCACGCATCTCTTTCTTTCTTTTTCTGTTTAGACTTCCACCTTAAACTTAAGAAAAACTTCAAATTTACTCAATACGGCAATGGTTGCATGTGAAAAAAAGTTTCACTTGTTTAGCATACAAGCCTCATCTTCTTACGATTCCAGAAACATTTTGGTCATCCCTAAGGGTTGGTCATATCAAAAATTGTTTCAGAAAAAAGTTTTAGATAATGTTTAGAGTACTAACAATACTGATAATAGAGTAATACAGTACCGATTCGATACTGTACCTATTAAGGGAGATATGAATTTTTTTTGTCTTCAAAACACCATTTTTCCCACCCCTTGGGCCAGTAGTTAGTGATAGCAATAACAATAAACTTTACTTACATAAGTTTTAGGTCCTTATTCAAAGAATAGTAGGAACTTTAAATGAACTCGATATTTTACTTAATAAGAAAGTAACAGCGACATTTTTTTCGAAAAAACCCCCCATTCCACCCTATGATCCGATTGGCCGATGGTCGATGGCCGTTAACGAACTTGACCGAGATTTTGAGACAAGTTATTTTTAAGAAACAATTTGAAAGTGGTTGGCGCAAAATTACGGCAATTATCGTGTCCACAAGAAAGGGAAACTTTATATATATATAAATGTATATATAAACTTTTGAGCTGACGGTGGTTTTGAGGTCTGGGGGATGTGAAACGCGAAATATATCGAAATTTTCCGGAAGTCCAATCAGGGTAACAACAGATAGCTTTCGTATGAAATCTATCTAATAACACCACCTAATAACTCATTGATATACCACACGCACAGTAGTATGGGTATTAAAATTTAAATTCTCAGATATTTGCAAAAAACAGACATGTATAAATTCTGCCGTACACAAAACTGTAAACAATGGAAACAGAAGGATACCGCACGTATTACACGTAACGCTACTGACAAAAATCCGGAGTATAGACGAAAAAATATTAAATTTAAAAAATAATTATTTCACCCCTAAAAATCACCGGTACAATAAATAAAATAATAAGTAAAAACAAAAGATTTACACGTTTATTACTGCAAAATTAAGAATAATTTAAAACGCGCTTTTCAAAGTTTTATCAGTTATATTTCATCAATGGTTAGGTCAGACTTGTTCTGGCTTCTTTCCATCGTGTTTACGTCTTTCTCTATCGCGCCTACCAACACGTAAACTCAATACTTAGGAATTTTTTATCATGCATTCCCTCTAGATGCTACTCCCACTTACTTCTATAATGGCGTATTTCATTGTTAACACTATAAATCCCCAAATCCCGACAAATGTCCTCATTCCTCATCCTATCCATCCTTGTAACATCCCTCAAACTTCTCAAAAAGGTCATTTCCGCAGCCTGTATCCTACTTATATCTTTACTTACATCAGTTATATTTGGAAGGGGAAATTCTACCCGCGTAATAGTAAACAAATATTAGTGAAATGGTAATTTCAAAGATATAACGTAAACGGGACTCTGACAATATTGGAAACTTCAGTTATCAATGAAATACAAATTACAATTTATTATATAAAACAAAATAGAAAAGTGTTACGTAAAAAATTATTTTCAATGTCATTACTATCCACGGATATAAATTAAAACGCTTTATCTTAACCATTCGGTGAAATTGTTTTTAAAAATTATTCGAATACATAAACAATGCTATAGTTTTTTTTTTTCACGAACACCCAAATAAATCTTTCAAATGTGGTTTGAGGGGAAAATTAATAACAAAATTCAATATTTCAATACTTCATTGGTTTTCCCCTGAGGTTTTAATACACCCTAATGTATGCATTTCTACACCTCAATAGAAATAATATTTGATCTATTTGGTTTACTTGGCATTTCTCCCGCCACCACCCCATTCGGTCGCCCTAAAGCATAATACTGAATGTCTGTGCGACAAACGGTTACTGAGCCACGAAACAGTTTAGCGACCAGTGTCCTTGATAGGTCATAGAGCTTACCTACAGCGTGAACGGACTAAGCGCGGTTCAATACACCACCGGCTTACGTGTCCCAACCACTCACTTAACATATGTTTACTAAAATGGTTAGGCGCACCCTGTCACCTACTAAAAATATATACGACATCCATAAATTAAAATTTACTTCGTCTAGACAGCAATTTTCTGCCACGCCTAGATCGCTGAATGCCAGCATCCTCTCCACCATATTAAAGCGCTTGGAGCCTTAATTGTCTGGTGGTCAGCCATATATCTCTAGATTAGCTTCTAACAGCAGTGCGGTAGGAGTCTTTCCCTTAAGTAAACTATTGAAATCGGTTGAACATAACAACCGCATCAAGAAACTTCCACACGGTCCGACAATGCGGCTCTCGCCACATTGACTCGCCGCTTGTGAGTGACCAATTTTCCCCTTGACCTCTAAATTCCAGGGCATCAGGGCTGTCGAACATCGTGTGTTTATTTGACTGAACCTCCCCCACAGACGCACAGCTCATCAGCTGCCAGGCGGAACGTAAACAAATATTGGTTCAAATTAACATGTTGTTGAGCACCTAGGCACCCATTGCCCTTAAAAACGAAAACGAGATATACCATCCCCCCAGATTCCGTATAAACTGATACAGGGATCTTCCGTTAGTCTTGTAGTCTTGACGTGCCATTCCAGCTGCCATGCTTCCATCGCGAGGCTCTGCATCCTCTTCCGCCAGGGGGGAGATGGACAACTGAACGAAATTTAGATCCGGTGCATTGTGATCACCGTTCCGTTCCGGTACTGGCCCGGCCCGAAACCGCATCCTAAATACCTCGGCCTCCCGGCCTCTTCACAATCTCCACATGGCTGCCCGAACTTTCACCACTAAATCGATTGGGAGAACCTATCTCAGTACGGTAGTAGCCTCGTAGGAAGTTGTATTAAGAACACCAGTGCATGCAATTAAGGTTCTGCGCTGGGTACTCCTTAAATTTTGAACAAGTGCTCTATTCATATCCAACCTATGAACCTAAGAGGCCATGCTTTCGAGGACACCACGGTACACCATGTACATTTGACGGCAAGACAACTCATAATCCTTCCGAGCAATCCTCCAAGTTTGTGCATCACTGAGACGCCGTCCGCTGTTAAACTTCTAATATGGCAGTTTCGGCAAGTTGAGATTTTTTAAAAGTGAAATTTTTCCCACAAAGGCATACTGTATAAAACATACTCAATAGATATTACCGCACTATTATTTAATTTCTTAAATATGATACACAGTATACATATTCCTGAAAAATTGAATAATTTTTATTCGAAAAATGCTTAATTCCATTCTTTATCCTTGGTATCATTTGTTACCGGTGATGACTGATGTTTTTAATACAATCTTCAAAGTTTGTTTTTTATTCCACAGAAAAGGAACGCGCATGCAAGTTATAAGTATAAATGTGCCATTTTACATCAAATGTTGTTATTCGCTGATTATTACTTTGAATACGCGGTTGTTAAAATGAGTCGTATTTATCTTTGTAAAATATTTGTTTGATAACAATGACGATGTATGACCAATTTTATGATAATATAAGTTATGATGTTTATCCATGTTATTTGAAAACTCATACAACTTGCGACGAACATGTATAGACGTTTACTAAGTTCTCTACAAAAACATCAAAACCAATTTGAAATTACATAAAAACGTTCTGTATTATGGGCGCTTACAATTTAAAGCGTTTGTGAATGACATTATTCGATGGTATCTTACCGGTTGACGGTTTGGTAAGTACGATTAACAGTTTGCGAAGTTTTTTTCATTAAATAATAATGATGAAAATGTTCTGATCGACTCTTTTATTTTCTTGTTCGAAGTAAAAGAAGTACTGAGATCGCGAAAAATTTCGGTTTTCAGATTTCAATAGAAATATCCATTTTGATCATCTCTGAATCCATTTTGACTAGTTTCAGAGTGACGTCTGTACGTGCGTATGTTTCTCGCATAAATAAAAAACAATTAGACATAGAATGTTGAAATTTTGGATTTAGGACTGTTGCGCACCTTCCCTTTTCATTGCAATCGACTGGACCAAAAGTGTCATTCGGTTCGAATCCGACTTCATTTCCTTTTTTTAACTTTTTTTTTTAAATTTTAATATGTTGATTTATTAATAATTATTAACGTCTGATTGTAAAAAAGGTTTTACAATAAATAATATTTCAATAAGAGTAAAAAACCAAATATGAAAAAATCAGAAGTTATTAATGAAATAAAACTTTACGTACATTCATCTTTTTTTAAATGTTTATATGTAACTTAATAGGCGTACAAGGAAGTCATGTGGTGTTCCCATCAGACTTTTTATTATAAAAAAAGATGATAATATTAACGTTTCACACAGATTAGGAGAACCTCATGAATTGTTTGCGAAATAATTTCATCTTTTTTAATAAAATTTAATTAAAATTTATATTTATTATAATATAAAAAGGAGAATATCTCAAATAAAGAAAACCGAACGTAAAAAGAAATCTCTTAGTGTGCATATAAAATAATACCAGCATTAAAATGAATCGGTTACCGTCCGTTTAAAATAAAAATCCGGCTATTACGTTTACTCGGATAACGTACATATAAAAAAAAAATCAGAAATGAAGTTTACTCGGTTACTATCAGTAAAAAATAAGAAACCCGGCCATAAAGATTACGAATTTACTGTAAATGGAAAATAAAGAATAACGGCCATCAAGTATATTCGAATACAGTACCTATAAAAAAAGTATACCAGCCTTAACTTTACTCGGTTAAAACAAGTATAAAATAGACAATACGCCATTAAAGTCTCATGGTTACCGTACGTATAAAATAAAGAAAATCGGACAGAAGTACTCAATTACTGTTGTAAAAAATCTGGTGTGGACACCAAATGGCTTCCTTGTACACCTATTAAATTATATATACACATTTTTTTTAAAATGAAAAATACTTAAAATTTTATTTCACCAGTAACTTTCAACTTTTTTATTTTTTATTGTATTATTGAATTATTATTTGTTGTATTTTTTTTACAGTCAGAGGTTAATAGTTATTAATAAATCAATATATTTCAATTAAAGAAAAGTTAAAAAAAGGAGATGAAGTCGGATTTGAACCGATGTGCCTTCCCCTTATAAGATCCAAACATTTTATTAATAAAATTTTATTTGGCTATAATTCTGGAACCAATGAAAATATGTAACACTTACGATATGTCGTTGAAAAGCTCTCAATGAGCGCTTATTTCTGCAGTTAAGAAATCCAAAATCCAAATTGTTTTGGATTTTGGGCTTTTTTGGACACTTTTGGTTCAGTCGATTGCAATCAAAAAGGGAGGTTCACAACTAGATTTGACAACAATACTAAATTAAAAATTTCAACATCCTACGGCTAATATTTTTTTATTTATGCAAGATACATACGTACGTACGTACAGACGTCACGCCGAAACCAGTAAAAATGGATTCAGGGATGGTAAAAATGGATATTTCCGTTGACATCTGAAAACCGAGATTTTTCGCGATCTTCCTAAAAAATTAAAAAGAATTATGTAGGATGAACGAAAAAAAATTTTCTACGTTTTTCCTGCCTACGTAGTTATATTCCAAGAAATAAATAAATCGTAAACCAAGAAACGACCGAATTTAAAAATATTTTTATGTATATTATTGAGTTAAATTATTTTCAGAGAATACCCATCACAATTTTTTTTTTTTATGAAATATATTTAGGAAAAAAACTATTAATAAATCTGACAATTGATTCCCTCCCAGGTTTTCACTTCTACTATAAAACACAATAGATTTTTAGATATATCCGATATCACACCACAACGAAATTACACTACATTGTAAAAAAATAGAATAAATTGGGTGTTTGAAAAAGTGAATAATTTCTCATGTCTGATGGAAATAATAGTTATATGTAAATATAATAACGCGAATTCATTAAAAAGATATGTTTTTTTTTTTCTTAAACCATTGAAATATATCAGCACTTAATGCCTCACTGATATGCAACTTACGTTATGATGGGTATTAAAATTTAAATTATCTGGTATCTGCAAAGAACAGATATGTATGAACTCTTTAGGCTTACACGTGTGCATACTTGCCATAAACCACACGCACTAAATAGAAAAAGTTATATTTTATGAGTACAATTTTAAACTTATATTTTTTATCACTCTTCATGAGTAGATAGATACACGATAAATATTCTGTAATCCAACCATAACTTGATCAAAATTAGCTTATATCCTTCCTGAATAGGACAAATCTATCTAAAAATATTCGGTTTACGAAAAATTCATAAGTTATATCGAAAGAAAGCTGCAACCAAATTTTGACAGCAGTCAAAAGACACTGTTTAATAACTGTTTAGTAAAAATTATATCTCAGAGAATGAAATTATATTATTTTATGTAAATATTTGTTTTCTTTAACCAGTTTTCCAGCTACTCTCGGGTCTGAGTGTATGGGTATAGGCAAATGCAATTATCGCTACCGGCAATATAAGTGTAAACGTACTGTAAGCATGTCTTGAGGTGACTCAGGTCGACCACTCTTAAGATGTGTGGTTAATTGAGACCCAACCACCAAAAAACACCGGTATCTACAGTCTAGCATTCAAATCCAAATAAAATCAACTAACTATCTTTACAAGGATGCGAACCTTAAAACTCTCGACTTTGAAAATCAGCATATATATACATATATATATACAATTACATACTATATTATTCGCTTTCATATATTCTGTAATTATTTATACACTTCTGAAAGCGATTGTATAATCTGAAAACTTTAGTCGTTTTAAAAAAAAAATTGTTGCATGTATATTTTTCTTGAATAAAAATAGTCATTGATGCATTGTTACCAAAAGTAACAAAGTAATAAATTGAATACTAGTAAATTTAAAAATTAAAATTATGTTGGTTTTATGATGAAACATTACGTGAATAGAATTGGCAGTTCATCTTTTTCAAAATAAAATTTAGGTTTACCTACCGTTTTAGATCATTCACGTATCTGATGAAACATGGAAGAAAAATGATTAAATCATTCTGTATAATAACAGTTTTACAAAACAGAAGAAGAAAACGAAAAAGTTACCACTTTAAACGTACAAATTCTACACTTTTAACTATCATTAATATAGAAACTATCAAATTTATCATAAATTTTCAAGTTTAGCTTTACGTATGTAAAGCTTTACCAAACGTACACTTATGTTAAAAATATCTGTATTTAAACACCGAAAAATAGAGCTAAAGCTAGGGAAAAGAAACTATAATAAAATAATTACGATTATTTTGCGTAGACTTTTTGCAATATCGAAGAGCGTATAAAAAAAGAAACTAAGCGTTAATTAATAAGATAAAGTTATACCAAAAAAATTTTAGAAAATACTAATAAAATATTTTTTATAAGAACAAGTACATGAATCTTTCAAGATGAATGCACGTTCTAAATTTTGGAAGTGCTACATTTTTAAAAAAGCTTGATTACAGAAATATTAAATTAACTTTTACGTGAGGGAATTTTTACTGAATTGTCAAGTAAACGTGTGACAGACTTCCATTGAAAATATTAGAAACTTTCAACAAATCGTATTCGACAACGTAGTAGTCAAAGGAAAGTAATCAGAAAAACAATTAAAAACAGGGTATAAGCTGATTATAAAGAATGACTTGGTTAAAAACCAAATATTTTTTTTTTGTATTTTCCCCAACATTTATGAATAATTAAAATATACAGTAACATATGACGTGAAATAATCCCAGGGTTATTCATTGTAAAAGTATTTTTCTGAATAATCGTTCACACGTAGACTACAAAATCAAACGTTGAATAATGAAATTTAAAAAATGACTAAAATAGGATAGTTTACGTATGTTAAAATAATAAAAATTAAAGATGAAAAAACCTAAATATATTTTGGTTATTCAAAATACATACTAAATATTGTTTCATACTCTCATATAGTACCGTAGCAGTTATGATAAATAACAGTTTTTAAGCTACATTTTATATGGAATAACTGGCCGAGTATAAAATCGTATGTAAACGAAAATGTAATATAATTAATAATAATTGATGTGAGTGAATTCTCAGCAAAATCGAAAGGCATTAAAAAATTGTAAATTATAATATTTATTATTCTTATAAAACATTATAACAGTTCTTAAAAAATATTTTTAAATTATAGGCAAATATAAGGGAAAGATCTAATCTTATCTTTTACAAAATATGTGCATGTTTCTCAATTTTTAATAAAATAACGTAGAAAAAAATACTGAAAACGAAAGCATTTTTGCATATATCTGGAAACTTATACAAAAAAAACTGTTATACAGGATATTAATTACAAATTGCAAACAGTACATCAATTTTTTATAGTTAGCGTCTTATAGTTTACAAAATCATACAATTTATATAACGAAATTTTATTCCAGAATAAAATATATTTATTTTTTATTTAAAATATAAAAAACTTCATTTTTTCGATATGTATTAAAAAATGAGTAAACGTTACTAGTAAAACAAAACCGATGCATATCTTAAAGTAGATTAAAAGAGCCTATAAAAGAAATAAAGAAACATTTTTCCAACGTTTACAATACGACTTGAATGTTACAATAAATCATGGAGTGTTATTTTCACTGTAAAAGTATTTTCTGGCATATCCATTACATTAACCGATCACCATTCCAGCTTTCGTTTAGATTCTTAATCCCCCTGACTGTTTTCCCACACCACGTTAGAAGTCAAACTTAATCTTGTAGCAGAAGGAGTGATGCCTCTCCCGAAGCAGTACACTCTACAGGTTTTTATCTTTCAACTAAATTCTTCAGCACATATTTACATTCTTCATATTTAAAATTTACTAATTTAAAAAAACACGTAATTCCTAAAAAGTGAAATATATTTTAATTCTACATTATAATGGAGTGATTGATTTATTTCTCTTGCAGACTTCTGTTTTATATTTCACAAACATTTATATCCAAGAAACGTATAAAACTGCATAAAAATCAATACGCATATAAATTTCATATAAGTAGTTTTAATATTCTCTGTACTTATGATCTTTGCCTATTACTTATATTTTCCGAAGAGTTTTTGTAATGCCACTTTTATGTAAAAAAATGGGACCTCTAACTTCTTCCTCTGTTAAAAATTCCGTTTGATATAACTATGATATTGCATGGAATGTTATAATTAAGATCGTTAGTTTCGTATAAATGTGAATTTTCCACATTCATTGTGATAAAATTTAGTAATATTCCGAAAATAATGTATAGTATGACGTGGTTATTAAAATAATGAATAAAGTAGTTATTCTATATATAATTATTATCCTATTTTATCCATAGCATAACCGATCTGCACTGAACTGAAAAAAATAATAAAACC
This sequence comes from Lycorma delicatula, assembly GCF_047948215.1. NCBI lineage: Eukaryota > Metazoa > Arthropoda > Insecta > Hemiptera > Fulgoridae > Lycorma > Lycorma delicatula. The sequence goes on from NC_134457.1 coordinate 129,343,470, forward strand.
TTGATATTTTGTCTTACTCCATACCGGAATTCAACCGATAAAATGTTTGCTGGATACATGGACTTTATTCCACAGTTATAATTCCCCCTACTGACAGATTCCAATGTAAAAAAAAAATTGTAATTGAAGTTATAATTCGTTTTGCTTGAGCCACAGTACGTTAAAATTTTAAATCAACTTATATATCTTTCTAAGTAGTATCACCTGAGTTCTTGGTAAAATAAAAGACCGAGTCCCGGCTGAATCTTCCCTTGGAGAGGAAGTACAGTTACAGGCAATGCTAACATAAAAGACCGAGTCCCGGCCTATCGGGTGAGCGACCTCCGTAGGGCACGGCGTAGCTGGAAAATTAAATATTTTTGTTCACCACCGCTCTCAATGTCTATAATTATCAAATAATCCGATATCAGAAGTTACTTAATAAAGATAAATAATTACGAAAAGCACGATGAAAAATCTATAAAGAAGTGGATATCTTACAATCTTTATGATTAGACAAGTAGACGGGATCAGAAGGTACAAAAAATAAATAATAAAACGAGTAAAGATGATACGCTTAGTTAAGATAACAAAAATGGGCTGTTATTGAAAAAAGGTTGTTATTATAAAAGGATTAAAATTATAATGAAAAAATAAAATATATATAGATACATATAACCGATGGATAGATGTACTTTCATTTAAGAAATATGTTCCCTTTGTGTAAAATATCGCAAACTTAACTTAATTTTACACTAAACTATAAAAAATTGTATGTAAAACTATTTGAAAATATTGAGATATCTATATTTTCTTTCGAATGCAAATGTAAGTTAGTCAAAATAGTTATATAGTAATGTTTGTAAAATAATTTAAGATGACACAAATTTTGAGTTTATGTAAAAAGGACGTTTGCAAGTGAAATATATACATTCTACATCTATTGCAACCATTTTTCAGTTTGAAAAACCAAGCAAAAAATCGTAAAAATTATATTTTATATATGAATCTGCTATTCATAAAGTGGTACATACATATACATATTATTACATCCCTCTAAAAAAATGACAAAATCAACCCTGAAGTCAAGGAAACCGTGAAATCCAAACACATACCTCACGCAGTTTGATAAAAATGACGAGTGTCTGGGTTTCAGCCGAATTTATAACTCGCCTAACGATTCGGCCTCTGTAACATGATAAAAAGAGTTATTCTTTAAGCAAACATAGAAACATCATAATTTAATTTGACATACTTTCGTGAACACAGAATTTTTAATCCTTTGAACTGTGAAGGTTTTATTTATAATACATTGAATAATACTATAAACAAATTAAAAACATTCCGTTAATAATAATGAATCCATGTAAATACTCATACGTTTCAAAATTGTATCTCAATTTCATCTAAAGTAAGAGGAAAATACTATCTTGACTTCGATAACTCCTTGTCTAATGAATGCTGTTTAATTTCCTAAACATCACAACTTCAATTATCCCTCTGATAATGTTTACTTACTCAGTTAACTCAAACTCTTCAACCAATCAACTCTTTTGCACTTTTAACTGCCTGGAATAAAATGTTCCCGATTATAAATTACCATTTGGAAGTTATCCTATTCGATAAAAAGTAGATCTCACAGACGAATAGCTCTTCTCTATGAAACTCAACTTACCCCAGAACCCAGATTTTTTCTGTCATATAAACAAATTTAAAGCACGTATCTTTAAGAACAGATAACTCCCTTTGAAACAAAATAAAACATCTGCTGAAGTATTAACTCTTCTTCTCCTCTTCTCCGTCCGGGTGATTAGTTTGTAACGAACCATCCAATATTTTCACAAGATTTTTCAAAAAAAGGTTTTCGAAATCGTTTTTTTTATTTCTCAAAAAAAAAAAATATCTTTGTCCTCAAAAAAAAAAAGTCCTAACAAGACAATTGCTTTTCTGTTAATCTACATATTTAACAGATTGATGTTTTGTTTTTTTTTCTATTGTTTTGGATTTCTTTATAATTAAAGAAAGTTTTCTCTTTTTTGAAGGATTATCAACTTTTCAATTCTATTTCGAAGGATTGCACGGCTCGGAAAAAACCATTGGTACTTCACAATTTCCTTGAATTATCAATATGTAAATAGAACAAATAGCTTTTAAAATAGTCATTTTTGAAACGTATTAAATACAGACAAAAATATATCGGGTTTTTATATGGTCAGATGCACTGCCCGATACAGGTCTGACATCAACATTTAAAAAAAAAAATGACGAAAGTGAGAAAGGACCGAAGTGAAAAGTAAGCTTAGTTGTAAAGGTGTGATTCACCATTCGGTTCAAACAAAAAAATTGGGATATTAGATATCTTTTACTGTGAAATTTTGTAAATGGGATTAAAGATAACGAAAATATAACGAATGTAAATTTTATAATCAAACATAAGATTGATTAAAAAGGAGAGGTGCAATGCTCTTACAGTTAAATATGGATACGGGCATGAAGAAAGATCACAGCTAAATATGCGCAAATTAGGGTGAGTAATACACGGTTATGATAAAATATAAAAAAACGTATCCAAAGTTTTTGATTATATATATAATTTAATTATATTTTAAATAATATAATAATTTATATAATTTATTTTTATATAATTTATATTATATTTTTAATTATATATATAATTTGTTTTCTACTGATATAACCGTTAAAGTTATTAGATCGGCTGTCGTTCAAGTGGGCTTAGGGAAACTCAATGCCACTTACTTTGAAAATCTTCTCCGCTCGGTGAAAGTGGCAGTTTCACCAGGAGAAACTACAGTCCTCTTCGTCCGACAGAGCTAAGGGGAGGACCTCCACCTACGAGTTCGGTCGGACAGTGGCGAGGCGGACCAACTCCTCAGCAAGGATATTGCCGAAAAGGTAGGGAGGTTGCTACTACGGCCCTGGCTGGTAGGGGTGGCAGAAGAGCCCACGTCCTGGTTAAGGACGTGGATGCCCTCACGTCACAGGGCAGGTTTCTTCGGGAGCTTTGCAAGACGATAGGTGAGTCGGTTATTATTGACGTCCTGTCAATGCGGCCGACTTACGGCTCCACTCAGGTGGTTACACTGACAGTACCGACAATTCTGACGGACAAACTACTGTCTGAAGAGCGAGTTCGGATTGGGTGGGTAGCCTGTCGAGTGGTACATCCGACGACCTTGCTTCACATGTTGGAATCCAGGCCACAGGGCCAAGTTCTGTTCTGGCGCAGACAGAAGTGGCCACTGTTTTAAATGTGGTAAGACTGCCCATTTACGCAAGGACTGCAAGCAGAACTCTAGGTGTTTATCCTGCAAGTCACATGGTCATACGCCCGGGGGTCAGGGATGTAAGATGGTGCCATCAACATCTTGACCTGCTTCTTCGTAGGGACATCATGGTATCTCTGAGGGACAGCCCCATCCGGGAGTGGGTGGGATGTCTCCCGCTTAAAATGATCGGCTGGGGACTCCCTTGCAGTACCGTTGGAGGGAAAGTAATACCGAGTTTCGCCGCGGGATCCTTTCGTGGATTTCCCATTACAGGCAAGGCGTAAAGACCGAATCCCGGTGGGGCGATCTTATGGCAAGTTATAACTTGTCCGTAGATACCAGGAAATATGTTATAAAAGATATACAAAATGTATAATAAAAAAAAGATATATGTATAGCGGTGATAACATTGTAACCAAAAATGACGAACCTTAACGCTTTTTTGATAATTTCAAAATATCCATAAATTGCATTTCTAAGTGATTTTAACACTGCCACCTTATTATAACCAATCTTAGCTTTGAAATAATAAAATTGGATAAAATAAATTTATCCATAAATAGCAGAAAATTATCCCTTCAAAATGTATCAGAAATTAAGATTAATGTAATATACGTATAACTGTATACGGGTAACGTATGATTAGTACACATAACTCATTTGGGTTTGATCCCTACAAATTTTTCTTGGCGATAAAAGCTAAAAGTTAATTTGAAGTTAATTAATAATATAATTAATATATAATTAATCCATTTAGTTTTCATATTATTTGAAACTATTGAAAAATAAATAAATTAACAATTAATATAATCCACCTTACCAGCACGTTGATATGTTCTCTAGATCTTTCGGCTAACTTGGAAGCCATCATCAGGAGTTAAAACTAATAAAAAATTAATACTACAAGTAGGACCGGGACAGTCATAACTGTTTTTAAATTTTAACTATGATTTTTTGAACTTTTGACTTTAAATGTATTAATATTACCCCTGATGATGGCTTCCAAGTAAGCCGAAAAGGTAAAGCTGGTAAAGTGGATTATATTAATTTTTAATTTATTCATTTAACATAGCGGTACTATGTTTGAGAAATTAACTGAAGAATAATTTGAAAAAAGCTTCCTCCTCACAAAATGGAATCTAAATTGTTCGAAGTGAAATCTTCATTTTTAAACGTTACTCTGCTTCTTTTTAAATATCAATTTCACTTAATTCAGTATATGGAATTAATTAATATTCACAGTTGAAGGTCATCGATCAAGTCCTTCACTAGGTTTAACGTGATTACTATCCACTGAACTGAATCGTAGTTACCCCATAAAAACTTTTCATCAACACATTTCTCGTCAAGTATTCCTTCAACGAGCAATAGGGGAAAACTCATCATCACCGAGAAAACCAGATCAGCATTTGCATCAACCATCCAAAATTGGCTGCGCCTCTTCTTCAAACTATGTATCTAAATTTTTCTCTTCATAAATTTTCTTTTATAAAAAATGGGCTATAACACAATATTATCCGAACAGTCCACCAAATTTTACTGGTTTTGCAATGTTCCGAATAAGATTTTCAATTATTTTTCCATGGCCATCATGTCTCCAGTGAAATATCAAATTCACTTTTTTTTCATGTAAATAAACGTATCAGGAAGTATTATTCTGTTCCAAAGTTCTACTTTTCACAAAGCGGATCAGGCCCTCGCCTAAAGATTCTAATCTGTGTTACAGAACTCTGAGTGAAACTTCTGCACAAACTTTACTTATATGGGTATATATTTTTTTCCTTTTCTAAGTAGATTATTTTTATATTTCTCCCTAAATGACACGCTGCCCACAAGGTAGTTTAAAATTTACTTCCAAAAAAAAAAAAAATCATTTTCAATATTGCTTTTTACCCACGGATATCAACACTTACAATCTCCTTCCAGCATCATCTTTTTCTTCTACCGTCCAGTCTCAAAGAAACATTCTACCACATTATCAGCTGTTTTATGACGGCTGAGGTCTAGCTACTTAGTTTTATATATATAAATATAAATTTTCAGCCTGCAGTAATATTTTCCCCCATTATATTAAACTGCAAAAATCTTTTATTTATTTATTTTTTTTTTGTAAAATTACTATATTTTCATTAATTATAAAATAATTTTTGTAAAATTATACATCAAAATACAAAAGATGGAAATTATTTCCAATAGTTTCTAAATATTTTCTTTTTTTGTTATAATTGTTATAAAATATTTTTCTCCAATAATAATATTTTAAGATAAAAATTGCAAATCCGTAATAATTTTCAGTTTCGCTATACAGGTGAAATCTTTTTTTAAACATGCTTAGTTTTTTTAACTGATGATACAAAAAACAAATCACGCTAATTATAAAAAAAAATAAATTAATGGAAGAAATAGTATCAGGATGTATAAAATTTAATTTATCGGAAAACAAGAATTAAGGAAACTTATAAGCAAAAGGAATACTTATAATAATTCAATGTACAATTATTTAACATATAGATTTTTTAACAGTTAAAATTATTGTTTTTAAACTTAAATCGATTCACATTTGCCAGTTACTTGTTTTTATTCTGATTACACAAAAATATTATTTAATGTTTTACGATATTATTTATAATGAAAACTTACGGTACACCGGCAAGTGCTAGTATCTAAAGAACGCTATTTAGTTAGAATTATCGAAACGATGTTTTTTAATAAATCGATTCTGTGTTTCATCAAGGAAATTGAAGTATTAAAATCGGGTATAGTTCCCAAAATTAATAAATATGTGTGTTTAATTTTCCATATTTTCTTGACTCGACTTCAAAAACCTATAAAAAATGTAGTTTACAAATTTTAATGATAGGAGACAAACAGCAACGTAACAAGTTTCGGTTTCAATTTATTCAATACCATTATGAGGTTGTAGGTTGGTCTTCAAAGAACAATAATAAATTCTTAACTTATGTATGATCTTTAACAAACTGAATTATGTATTAAAAATAAACCAGATAAATTAACACGAATAAGGGTGATCACTAGAAATGTACAAATCAAAATTTAATGGCAAAAATTCCAAGATAGGTCCCTTCCTGGTGTTTTACGACTCTCTAAAACATCCGATGTTGACATGTGAGGTAATGGCTTTTTCCACAATTTGGATGGGAATTCTTGTTTATTAGAAAATTAATAGTTAGTAATTAAAAAACAAAATCATTTAATTTAAAATCTTCATTTGGAAAATGTCTCGCTATAGTAATGTAGAATTGAGTACGATTCGGAATTATTGAGCAGTATTTAACGGGTAATGTGCGCAAATCTGCGGTACACCTATAATATCCTATAATACACGTATAATATAATCATCTTTATCGTAACTACGGTAAAGGTGATTGTAGAGGTGGGAAAGATAATGGATTTAGCTTACGGCGGGTGTGATTGATGTCCATTATTGATTGAATAAAAAACGGAACAACAGGCCGATGAGGGTAATAATCATTCTACTTGTAAGAAAAACTGCTAAGGAGGCATTTCTGGCCAAGCGTAGGCGTTAGATAGGGAAAATACTTTCTTCCAGGCATTTGATTACGTATAAAGATTGACCGAGGAATCACTATTACCTCATCAAAGTAAAGTTTTTTTTGAGTAAGAATACAATTGTTCAAAAGTATTTCAACTACAAATTTGGGAATATATAAATGACTAGCTCCCCGTCGCAGCTTTATCCGCACTATGTGGTTACTTGTGTTTTCCGTAGCGGTCAATCTTTTTATTTTATGTTCATTAGTCAAGTAACCGGAGGCAGGTGCAGCCAGTCACATACAGTAATTGTATACCTTCGCACGCCTTAAAAATCGGAATTAAAAAATACCCAAAAATGGTTTTTAAATATTTATTTAATAGGTATTTACAAACCCAAATATACTGAATATCTCATTTCCTATAGTCGGGATTGGGAAAATTTACAATAATTGTTCAAAAACATTTTTAGCTTTCTTATCCCGTCTGGCTAGAGTACTCAAGATTCAAATGATTGTCAGATATTGCTAGACGCTGAACATAATGCAATTTGTCCGTCAAAAAACGATTTTTTTCTTAATGAAGTAAGGGAAACAAGATGAACTGGGCTAAAATATTTGAGAACTGAAATGAAGTAATAATAAGGTGCTTTTTCAGATGAAACTCGTTTTATTATGGAGATTAAATGCTCACATGAGACAAAATCGTATAATCAATATTTTGACCTAAAACACATTCATCATTGCATAAATTCCATAAATAAAATATTTTGCCATAGATTTTCAGTTCACGATTCAGTCCTATTAATCCAGTTAATGTATGACAAAGTTTTATAAAATATGTATGTTTTGTTAGAAATGACAAATTGTGCCTACTCTGTAAACGTTGTGGTGGTGAACTGGATTCAGTGTTTTTCTACAAAAAATTTTGCTATAAATTAAAATATAGAGTAATTTATGAAACTTGATAACATTTAAATTAGTTCTCATAACATTAAGAATTCCCCAATCCGTCTGTGGCCTTAATCCTACTGAGAATATGTGCAAGTCAATTTAAATAAAAGATGAGAACACTCAACCTGTAGATCAAAGAATTATTATTTTCGCCAAATCAAAATACACCAGAGATCAACTGATGTAGAAGCTATAATTTTATCTCTGCATTAACAAGCCATCCAGTTTAGTAAAATTAATGGGCTTTAATAATATGTCCAAAAAAAAATGAAACGTACTAAAAATAAACTAAAACCATACATACAATAAAAAAGTGGTACAGTACCCCCCCAAAAAAATTCCCTACATGTATGAAGGGTTAAAGCCCAAACGTGAACAATAAATTTAATGTTCCAATTTTTTTTAAATTATTCAAAAATATACATACATTCATTTCCTAATACCATTAATATTTATGCTGAAGCTATGACAGCGATTCATATCCTTTTGTTATAAAATGAATACATCATCGTAACTGACATTTTCATAGCACCATCACAAATATATTAAACGCATTTTATAATTTATCAATAAATACTTAAGAAATATACCATTGCACATTGAAAATATAATATGTAGAATGTAAATTGGATATGAAATAAAAGTATAAAAATAGTCTACAATTATAACAAAAAGGATGGATGTATTTGTTAGTAAAAAATGTATCTAATTCCAAATGACAATATAGCTACTGTTATTCTGACTGTTACATGCACTTTATGACAGGCTGAAATTTTATATAGCGACATTATTTATTTATTTAGCTGATTTTAATTTCAGCAAAGAAATAAAAGATAAATTATATATTTTCATTACGGATAGTAAATGAATAAAAGTTACTAAGAATTGTTATAATTAGTTAATAGGTATTAAAAAATAAATGATAACTACATATTTGAAGTGCAGTTGCTAAGTTCTAAGGTGCCGGCCTCCGTGGCGTGAGTGATAAGAGTCTCGGACTTTCATCCGGAGGTCCCGAGTTCGAATGCCGGTCAAGCATGGCATTTTCACACATGCTACAAATCATTCATCTCATATCCTCTGAAGCAATACATAACGGTGGACGCGGAGGTTAAACAAAAAAAAAAACAAAAAAATGATGCCGATGACTTGTGCAAACTTATCCGATTCATAAATTGCCTTTCTTTTCAATTAAATCCCTGAAAAACTTCATCCATGTTTAATTATTAAGAGAAACAAATATAATTAAATTAACACAACTAGAATAATAATGAATTAGCACAGAATTATGTAATTGAGCAAATAAGCTTTCGCTGATAAATAGGCTATTCAAATAATATTACAACATTATTCAGTAAAAATTATATGATATTTTAGTAAAAATGAATATATGCGAGTACTGTTCAACAACACATTACTCGTATATGGGCTAGTATCAGCTATCAATAAATAAGGGGACGCACCTCTTTCATAAGTCTGCATAACTATAATTTTTTTTAAAGGCTTATTTCATGAAAAACACAAGAAATATAATGCATACATTTTCAAAGTATTCTTATAACAATAATAATTATGCTTACATAAGAAAAACAGTAAAAAAAATATAATATTAAAACATATAAGCAATAATGTGTCAGATATAATCGAGTACCTTTAAAAAATGTAATGCGTTCACTACGTTGCATGTAAGAATGTAAAAGGATTCTCAGTAGAGAGAAATGTTAAAAGCTAAAGACAAAAATCGTTCTTTCGGACAGGTAATAGTCATGAAATAAGTAAAAAATTTAACAAGATTAATTAAATATATGAAACTGCTAGCACGAGCTCATAAAGGACATCAAGCAAAAATGAAAAATAATAGAAAATAAATTAAAACTAAGATACAAGTTTTAATCATTAGTCGATGGTCATTACATTAAAAATACTTGCTTTTCTTCTTTCTTATTTTATTTTGAAGTCTTTGATTGCCTAATTCTATTCTTCGGCAGTGAACAAATATGTTCTGTATGATTTTTATTAAGATTTATTACTTAAATAACATTTGTATTATGTTAATTAATCATACATACATAAAATCAATTTTGTGAGAGTAGTGAATTTTACAACAGAAAATTAATTTTTATATTTACTTATAGCCGTATTTTTAGATTGTTTCTGTTGTATTTACGTGGAAAAAGATACTTTTCAAATTTATTTCTTCCACAAGTTAGTTTTCTTGATGCGCACAACAAAAAGACAAAAAGTAAAAAATTAACCAAACAGGTTTTCTCGATTAATGTTTATTTTTTTTTTATTTAAAATAAATTAAAAACTTAAATTTAATTACCACTAATCGGGGCAATTTTTTTGGTCATAATAAAAGATACAAACTTTAGGTCGGTTTAATTTTTATTTGAACCTATGTTAAAAAATGTTAAATAATAGTAGTAATCAAAAACAATATGATTATTAATAAAGTTATAAAATTCTCTTAGATTCCTATTGATGCTAAAGAAAATACAGAGATGTATGAGAGACATAGTATATACATTATTATTTATACTATACGTACTACTCGACAGTATTAAAAACACTAATCGTTGTTTTGATATAAATTATACCTTTATTTTAGAATAAATTTACATATAAATGAGAAAAAACTCATCCGTGTAAATAGAAAACTTACAATCACGGGTAGGAAATGTTATGACAAAGTATACAACCGGATTGCTTCAGTTGGCAATTGGCTAGATCCGCTTTTATCTCAATATCACACGCTAGTAGTTTGTATAAAGAATAAAATAGCAAATACATGATATTGTATGAGTTGGAAAACGTTAGGGCGTTTAAAAAAAAGTGGAAATTAACTTGGTCTCAAGTATGTATATATTAATCACCGGGTTGATCTAGTGGTTAACTCGTCATCGCAAATCAGCTGATTTCAAAGTCGAAAGTTCTAAAGTTCAAATCTTAGTAAGGCATTTTTATACGGATTTGAAACTAGATCGTGGATACCGGTGTTCTTTGGTAGTTGGGTTTCAATTAACCACATCTCAGGAGTAGTCACCTGAAATAGTAAAAGACTACGCTTCATTTACATGCATACATATTATCCTCATTCATCCTCTAAAGTAATACCCTTACGGTGGTTCCGGAGGCTAAACAGAAAAAGAGACGTGTGTGTGTGTGTGTGTGTGTGTGAGACGATAACATTAAAAAAAATAATTTGTAGACCGATGTACTTACAGTTTTTTTCGGAATATCACTTACGTTTCATAATATTTCATAATACAATGCAAGGTAAAAAAAGTAAAAAATTAAAAGTCAGACCATAACGGGTTTTCTCGGTTAATGTTTATAATCCCCCTCCCGTTGAATGCGTTTCCACACCACAAAAGAAGTAACACTTCACGTTGTAGTAGTCTCACGGCAAGTTGAGATTTAAGAGCAAAATTAAAATATTTCTCTTGAACAATAGCATACTACTGTAAAACACTCGATTACTTTTATCCAAATAGATTTACATAGATTACTTGATTGCTCAGTACTCGGTACTCTTACTTGATTACTCATTACATAGTACACGGATTAGTATTCGATTACTTGTAAAATTACATAAAATTTTCTTCAGAATGTGCGAAAATTTCACATAATTTAAAACTTGCTGTTCAGGATAAAACTTTACTTCAAAAAGTGGATAAATAAACTCACAACATCCGCCAAATTTCCATTTCTCCTTTTTTTGCAAACAAGGTAAATTTAACGCAGTTTTATTAAATCCTTGTATCTTTTTACAGCATGCAGAAAACGAGCTTGCATTTAAATTTCAAACTGTAATAACACTGATGAATCTTCTTACATTTTTTCTGATTGTTTCTACCGCACCCGAATGTGGTTTTAAAACATTAACTGTAAAAAATAGAATATGATTAGACAAACGATTAAAATGAAAAATAAATTCCTGCCAAAAAAAAATAATGTTTTTGGGAGGAATTTACATTTATTTAAAACGTGTTTATATTCTACGCTTAATTACAAATGAGAAATAACAAGGCTGTTATAAATAATATAGGAACTTAATCGGACATAAAATTTAAAAGAGTAATGCGAAGCTCTTCCTAAAACAAAAAATGAGAAAATTCCACATTTATTAATAAATGTATGAAGTAGATTTTTAAATAAGACTATTAACCGTTTTACAGTCAAAATAGAAATATAAAACTGAGTCCGCATTTTGACTATTAAATAATCGTCAGTAATAGATACGGAAAAATTAGCAAAGGTAAATATTAAAAAAAACCTAAATACATTAAAAGATATAGTAAAGAAAAATTATCAGAATAAATAACAAACACTACTTAAAATAAAAGCATATATTAATAAATTATATCATTAAGGCTTTTTGCAAGTCAAAAGCGGAAAGTTGGTTAAAACCCAACAAACCCACTGAAAATCTTCGGTGAGGATTAAGCGTACGTATACAGTAAATTAAAATAAAAATCATTTTAAGCGATATACAGCTATTAAAATGCAACAGCTACTTATTTTTATAAAAAGTACATACAGAAAAGAATTTAGGCATATGATATATTAAAAGCGAAAGGACAATTTTAAAATCCAAATTTTGGTATTTTTTACTTTTTAAAAACTTAAAAATGTGGTAAGCACAATACCTTTGCGCAAGTTTGAAAAGTACGAGTAGCGATGTACTCCTGAAAATGAAGATGGTGGATGATCTACGCGTTTTATTACAACTTATCTAAATAAGGTTTTGACCTACCTAGGAAAAATTAGGATTGTTTTGCGGAACGCACAAGACTAGTAGAGTACATCATTAATGACAGCGTCAGAACTAGGAATGATCGGTTAACAGGCTTTCACTACATTTTATGGAAAAGGAGTAAGAAAAAACACAAATATACGTGTTTATTGGAACAATTCACAGGACTTAGCAGTATCATAGAAGAACACATGAATTACATTAAATACAAAATATGATGTGGACACCACATGACTTCCTTGTACGCCGATAAAATTTCATATAAACATTTTTTGCTGCACTTCATTTTAACTTATTTCATTTGAAAGTGAGATGATAGGATCCTCGAATTTTTTAATAAAGTGGACAGTTACAAAATTGCTGAAATATTAGTTTTTATTAACATCAAACATTTATACAGTTATTAATTCAACAATCTTACCTGAAATATTAGAATAGAGTAAAAGTCATAAGAAGTACATAATATCCATATTACTGTAGCTAAAACGGGAAAGGCCCGAGTTTCGGGACACCGATTTTAACCATATTGAGTTTGTGAACAATACACCGTTTACGTGTCTTCATTACAAAACACTAACGCGCAATATTCAATTATACTCAAGAAAAATGGCCCTAAAAATCTCCTTAGCATTTTATATTAGTTTACATATTAATTTTGTTTCACGTCGCTCAAGTAGATATGTAGTGTAAACAGAGACGGATTTACAATTGTGCCGCCTACAGGCTGAAAGACAGGCTGCCGCGCGGCCCATTACCGCCTTCGAAAATTTGTCTCCGTAGTCTATAACCCAGCTAGCTTGTTTAGAAATCAGCCACTGGGTGTAAATGAGAAAGTATTGGATCCGTAACCAACCACACATCGGTTCGAATCCGACATCATAAATTTTGTTTTAATTTAAATATATTGATTTATAAGTAATTACTAACCTCAGATTGTAAATATTTTTTAATGACAAAAGTACATCAAATTTTATTTCACTAATAACCTCTTGATTTTTTTTTTTTTATTGTTACGAGTATTATTGAATTATTAATTGTTCAATTTTTTTTTACTATCAAAGGTTAATAATTATTAATAAATCAATATATTTAAATTAAAAGTAAAATATATTAAAAAAAATATATATGAATATGAAGTCGGACTTGAACCGATGTGCCTTCCCCTTGCAAGTCCAAATATTTTATCAATTAAGATTTTATTTGGCAATAACTGTGGAACCAATGAAAATAAGTAAAATTTATGATATTTCTTTGAAAAGCTCTCAACGACGGTTTATTACTGAAGTTAAAGAAAAGTTCAAAATCCAAATGTTTCAAAATTGAACCCTCGTATTATTTAGAGGTCTGACTGTATACAAATTTTTGGCCCAGTCGATTGCAATCAAAATGGGAGGTGCACAACTAGATCTTACAATAGACCTAAATACGTAATTTCAACATTCTACTACTAATCGTTTTGGGTTATGCGAGATACATACGTCACGCCGAAACTAGTCAAATTGGATTCAGGGATGGTCAAAATGGATATTTCCGCTGAAATCTGAAAACCGAGATTTTTCGCGATTACAATAATTCCTTTACATATTAAGGTCTGAAATTTGTACACGTTGTACTAGACTACTCTTACTTTAATATAAAAAATTCGTTTCTTCACTGTAAGATAAATTATGTTGGACCCGTAAAATGCTTATTCCATTTGGCAAGTTGATGCGCGTGGTGGGGGGAGATAGACGTCGACTTGGGAGTCCTCAGCTAGTCTGTCAACCGACGAGTTGAAGTCTCTCTCTGCCCACCACGCGCCGAATGTAATAAGAATTTTACGGGGTCCAACTTGATTTAATTTTTGCATTTAAATTAAACGTATGACAAAGAAGGGATATTTACCTTTAGTATAGCACTTTTTTTTTATATAAATTTTTCAAATAGCAGTGTTATTTAGGAGTATTTAAGTATGATGAAAAACTAGTTTTGAAAAAAAAAGGAGTAAAATTTATTATTATAAATTATAATATTATTGTGTTTATAATATAATTTATTTATTTATAATATTACTGTGTTTGGGAGAAGCAGTACAAAAAACTAAAATTTCATTTTTCGATAAACATAAGTGAAGAGTTTAGATCCTCACTTCAAGATGTAGTTAGTACACAGTGTCACAGGGAACTACCCTCAGTTCCTTCCTTAACTTATTGTTCCTTAATGAACTGCTGGTAAATCTTGAATAAGTGAATATTACTCTCTTCGCAATTGAAACAACTAACTCTATTTATATCCGAAATAATTTAAAACCTACTTATTTTGCCTTACCAGTTCAACAAATTATTCACAGGATGGAATATAACTAGCTAATTTAAATGTAATAATTGTATAAAATTGTCGCACCACGCTTTTCAAGTAGAACTTACATTGTTAATCATCTTAATAGATGAAAAAAAAATCATGACAATATGAAAATCCTGTTAGAAAAAATTCAGTACAAGTATCAAACTATGTTACAATTTAAAAGTTATTGTTTTATAAATTGTTTGCAGCTATGCTACACTATATTCTGTTGTTTTTTTTTACAAATGGGATACATGAACTAGACACAATTGTATCAGGAAGGAAATTTTTTTTGGGGGGGCGAAAAACGCCTGTGTGTTATCATCGCCCGGAATTTCTTTTTTAATAAAAAATAAAGGTAAATAAAGCTAATCTAAAACATGAATAAAACTTCAACTAATATCACAGATAAAGTCTAAAATAAACCAAAAGTGAATAGAATTTAACAAAGTCCAAGATGGGTGTAAAGGGCCCATTCTCGGATAACAAAAAGACTAAAAAGAAAACTAAACACCATAAAGGATCTAACATAAAACTTAAAACTAGGTTAAAAACTAAAATAAAATTAAATTAAACTTAAAAATAACACAAATTATATAATTAAAACTAGGATAAAAACAAAAATTAAAAGAGTAAAATAAAACTTGCAACAAACATTACTAAAATCTTACAACTAATACCACAGACAGTCTTTAAAACATAACAGAAAAAATAACTATATAAAATTTAACAAATTCCGATAGAAAGTGTAAAAGGCTCCTTAATCGGAAAAAAATCAAACTTATTAAAAACTCTTCCAGCGTTAAAAAATATACGCAACAATATTACATTTTTTGTATTAACCCAGCACTACGCAAAAATAGAAACATCCGGGTTAAAATTTCATTATTATTGCACAAGACACCACGAATGTTTCTGGGTAGATTAAATTTACGAGGCAACGCCGCATAACGTATGCAATCCACGAGTATGTGGCGCACAGTCATGCGGCAGTTGCATCGTGCGCATAGGGGTGCTTGTCCTCTTGTCATCAGGTAGTCGTGTGTCCTTCCGCAATCGACAGAGAACTACTTCCTCACGCCGAGGTTTTCTGTATGAGGAGTCCCATGGCAACACAGAATCTTTAATCTGCCGGAGTTTATTATCAACGGTAGCCGTCCAGTCACCTTGCCACTTTGCTCTTAGTGGTTGTTTTACATACTTAGTAAAATCAGAAGTAGCAACTCGGGTGGTGACAGGAGGCTGATTACATGCTTCTTTGGCAGCGGAATCTGCATGTTCATTACCTGGAATCCCTACGTGGCTAGGACCCAGCAAAAACTTACTTCTGTGTTACGATTATTCAACTCAGGGATTGCGTTGTAAATTTCAATGACGATAGGTTGTTTGGAATAAAAGTTTTTTAAGGCTTGGAGAGCACTACACGAGTCACTGCAAATAAGAATATTTCTATATGTAGGGTTAATGATGTTTAGAGCCTTATTTATAGCGTATAGTTCGCCGGTAAACACCGGGTAGACCAAACATATAAGTTCTTTCATTGACAATAAATGCACAACCAACGGTATCGTTTTCTTTCGATCCATCAGTGTATACCACCGCGTCTGGTTTCATCTTGCAGAGAACACACTGAAAAATTTGCTGGAAGACAATAGGTAGTGTTGATTGTTTATTGTATGTCGTGAGGTCAAAAGTAAAATTTATAAGGTTTATTCTCCACGGAGGTATGAGCAAGGATACGTAGAAAAGAATGTCGGTGTGTCAACATTTATATGCTGCAGCAGACGTCAGGTACGGACACCTACAGGTGCAGTACAACGTGGATGGTTCTCATACTTTCCTAGATTAGGATTTCTAAAGACCGAGTCAAGAGCCGGGTGATTTGGCTGTCCTCGGAGACGAGCAAAATAAGATAACAAAAGCTGGTCTCGCCTATCCCAAAGTGATGGTTCACCACAGTCTACAAGTAAGCTTGTGACAGGACTTGATCTAAACGCACCTGTGGCAAGCCGAAGGAAAGCATGATGTACACTACCCAGCATTTAAACACGGTTTGACGAGCTGAAGAGTAGGCGACACAACCATAATATAAACGGGAATGAACAAAGGAATAGTAAAAACGTATCACACATGACCTATCGGCTCCCGAGTTGGTGTTACTAAGGACTCGCATCATATCAGGAAGTTTGGAACATTTTGTTTTTAATTCTTTTATATGTTTGACCCAAGTAAGGCGGCTATCAAAAAATAAACCTAAAACCTTGACGTAAGTAGAGATAGTAACAATCTCTCCGTTCAGAAAAACTTGCGGAATAGAAGGGTTTAGTAGCCGAGAAAAGACTACACATTTTGTTTTTTCGGATGAAATGTGAAACCAGTAATCCTGGACCAAGCTTCAAGATGAGATATAGTGTTCTGCAGTAGTCTCTCTGCTGTGGGTGTTGAACGGCTTGCAATGTAAATAGCAAAATCGTCAGCAAATAGAGAACATGAGACAGGAGCCTGCACACATTTGGTAGTACTGTTTATGGCTACAGAAAATAAGGTGGCACTTAATACACTACCTTGAGGCACTCCATTCTCCAAGATGACACTACCTGAGAGCGAATCGTCCACACGAACACGAGCCGTTCGGTGATTTAAGAATCCACGGATAAAAGCAAACATATTGCCCTTGATTCCCCATTCTTTGAGGGTGTTAAGAATACCACGTCGCCAGGCTGTGCCGTACTCCTTTTTTATATCAAAGAAGATAGCGACGAGGTGCTGGCGATTGAGGAAAGCGTTTTGTATGGCTGTTTCTATTGACACTAGATGGTCAATGAAAGATCGTCCTTGTCGGAAACCACACTGTCTGGAGATAGAAAGCCATGTTTCTCCAAGTACCATGTAAGCCTGCGGTTTACCATTATCTCCATTATTTTACACAAAACGCTTGTTAGTGAAATAGGGCGGTAGTTTGATTGAGGGTTGGTTTGGTCTTTACCAGGTTTTAGTACTGGTATAATAAATGCTTCTGACCAGCCGGGTGGGAAGACTTGTTCGGAGAATAAACCGTTGAAAATATTCAAAAGTTGTTGTAGTGCCGAATTAGGAAGGTGTGAAAGCGTGTCCGGTCCAGGGGAAGCGTCACGTGAGTTTTTAAGTGCATGTAACAATTCCTTAAATACGAATGTTGTGTTTAATTCACCGACCGAATCACCTATCTTTAACGATAATACTTTTCTATATTTATCTTGTACCTTTGAAAATCGTTATTATACGATGAGGTGAGAGACACCGAGCGGAAAGATTTAGCTGGAGTATTTTCCACAGCCGAAGGTGATGAAAGGAGTTCTCCTTCATCAATAAGACCGAGAATAGATTGTTTCGGTGATCCGAAAATTGCACGGATTTTTTTCCACACAGTAGACGTGGGAGTAGTGCGTGAGAGTGTTCACGTATTTCGTCCATGAACTCCTCTTAGCGTTCAAGAATACCCGACGGCAAACGGCTCTAGCCCTGCGGTATAAATTTAGATGTTCAGCTGTAGGCCTACGATTAAATTTGCGTAGTGCCTGCCGTCGATTCCTAATAGCATATTTGCAATCATCGTTCCACCATGGAACGAAAGGAGGTCTAGGATTACCCGATGTTGGTGGGATATATTTGTTGGCATTCTCAAGTATCATGGACGTAAAAGAGGAATATTGGTCAAGGATGTTCGCACCATCGTCATACTGTGATTGGAAGGCTGTATGGTATCCATTCCAATCCGCCTTATCAATAATCCATCTAAATCGTCTTCTTTTAATCTCGCAGTCTACACCGAAACCAACAATAATTGGTCTGTGATCACTGCCGTGAAAGTCATCACAAACTGACCAATTAAGATGAGGGAGTAAATTCGGTGAGCGTATGGAGAGATCGATGTTAGATACAGTACCAGATGATAAGGACATGAATGTGTATGGTCCATTATTCAGTAGACAAAGGTCCACTTGTCTTGTCTTGTCTCACTTTGTTTATCATATATCCTCGAGTGGAGCAGAAGGTTGAGCCCCAGGAAATATGGTGGGCATTGAAGTCTCCTACTATTAACGATGGAGATTGTATTTGCGTGAGGAGATTTGAGACATCTAACGCACTGAACTCAGTGTTCGGTGATAGAAACAGATTGCAGATATGCAATTTGAAGGGGATAGAAACCTTTACTGCAATAGCAGGAATGAGAGTGGTTAGTTGAATCCGTGTAGCCAACACCATAAAATTGCCGCTCTACCACTCTCCCTACTGTCTACTAGGCAGTCGTATCTCTCACAGAAGTATCCTCTGAGTGTAATTGGGTCATGTTGTAGAAGGTGAGTTTCTTGGAAACACGTGATCAGTGGATCATGTGCGTGCGCCAGTACTCGAATATCTTCAATGCGGGACCGAATACCTCTAACATTCCACTGAATAATGTTCATAAGTGTAAAAAAAAAATAAATAAATAAAAATTAAATTTCGGAAATTATATAAAAATTAGCTGTACGTGATTCGGTTTTTCTTTTTTGTATTTTAAAAAACTCCGATGCCCTAGGTCGGGTAGTTCTTCAACCATATCCTCCAGTATATGAGGTGACTGGAGATTTGTTTGAATGGGATGCTACAGTTGACATCCCAGAGGGGGTGGTTATGTTGGATCCCTTTACGGGGAGCTTATTAGGTGGCTTACTGCCAGCTGTGATAGTCGCTACTCGTGCCGGTAGGACTTTGGGAACAGGGACTTTCGTGTGTATCACACTGTTGGATTCACTAACTGCAACGAAAGACTTTTTATTCATCTTTATCGGCTCTGAGATAATGGCTGTAAGTGAAGCTACTTGATCAGAAAGCATCTGAACAAGTTTTTTAAGGTCATCGCACTGCTGATTATTAAACATTTGTAAGAGTTAGTTTCGATGTAGCGGTGGCAAAAGATACATCTGGTTTAACCAGGTTCAGTGAATTGTTTATCTTTTTATATTCTCTGCGTGCAGCCGGGAAAGATAGTTTTTGCTCCGTACAGATTTTGAGAATTGCCTTTTCTTCTTTAAAGGTTGGGCAATCTCGGGAGCGGGCTGTATGTGGACCACTGCAGTTTGCACATTTTTCACTTTCTTCGCAGTTAGTGTCATTGTGACCTTCTTTAGCACATCGAGCACAGATCTCCGTTTTCAAGCAAGATGTTGTACTGTGACCAAAACCTTGGCATTTGAAACATCGCCGTGGGTTGGGTATGAATGGACGTACCCGGACCGAGAGGTAACCCACTTTAATCTTCTCTGGTAGAACAGGAAGATTGAATATTAGTATAAGAGACGGTGTCGGTTCTTCTGTTCCGCTCTGCCGTTTCATTATACGTTTCACTTCAACATCTTGGGAGCGGAGCTCATCAACTATTTCAGTGATATCTATATCTGAAAGGCCTCGACAAAAAATTACTCCCCGGCTCATATTTAACGTTTTGTGGCATTCTGCACTTATATTTATACCACCCATATTACGGAGACGTAAAACAGATCGACTCTGTTCATCGTTGAATATTTCAATCAGAATCGATCCGTCACGTAATTTCCTGATGTTCTTCGGGGAACCACTTGCACCTGTTATAGTTTTGTTGAGAAACCTTTTGAAGAAAGGTGAAACCTTTTGGAGGGAGCCACCTTCCTGACTATTTAGGAGAACAACGAATCTAATATTTTTAGAATTCAATTCTAATAATTTGCGGTTCTCTTCAGTAGGACTTTTATCCTCGTCAGACAAAGCTGACCAAAGTCTCTTCACAAGACTAGATTTGGTGGTTTTTTCAGATGGACCACCAACCATCATTGTATTTATTATTGGAACTGAAATTTTGGTCCCACGAGTACCGGCGAAAAATGGACCACTCCAGCAGAGCGCACGCGTACTGGAGCTAGAGCTAAATACAACTGGGTTCGCCCTGGTGCCCAGAGGACATCGTTCGAGACTCACTACGTAGAGCCATTCACCCATCGGCACGATTTGTTCCCACCTTGGGTTACGGTTGCGTTTTGTAAGATGTCGCAACACCACCGAGTGTAAATGTAAGAAATTTCATTGTAGGATGTTGTTGTGTAATTTTGTGTGTATGTTGTAATTTATTCTTCGTGTAGTATATGTGTATAATGTAGTATTCTGCAGCTCACTGTATAGTGGGAAGAAAAGCTGCAGAGGCTAGGCCCGTGGGGGACGCCAACCCCCAAAGTCTTAAAGAATAAGACTCCCCGTCGGGGAATTTTGTGATTTTGCTCTGATAAAGGTTTTGCTATGGTTTCATTGATTTATCGAAGATAATGATAAGACAGACTGTGGAGTAGGATACCTACCACCTCTCATGTAATTTATATGATGTACTATAATGCACAGATAATAATAAGAGATCTATGAGAGAATAAGATATTTTGAACTGACCAAGAAAGATTCTGAACAGAAATTTCTCATAATTACTCAACGATTCAATAAATCGTTCACAAGTAGCCTACTCTTCACACCATTTGATAGTCTAAAATTAGTTTGTATATTACAGATACTTATGAGGAGGACAGGCCAGTAACTGCTACAAACAAGGTAAACGTAAAAAATGTAGTGTATCATGTATTAATTTCTGGACGATTAAAGTATTCTTCTAGGACACTAAAATAATACTTTTCTTTACAAACTATTTTCATTCAGTGCAAATATTATTTCTGTACTCTACAACCATTTCTGTACTCTAAGTTAGAAAAGTTAATCTTCTCAAGAGAGCTAAAAAATGTAATGCAGTTTCTTAAATCTTAAACTAAATATACCTAATCATTTCACAACAATAATAACTTATTAATAATACTTGCTTTAATACTTAATAACTTACAACAATTTAATGCACGAACTCAAATCCAGCACACTTTTCAACCATAATTGTATTCTACTTACAGTTCTGCCTAACTAAAAAACCTGCCAGCAATAATATACAATTGATGAACCAATTCATACATACAATGAGAACATCACCAGCACCAGTTACTGAAAGATGGTCGCAAAGATAATTGAAAAAAAATTGAAATATGCTATTGATAAGTTTTGATTCAATTTGTAGTTTTAAACAATTATTTCTCACAATAACTGTACATATTCAATTCATTCAAAAAATTATTTATCAACTTATTCGTTAACTCAGTTTACGTTTCTATTCCTTCTTAACTGCATTTTGCAATTTTAAATATATGTTGTATTCAGTGGATTAGTAAATTTGTACCAGCCAATCATTTTTCTTATAACAGTCACAACTATTTGGCCAGTGCCGTGATGAAAAAGGTGCCCACCACGGGCACAACTGGATTTAGAACGTAAAATTAAGTACATACATAAGTACGTTCTACAAAACAGAATTCACATGATATCTTTAACATTGGGATTATTAAACTCAGTTATTGTGCCTATAGAAAACCATCATAATACGTTACAAAACTACTAAAATTTTTCTATGCTTAATAAATGGTAAAATCAGATGAAATTTCAAAAAAGTTCAAAAAGTAAACTGCTTCTCATAATGGCCAATTTTATTTTTCAACAAGTATTAGTGCACAAATAGCAGAAAAAATGGAGTCACTGTATCTGACACAATGATGCAAGATGCTAGGCATCTCACTATCAATTTAGAGCTTAAGAAGTTTATAAGATAAAAATAAAATCTTTACGGATTGAAAGATTCATAATATAATAACAAATCTTTCTCCTTACCACAATCAGATAATAATTGTGGAAAGTGACAAAATACCTTAAATATTCTTGTTATAGCTGGTTTTATATTAGACATCAATCAGCAAACATTTTACATAAAACACACACCCACAATCTGCCACTTCAAACCTAATCATTAATGCAGGTACCACATCCTTAAAAACATCAAATACATTACATATCTGATGACCAGTAATTTTTTGCAATTATTCTTGATGATGGTTAATAAGGTATGGAAATATTCATACAATATAAGAAATAAATTACATAGTTATTTTTCACTCAAAATGAAGGAATTTGATGCCAAAATTATTTATATTTCATTTGTTTTTTTTATAATTAGAATGAAACAAAACAAAATTTAATGTTTCTCTAAGTGAGATACTACCATTTCTTGAATTGATTTTTGGTGTGCACTACACATCTGTAAACACAGTTTTTCTATCACCCTTAGCTTTAAATAAATTATGCTTAAAAAAAATTAAGGGGAAATATAATTAAAATCTGATAAATTACATTAATAAAATTTTGCATGGCCAAACCTGTGTTAGAATGATTTTACTGATGCTTTTCTTTTATAAATAGCCTCAGGCGCATCCCGAATGGAATGTTAGTATTCCATTTCCCTTTATAGCGACTTTCCATCACCAAAATGTCTTGGTAGAAACATTCACAGTGTTTGTCACTTACATTTTCAAGGTTGTCCAGGAAAAAATCCAGATGCGAATGGGGGAAATGTATTTTTAGACATATTAATTCCATAGTTGTGTACGAAGTAAAAAATTGATTAACAATATCATGGTAAAACTGTTTTTGTTTGCAAACATCTTTAAATGAAGCCCAAGCTGCACTTTCTACATTATTTAACATTAAATTAAATACATCATTCTTTGACAAACTCTCTTGTTTGAGGACCCAAAAATATTCAGTCTTTAATTTTTCCAGGACTATCCATCTCCATTGCTTTTACAACATTTTTTATTAGTCCTTAGCTTGGTAAAGGGGTAAACATAATTTTTTTGGGTTCAACTAAGGGCTCATGAATAATATTTTTCCCATGTAGAGTTAAGTCGTCTCATTTCTTCCACTCTTTGGTAACATAATGTTTATCTCTATCTTGGCTGTCCCATTTGCAAAGAAAAAATATGCATTTAGTAAACTGCATGTCTAGTAAAACAGCTATAACTTTCAAATCACCACATATGTTCCAGCTATATTTTTTATAATTTATTTTTTCAAGAATGTCTTCCATCTCACTGTATGTCTCTTTCAAATTAATACCATAAGCAATTGTTATTGAAGGATATTTGCTACAGTTGTGTAGTAGACCCACTTTTAAACTATACTTGGATGAATCTATGAAAAGGCACCAGACCTCAGGTTTATGAACTTGTCCTAAGTGCAACATAAGCTCATCAATATTTGAGCAATAAACCAAATTATTTTCATCTTTTTGTCAGCTTCAAATGTCCGAAATTTTTGTATTTTTTTGAAGTAAATTCCAACCCTGCAGTCTTGATCCTAACAGTTCAGCTTGATTTTTTCATAAATTTAAATCCCTAACCAAGTCATTTAATTCACCTTGTGATATTAGATGTGGATTATTAGGAAGATAATTCAAAATCAAAATCATTGTTGTCCTATTCAGTACTGTCTGGTTCTTCATCAGTGTTAACATATTTAAAACATCAAAATGACTGAACAAAATTAAATCATTCCTAAATAAACAACACAACTGTGTTTTCAGCTACATGTTTTGACCTGCACAGACATGATTAATCTTGACCATGAAGGCTCACTCTTAGATAGAGTATTAGATAATGACAGTATTAGATAAGACTATATACATAAAATGCTAACTACACATTAAAAAAATCATTTAATTAAAATGTTTCTAAAATGGTGGGCGATAGAAAGATTCTGAGTTCATATTTGTTTTCAGCATCAAAAAACAGATTAGAATCATGTATCGCATGTTATAAAACAAAAATTATGTTTATCAGTGTTATTCTGTGAAGTTTAATAGACAAGGAGAAAATTAAAATAAATTTATTTGTTTCAATTTTTTCCAAGTTTTATAAAACAAAATATGACTGTTGTCTATTTTTAATTCTTCATTCCCTATGGGACTTCCAATCCACATATGTTCATAAAAGTTTTAGGTTAATAATTATTATATTCAAAATATAATAATAATAATAATAGCAAATATGAAATTCATAGTCTCTTTTCCTATATTATTTTTCTAGAGCAATTCAACATCATTATGTGAATATTCAAATTGCTAGAATACTACAAATGCACTGTATGTAAAACAAATATATGGTCAAACTTTTATGATTGTGATTTAGATAATTCAAATGAAAATAATAAGGATTTTTTTTTCCCTTGAACAACAACATTAAACTGATAGTGCTCAGTACACAAGAGGAAATTTTTCATTGTGTACACAATTTTTTGCTTTATCTAATTATCAGTTCTTTTTTTCAGTTATTATCCAATGAAAATACATGCTTCTGAGAAGAAAAACCTATTCAAAATTCTTTAATACATCATTTATTTAGTTATAATATAATCCCTTTTTATCTGATCCCTTCAACTGATCATACAAATTACAAAGACCAATTAGTATAAACATTTTTAAATACATATATAATTTATTTTTAAAAAACATAAAATTCCATTCCTTTTATAATTTTGGTCCAATATTTTTTTAAATTTCAACTTGGTACAGAATTAAAAAACAAAAAAAATAAATTTTGTTTTAAATTGAGACTTTAATTTTACTTATCTATTTTCTTCAAAACTGATTGAAAGTAAAACTGAATTTATAAATAAATGAAAAATGATGTTACGTTATCTACCCTGGATGAAGAGGATTTTATATCAGACATTTTTTAAACCGACTATATAAATAAATGAGAGTGAGAGAAAAGGTATTAATTATAAATCATAGGAATAAAATACAATAAGAAAAAAATTGAATAGGTTACATATGTAAAATACAAATTACAAAAGTAATCGATTGTATATAAATACAGGAAAAATTGCTCGAAAAAGCACAGCAAGCAAATATTAACTATTTTGAACAATAAATAATTACAGATATAAATAGAGAAGCACAAGATAAGAAAAATGAAAAAAAAGAGGGTTCTATTGAAACTCGTCTTCCACCAGATTCATCATTGACAATGAATTTTTATTAAACATACAGCTAATTTACATGCTCAAAGGCCTATAATGAATAGTCACTACATTAGAATTTTTAAATGAAAAACAAAATTATTTTAATTTTATGTTGTTACATCTACTCACTTGATGTAACTGTGTTATTCCTTAGAACCTAGACTAGTACTCAGTGCAATAATACACAGATATTAAAAATCCATATTACTTCACTTCTATTTATTTTTATATTTGTCAAAAATGGTCAGAATTAAGGTGAGCTCATTTTTTCCATGAATGACCAAACCATTTGTAACAAGAGTGCATGACCACCAACACACGAATGAACCATTGTGAGGATTGTGTAAAATGAAATCTAATAAACTGCTGCCTTCCAGATTCCTCTTTGGGAAAGATGTTCTAGAAAATGATATCTTTCAAAAATGGCCTTTATAACCAATTGATTGTTTTTAGCTTCACAAAAAAATACAATGCTTACACGGCATACTCAAGCCTTGTAAAAATCATGATCTCCAGACTATAAAAATAAGACAATTTTTCAAGATAAAATTCAGGAAATGTCAATGTTAATCCTTGTAATAACAATGAACATAAGAGGTAAGTGTAGAAAATACATGATAAAAAGCTACTAGTTACAAAGTATTCCTCTGATTAACAAGATACTTATAAGCAATGCCAAAAATTGAAAAAGAATTCAGGAGAGGAATTTTCAAACAAGGGATAAATTTTCAGACAGTGTATGAATAACTATTGAAAATCTCACATTTCTTTTACATTTAATTATCTAACTTTCAATCTAGATATACAAAGATTTTTTTATACTGCCTCTTACTTTCTAATGAAAATTCGTTTTCTCAAATTTGAAATGATGGTTTAAAATGAAGTCTTTTTTTTAGAAAAATTATATTATAATTGTATTATTACTTTTATAATAATAATAATAATAATAATAATAATAATACAGTTGTGCATCAAAAATTTAAAATTAATTTTACATCCAGAATGAATATATGTAAACATTGATAACGCTATCAATGCATGTATCACACGCAATGCATGATCTTACATTATATGGATGTTCATGAAAAATATGTTATGTAATAGGTTGGATAAATAAATCTAACAGGAGTAGGAAGGGACATTTATACTGTTTCTAATGATTAAATACTGCCCCCAAATAAAGTAGGTTGCAAACCTACTTACAAATTTAAACTATAAATCTTAAAAATATGCCTGTTTAGCTAATATAAGTAGGAAAAGTATATTTACTTATATTTTTAGCATTAAAAAGTCATTCAGAATTTGGGAGCAAGTTCCCCACACCAGCATTTAAAAAAAATTAGCATGCCTAAAAGAACCTAATTTCTAATGCAGTCAAAATTACATATAAATTATTAATAAACTATAATAGATAATGCAAGATATTTTTCTTTCAATTTCAAACTGAGAGCCGAACCATTTTTCAGATGACTATTTAATGAATTATTATTTTAATAAAATTATGACTTATTACCTATTAAAAAAAATCTGTCAGAAGAAATCCCTACATTTTGTGGAAAATTCTGTTTTCTTCACAGCGTAGCATTATTATTTTAATTAAATTCTGCTCTATTCAAAATTCGGAGTAGTTCCAGTACAAAGAGCTACAAGAGTTGCGTAAGTGACATATTGAAGTAATCACAGAACTACTTGCAATTATTTGAACCGGTCAAATTTCAATCTCCCTTTACAGCAGTGCATTTCAATCAGTTTATAGCAGATACCATTATTAGGATAGTCTAATAAAACTTTACTTACAATATTATTATTTATTTACCGATACACTTATAATTTGAATTATTAATGTTGTAAATAAAGTGGAAATGATTTATGACTCAAAAAAGATCACAATTTTATGTAAATTTTTAAATCCAAAGAAAAACCACTGAAATAGTTGATGAATATTGACTTTAGCCAGCTCCTACATTTAAGTAAACAGTTATAATTTGTTATAAGTGTGCTGAGCATTTGAATTCAAATCAAATGCTGGTAATATTTGGCTGTTAACCAATAATATCCAATAAATAATATAATTGGCTAGCTAATACTACTACTCTTACTTAACATAACAAATTAGATACTAATACTATTTTTGTCATATTAGGCAGGCATGGCACAAAATCTTTTCTTTAAATATTTTTCTAATTCAAAATTTGATGATTCTTATTGCAAAAATGTCTGCCCAAACTTGGTATTTGAAACTGTATCTTAACAACCTGTTTTTATTTATAATTGAATGTACAATTTACAATTAGGAATTAATATTATTATATTTGAATGAACCTAATAGATAAAATACAATATTTTGTGAAAAGAACAGTATCCAAGTTGTTAGTAATTGAAGAATTAATATGGGAAATGGAAAATCTGAAAATGGGGATTAATAAAATCTGAAATGTAACAAGACATATATGTTTATTTTGCGCAGAACATTAGTCCTTGATGTACTACTTGCTACTTAGTCCTTTATGTACTAAATTTTATTAACAAATCTCAAGACATAAATTTATATTTTTAAAAAAATACTTTAATCCTTTAAACTGATCAGGGCAGAAGCATACAAAGATACAGTTTATCAAACAAAAATTTCAAATGATGTTTCAGAAGTCTTCATAAGTAACTTGTAGCTTAGCAGATTCAGGGCCCACAAGAAGTCAAGAGTATTAACTCCGCCACATTTTTATACCTTGTCTGTTATCAACCGTATATAAATTACAGTCTTCAGATTTTACCACACCATGAGTAATTAAAACTGAATTGCATAATAACAGCTGCCCAACAATATCAAGAAGTACTTTTAAATATAACTGATCCAGCCTGGGCTGAAATTTTCTACCTTCTCTGTCAATTCTTTGCACCATTCAACACTTCATTAACTAAACAAACACTCAAACATATATTCTGAATTGTAAGATCCTGAATCAATCACTAAAAGAGAAGACAGAGGAAAAATGAAATCCTTTGCCCACAATTATAATAAAAGAAAAGTTTTAAGAATTTTACACTACATTGTTTAATTCAGAGAAATATTTCAAGTTCACAACAATCATCATATTTAGAATAATTACCAATAAGAATAATACTAATCATTATCATCAATGGATCTGGTATATTCATAACATTTCTTTATAAGCCTATCAATCTGTTCACATTCCACTAAGTCTAAGGCATCTTGAACTTTAAGTCATTGCCATCAAAATAAGATACCAATGTTTATAACATATTCCATTCACACTAAATATTTTTTTCTACATTTTCAAATGTTCGTTTCCAACTTGAAGAAATTATGTGACAGGACTTCTGTTGTATAGATGACTGTTTTTTGCATAGTTGTTAGCACAAATCTGGAGAGAATCTTAAAATTGAACAACTTTTGAGAAAATAATTCATTATTTTGTGTTGCAGATTTCATTATTTTTTCTGACACTATTTCCATGTAACTCTCTCCAGCTTCAACATTGATATAATAAATGATAATCTGAGTTCATTAAATAAGTTATAATATGGAACATTTTCATAGAACGAGTGCTTAAGAATGACAATGTTTTTAATTAAAAATGTTCAACAACTTTAATTTATTAAGTTCATAAAAACATAGTAACCACATTTCTTCCTCAATTTAAAATTAAGACACTGCAGAGAATAAATCCTTGTTTAACTTCACCATTAATAAAAAAAAATTTACATCTACTATCCTTTTTTTGTATTACTGTAAATAAATGGATTTCATGTACTCTTAATACTGCTTCTTTCCTTTAACTGGCATATAAACTAAGAATATTTTTCTTTCACTTGAAATCTATTAATACAACTAGATTATGCCAATGTCTTGAAGATTACTTTCACAATTACTAGTTCTTACATGCTAACAGAATTCTTAATACTAAATGAGTATTTATCACACCATGTGTAGAAGAAGACTTGTGATGATAAATCATATCAAGTATTAAAATTATTATGCTATATTATAAGTTCCATAAAATTAGCTAAATTTATTTACATTACGGTGATACACAGAAAAAATAATAAAACAAATCTATGAAAATTTTATTTTATTTTAAACGTGCGTTACATAATTAAATTATTCTATTACTAAAATGATAATGAAATTAACAAACTTTTTCATTATAAATACCATAAACATATGATTAAATAATTATTATAAATAATAATAATAATATAATGTATCATTTGAAAACTTAACAGCCCAAAGTTGGATGAGATTTTCAATAGTTTTCAAACACAGAACTGTTTTATTTTTTCATCACAATCATTATGATCCTTTTATTGTTTTATGGAAGAAATAAAACCAAAAACAACAACATATACCAAATTAATTTGTTTATAATAAAAAAAAAAATGGTTAATTACAGCAATATTAAATAATCAATAAATTGAATGAATAACGAGTGTCCTGTGAATACACACCATTCATTCAAAAGCAATAAAAACAATAAACCAATGCTACCTTTGACTCGTTTGTAGAAAACATTTTTTTAAACCAATTGTACAAACAATTGTCCAACTTATCACAATCATAATTATCATCATTCAGCAATAGTAACACACATATACATATCTGTTCACAATAGCATGTCTTGCACTTGATGGCTGATAGCATGGTGGCAGCATTAGGGATGTAAGGAGTTAAGCTTAGCTATATAGATCATCATCTCCTTCATCTTGAAATGTGCCTTGATCACCTCCAGTTCCACCCTGAGATGACTGACTTCCAGTAGATGTAGGAAATCTATATAAAAAAAAATTGTTCAGCATATACCTACAAAAATCTAAGCTGGAATGACAAAAAAGCTTCCATTATATCATGTACATTGTATCTTATGACATTCCAAGACTATAAACCTATAAGAAAACTAAATGTTCTCATCCTTAAAAAAACTCTATTAAAAAAAAATCCAAAACACTACCCACATAGCTATCACATACCAACCACATTCCATCTGTTAACACCTAACCAAGAATTTCTGTACAATTTAAAAGCAGGTTACAAGAGTTGTTTGTGCTAGTCAAATTTTCTCTCTTTGAAATAATTAAAGGAAAATTATACCTGATCAATACTTTTATAAAACAATAATGGCATAAATTAAAAATACACTGCACACCTCTGCATGTAACTTATATTCTTCTTGTTTTCTTTCACCATGGAACATCACCACTATTAAGGATTTATTCACTTCATTGATTTTAACTAATTTGTTACAAGAATAAAAATAAATTTTAGATCTTTTAAACCACACTTCAAATGCCATAAGATGCCATAGTAGATGGACTACTTTATAGTCCCATCAACAAAAACAATTTAACAATGACAGTAATGAATTTTTTATATAATTTCAAAATTAACTCTGCTATAAGAAACAAATTATTTTATACTAGTACTTGAAAAGAAACTATTAGTATCAAATAATATATTACTCTTATTTAGTTATTTGGTACAAATGAGAAATTAATTGTATCTTTTAGTTCAGACAGTAGATTTTGAGGACAATATTTTATGTTATTCCTAAAATTAATACATAAATTTTATTAAATCATTTTATTTTTGCTTTTCGAAAAGTAAACAATATTTTATACACTGTACTAAGGCATGTGCAGCAGTAAACATCTAAGAATTAAAAGGATGACCTAGTATGTCGAAATTATTCAAAATAAATTCACACAAATCATATAACAAATTAAACTTATTGTTAGCTCTTCTTATAAACTATGCAGACTACTACTTTGTACTACAGTAAAAACAAATAAATAACCTGTATCATCAATACCCAAAAAGACACAACAGATTAGTGTAGTTGACAACTTGGACTGCATTACTTTTCAGTAGAAATTCACATCAGGAATATACATTACTTTATTTGAAAGCACAAGCAATGGCCTGCATGAGTACAATGACATAATGGCATGTACATTACGTTGTGTGGATTATCTTTCTTTACATGAAATAATTACACAAAATACTATTGGCCAGACATTTTTAATTAAACAATCCAGTTCTCGTGCAAGTTACTGGCATTTATTATAGGTTAACAATAACTACTGAGCCAATTAGGTAAGGAAAACACAGAAAATATGATTTCAGTATGTATTGACAATAAATATTTTCAAGGAAAAAGCAAAACATTTCATCTACATATGCTTAATAATAAGATAATTTTGTTTTATAAGCTAGTAGGACTCAACATGAAGCAAGACCTCTATAGTTTCACGACTTTCTAACATATAATGTAATAATAATAAGAATAACTTGCCTGAAATTATTGCCAAAACCTCTTGATTGCTGCAATGTCTGAGCAAACATTTCATATTTACGTATGTCATTATCAGTAACAGATCGGCGAGCATATCGCATCGCTTCTTCAAAATGAGAACGAGTTATTTCAGGAACTGGGTCTTCTTCATCCATCTAGGAAAAAATGGGTCAGGTCATGATAAAATGCCAAACAATTTGTTTATAAAATTGTGACAATTTATTAATTGTTTTTTATATAACATTATAATAAGAAAATGAATAATAGTAACTATTAGTACTTCTATATTACCTTTTATCTTCCATACTAGTTGAAATTATAAAAAAAACAATGTTAGAAGTAGCAATTGTCCTGTGCATAAATTGTCGCAACATTTATGCTTAAACGGCGGGCCTTAATGTCTTCATGTAAAAACTAAGTTGTCACTAAAGAGAAGTCAATCAATTATTATAAAATCATTAAAAAATCCACTTTAATATGATTAACTATGTTTATTAATAATTCCACTTCATTATGTTTTCAGATTTATATTAATCCGTCTTTTGTTTTGGGCTTATTATTTTCAATTTTTTTATCACAAATTGTTAATTCTATGTATACAATGTTTGCTGTTTCATTCATTGTGTTCTCATTTCAATCACAATATCTCAACAAAAAAATTCAATTAAAATATTACAGTATTTTGAAATTAATTGGCAATGGAAGGCAATGCCCCTAACTCACATTGTCAATTCTGGTTACTCCCCTCATCAGGCTACACAGTGTTGATTGCAAATATCTATGTAATAAATTGTTACAGCTTTATTTTTTGTTCATTGTATACATGATGTTTAATTTCAACCTGTACCGTTTTATGATGAGTACTATACTTTCTATTTGAAGACATATGAGCGTTTCTAAGATTCTAACATTTATAATTTAATGAGATTGTTTAGTTATAAGCAGATTACACTACAGGTCATAGTCTTTGTTCTGGCTATTGCATTTGACATATAAGGCTATTTTTATTAAAAAAAAAAAAATTCAGTAATAAAACAGAAGATAATGCGAAATGGTTTGCAGACAAAAATAGCTCGTTTGGAAAATGCTTGAACAATTGGAAAAATGTTCACAATTAAATACAATGATTTATTAATGATTCATGGACAGTGACTCCGGTCCGTTTTTTTGTAAATTCCACTTAATTATGTTTTCAATAATCCGAATTGACAGATTAGATGGAATCCGTCAATCAGTCTTTTGTTTTGGGCTCATTGTTTTAGCTTTTTTTAATGTGTGTAAATATAGAATGTATTTATGTAGAATGAATTTTTTAATGTATCAAAAATAGTGATGATTTCAGCCTAAAACATTGTTAATTTTGTTTATACCTATTTCAAAAATCCTATTGCTGGTCTGAAAAAAATGTTTGCTGGTACAAAAAAGCAAATGAGAATACATACTGATGACATAGTAAAGTGGTGGGGGTTTTACTTTTGTTTGAATCATTGCAAAACAAAATATCCTGTAAGTAAAAAACAGTAGTGTAGATTGTGTGACCAACTTGTGGGGGGCAGCAATATTTTCACCAAGTTAAGAAGACCTAAATTTATAGAATAATGTTCGTAATAACATGTTACTAAAGGAATAGTACATAAAACAGTCTAATCATAATTAAAGAGGACAAAATTACACAATTGCTAGAATAAGATATCGAAAATCCCCACAGAGAATATAAAACAATAACCAGTGTATTTTTCCTATTAGAATTAAAAATTAATTAACTTTATGTCAACAAAATCTTACATCCATAGCGACTTGATTATTGGCTCTCTCTCTTTCTCGTCGAATTTCTGCTTCAATACACTGACGAATTGCTAATTTACAAGCACGCTGACAAACTTCAGTTAAATCAGCTCCTGAGAATCCATGTGTAACCTTTGCAATGTAGTTTAAGTCAACATCCTGTAAAAAAATGTTCAATTTAATATAAATTATTAACTAAAAGTTTATTTTTTTCACTAAGATAAGAAACATTGGTTTAACCATACATTAAGAGAAGATAATCAATCGACTATTTAAACCAAAGTAGGGAATTTTACTTTGGTGACCACAAGGGAAAAGATCTTTGAGCAAATTCAAACTGAAGGAGAAAGGTAATCAAAAAAGATCTAGTGCTGATCAAATGGAGAAGAAGGCAAGAGACCATTAAAAAATAAATTAATTGAATCTGGTGTAGGATGCCATAGAAGAAAATAATTATAAAATATCTCCTGCAATTTACCACTTACCACACAAAGAATGAATGAAGTGATTAAGACTATTTTATTCTAATTTTGCTCCAGTTTCTATGAACACAACTGGTAGGCTATTTTCTGTTAAGGAGACAAATATAACAAACCAAGATATTTTGTGGAAGGGATTTTTTTTCACGACTTTCATATTACAAAGTAAGTTCTGAGTTTTCCATTGGCAGAATTGAAATGCTTCAAACTAACAATATCTTCCTCAAATGAATGCTTTCACTAAGCAATCTATATCCAAAATTTAAAAATAATTTTAAACCTACCTATCAGAATGATAATTTAATTTTTAAAACTTAAATAGGTAGTCAAAATGTTAACATAAATACCTTTGCAACTGGTGATTTACGTAAGTTTGCTTTAAATATAGCTTCCCTTGATTTTTCATCTGGCAAAGGAATATAAATTAGCTGATCTAAACGTCCAGGTCGTAGAATAGCTGGATCAATTATATCTGAAAATTTTAAAAGACTGTTAGCATTTTCAAAAAACTTAACTAAATGCATCTACAATATTTCATTTCACAAAGTTATACATAGATTATTTAATTAGAAGCCATGATTTGGTAGAATTTAGAGTCCAAAGCCTTCATGAGTGAATCTGATTAAACATTTTGGAAAAAAGTAGCTATTTAACTAATTAATTAATTACCATCCAGGAAAATAAACAAATGAATGAATCACGAAAAAAACCTGGTGATAATATGAAAAAACCAATACCTATCAATCAAAAAAAAGGGTTTAAAAAATTTATTTCTTCATAAATAAAAATTTTTTAAAAATTCAGGTTAATAACTTTTATAAAATAATCATATCGATTAATTTAAAATAACAATTAAACCAAGAGCTTTGATCTGTTTATATACAAGAGGAACAAAGATAAAATGATTTTAGAAATTGGATAACAGCTCTAAATGACAATATATACAAGAGATATCTCTAAAGTAGACTGCTGGGAAATTTCTCTCCTTAAGGTTGGTGACACCGTGTCAATGATGGCTATGCTAGTAATGAACATACTGCTGCATTGTTGCCTGTAAGTTGACACATTATAGAATCTTTGATTATGTGTGAGACATTATAAAATGAATAGGAAAATCGATGCTGCTGCCGACTGTGAAATATGTGGAGTCATAGATTTTTTAAACCATCAAAATATTAAAAGCTGACTGAAATTCATAGGCAGTTGGTTCTATGAATGAAAGAAATGTCCAAAAACGCTGTAAAGGTTTAGAAATAACAGAATTAACATGTGCAAGATGAAGAATGTTTGGGGAGGCCCTCGATAATCACCAAGGAATTGTTGAAATACATCAATGATGAAATCAGAAAAGATTTTCGCTCTGATTTCTGACCTAGCCCTTCTTTTTCCTGATGTTTCAAGAGCATTATTGGTCGCATTGTTCATGACCATTTAGGCTTCAGAAAGGTTTATATACATTCAGTGCCGCACATCTTAACAGAACATCACAAAAAATTCTGAATCGGATCTGCTTTGAAATTTTTGATGCGTTACACAGAAAAATGTGATGAGTTCCTTAATTCAATTGTTATTGGCAATGACACATAGATTTTGTATTACATGCCAGAGAGAAAACAGCAGTCAAGTGAATGACATCATCCTCAATCACAAACCAGACCAACAAAGGTCAAGCTACAGGAATTTGGACGCAAATTGATGGCCACATTCTTTTAGGATCAGTTTGTCATACTGTTGATTGTTTTTATGTCATGTAGAACGACTATAAATACAGACTATGCATGGCATGAGAACAACTATAAGTTACGGCACACCATTCAAAATCAGCAACGTGGGTGGCTGACCGACAGCATCATCTTGCTGCAAGATAAAGTTCATATGTTGCAGGTCCGAAACTGATTTACTGAGAATATTTGGATGGAAAATTTACGATCACCCACCATATAGTCCGGTCTTAGCTCCTTCTGATTACCATTTTTGAGTGGTAAGCAATTAGTGGTTGACAAACTTAAAAATTCTGTTAATCAGTGGCTAAATGGACTGGCTGCAGAAGAATATGACGAGGGTATATTGAATTTGGTGTACTGCTATGATAAATGTCTAGAGAAGTAGTATAAGGTGTGAGAGGAATAAAAAATATTTATAAAGTTTTCAAAATATATTTTTTACAATGAAATGGTCTTTACTTTAAAGATAACTTCTCGTAAAATTTGAAATTTGAGGTATAAGTTAACATAACAGGCTACCTTGTGGTAAAAATTTCATTGTGATTGGTGCAGTTATTTTTTAATAGCAAGCGATCAAAATCCAATTATGCTGACAGCTGAGAAAATTCTCTATTTTCATTCTCATAACAATAACATACTTTTAAGAAGCAGTAAAATATTATATAACACCATTAAATCCACAACAAAATTATCTAAAATATGGTGCAACTTGTTTTGAAATCATTGACAGTTTTAATTCTATAAAGCTTCTAACTTTAGTACATATAATTTCTGCACTGACTAGTGTAAAAGTTTCTTTTATGCATTATTTATT
This sequence comes from Lycorma delicatula, assembly GCF_047948215.1. Lineage (NCBI taxonomy): Eukaryota > Metazoa > Arthropoda > Insecta > Hemiptera > Fulgoridae > Lycorma > Lycorma delicatula. The sequence goes on from NC_134457.1 coordinate 129,380,322, forward strand.
CAAACTTTTAAAAGCTTTAAGAATAAAATTTCTATTTAAAATAATCCTGCATTGTAGATTGAGAAAGTATCTAACATTCATATTTTTCTCTTTATCATATTAAAAATGACTTAAATAAAACACAATTTAAAAAAAAATTGTATTTTTTATAATAAGCTGATGTACACCAGACAAGGAGTTTAAATCAACTCCAATCTGGTGTGTCCCCAGGTGGCGGATAGGGGAATGCTCAGTAGATATACAGGGTACGTGGGAAACAAAATACCACTCGTAGACCAAAATGATTTAAAAATAAATCCACTGGTACCTGTTTTGAAACAAGCAGTTTAGTGGGCAGCGTCTGAACACAAATTGTGTGGCTGAACTAATATCCTCTGCAAATTATATTTGTAGTTGTAATCTCGGTGACCTACCCCACACAGGAAAGATACATCCTAGAAAGTTCAAATATGGAAAGTTCTTTTAGTGATAATACCCCTTCTGTTAATATAAAACGGTAAAGGTTGCCAACGGATAGTGGTAGGGGGGGGGGCATAACCAACTAAGAGAATTAACAGACAAGTCAGAGTGTCAGAATATACCCAAACAGATTTTAAAACTGCATAATTTCACAAACTCTACAACAATAAACATAAACTCACTAACAAAAACAGGTAAACTAGAAGATTTTCTGGATAATCTCACGGAACAGAAAATAACAATACTAGCAATACAAGAAACGGGAACAAAACACAAGACCCATATGAATCGCTAGGGTACAGAATATACAAAGGTATCCCAGGAAAAAGGGTAATAAAAAAACATACCGCAATTTGGAACAGGTTCATAGTAAAAAATTTGATAACGGAATCAATTAAAAGATTTAAAGCTTATACAGATAGAATAGCCGCCACCTTAACAATCAAATCTGCTAATAAAATGTAAACACTAATGTGCATGCGCCCACAAATGACAAAAAACAGCACAGCTCCCAAAGAAGCAGAAAAATTTTGGGAACTATTAGATCAAATCCTTACAAACATATCATCTAAATATGTTAAAATCTTATTGGGAGACTTCAATGCCCAAGTAGGGAAAGAAAAAAATACAAGGATATAGTGGGCAATAGGCCAGTACAAAGGAAAAAAAGCACAAACGGCAAAAGATTAAGAGTAACATGCAAAAGCCACAAACTCTTGATTAAATCAACAAGGTTCAAAAGAAAACAAGGAAACGCACACATTGGAGAAAGGGAGAATATAAACTAGATCACATATGCACGGATAAGAACCAACACAGAAAAATCTATAACGTAAAGGTAATGTTAACAGGATTAGATCTAGGTTCTGACCATTATTTATCCAAAATAAAAATCAAACACCAGCAAAAAGAACAAAAAAAACTAATCAAAAGAACATATAATCAATAAAAACTCCAAAAAAAAGCACAATACACCAAACATACAGAAACTATGGAAATACTAAAATAGAAGAACAAAAAAACTAAAAAATATAGCGGCAGAACTAGCTCAACCTAATAAAATGAAGAAGCATCAATGGTGGAACAACTGCTGCAACTTAGCAGTGGAGGCTAGACAAAGAGCGTGGATAAAGTTTCAAAATAATAAAACAGAAGAAAACCACACAAAACTAATACAACGAAAACAAATACAAAAAGCATTAGGAGCAGCTAAAAGAAAATTTCACAACTAACAATTAAATCAAATAGAAGATGACTGATGACAGGGACTGAGACAGGGAAATTGATTATCCCCATTATTATTTAACTGCGTACTAGAATATGTAATTAGAGAATGAAAAAAATTAAATCCAGAAAGAATAAAAATTGGAACAAAAATTAAGTATACTGCCTGGGTTTTGCAGACGATGTAGCCCTCCTCTCAAACAACATAAAAGAAGCTAGTACCCAAATAGAAACACTACAACAAATTGCTGAAAAAATAGGTTTGAAAATATCATAAATAGGTTTGAAAAAACTCAAAAATTATGGTCAGGGATCCACTATGCATTAATCTTGTAAACGTAAACAAAATGGAACTAGTGGGAAAATTTAAATACCTAGGAGATACCATAACACATAACATCAATGAGAAAATAAACTGGCAAGAAAGAATTGAGAAACTTAAAAAAATATTAATAACTACTCAAAACATATACAATAAAATGTCTATCGACAAAAACTAAAATCAGACATTACCAAACAGTAATTCTTTCAGAAATACAATACACCAGCGAGACTCTCTTCAGACCATATAAAATTGGAGAAGTAGAAAAGATCAAAAAGATAGAAAGGAAGATAGTCAGCAAATGCATAAACAAGAAAGACATATTGGGACAGTAGAGGATAATCAGCAAGAGGAAAAATGAAGAAGTATATAAAATAATAACCCCACTAACAAATTTCTTCAGAAAAAAAAGAATTTCATTCTTGAGGCACCTACTCAGAGCAGAAAACACCAGACTTGCAAACCAAATAATTAACTTATACTGGGAAAGAACAACAAACCGAAATGGATAAAGGAAGTCTGAAAAGATATGTAACAGCTGAGAATCTGCAAAGAAGATCTAATTCACAAAATCTGGAAAATATGACAAACTAATTAAAACTAATATAACATTTGAATTTAAAATCAAAAAGAAATCCAACAGGGTGTATTCAGTCGAGGACAGGCGCCAAAGATCAGAACGCCTCAAAAGGATGTGGGCAAAAAAAGAAGCAAAAATAAGACAACTCCCACAATTCGGAAATAAGAACCAATTACAAAATGGACTGACCCAGAAATTGAACTAAAGTGATCCTATGAGGTCGTAAAAGCAAAAAAAAAAAAATTATGTACAATAAATTAAATTACTTACCAATTAACTAGAAATAAGCAAAATTAAGAAATTTTAATACAGGTAAATTCAAGCCCGCAATACAAATTTTACTTAAACAACACTTAGTTAAAAACTGCAACCATAACACAGAAATTATAAACAAAATAAGTAAATTTAAATTAACATGAGGAATTAGACAACGATGACAACTGATTAAAATTTTTGCAAACACTATTTTAAGTCTTTTTTAATTTTTAAAATGTTTTTTGAGTGAAACCTGGAGTTTATAGTTATCTAAACTTATCAAATTTCTGGAAACTGGGATAAGTTTGATGATACTTTCTATTCAATCAATTACTATGCTAAGGTTAATAATCTAGTATGTAGTAGCAAATCTACACAATAATCATATGTTTATATTTCATGGAAATAAAAGTTTGACAAGGAAAAAAGGCTTTACAGACTAACTAAAATGACATAAATAAGAAATGGTATTCGGCAAGCATTACCATAGTGATGGTTTACCTCTCCATTGACAAAGCTGTACACCACACAGAGAGAAGCATTGCTATTCCCCTAAGGGAAATTATAGTAGTTTATTGATTTGTCAATAAAATTTGTGTGTGATCATGCACACACATTACCTCTTATATTACTAAATGTCAAATAAGTTCACAAAACATAAATGTCTTTTTTTTTTACCTGGTCGATTTGTAGCACCTATTATAAATACATTTTTCTTTGCTCCCATACCATCCATTTCTGTTAAAATCTGGTTAATTACTCTGTCTGCTGCCCCACCAGCATCACCAACATTGCCACCACGAGATTTTGCAATTGAATCCAACTCATCAAAGAACAACACACAAGGCGCAGCTGCTCGGGCCTGTATTGATTAGAAAATAATTGTTTTGTCAACACAATTATAAAAAAAACACTACAGTAGTACACATGAATAATGAAAATTAAGCATTCTTTAAAAACAATATTTATAACCCACATAACATTACGTGTTTTTGACTCAGTGTAATACTTAAATTGCTCTATACTTTACATTTTAAATACTTAAAGCGTTATTTCTTCATCTAACTTTTAATTAGAATTTTACAACAAAAAAATAACTGTTACTGCTTGTTATCTAATCATTTCAACATATTCATAGTATACTGTATCAAAGAACCCATTAAACATGAAAATAATTTAAATGTAGTAATTTTTTTCTCTTTTGCATTTCGTAAAAACTTTTTCCAGCAAACTAATATACCATTTTATGACTGCAAACCGCAGTCATTACCAATCCAAGGAACAAAGACAAAAGGATAACATGTGTTTTCACCTTTCAATCTAAAGCTTCAATTTCATTTGAATTAACTTTTATTTCAATTTTATAAAAACTATACGATTATAAAAATATTTTTCAGTCATACATTTTCATGAAATCCCACTAAAAAAAGTTCTAATAATTGATTGAAAACATACCTTATCAAAGATATCTCTAACATTCGCTTCTGATTCACCAAACCACATTGTTAGCAACTCAGGTCCCTTGACAGATATAAAATTTGCTTGACATTCATTAGCAATAGCTTTTGCTAATAATGTCTTACCACAACCAGGTGGTCCATAGAAAAGTACACCTCGAGATGGTTGCATACCAAATTTCAGGAACTTATCTGGATGTTCAACAGGATACTAAAAAAATAAATAAATTAATAATAGTTTTTCTAAAACTTATAATGATTAAATGTCATTAAGAGGTGAATTACTATTATTATTTACTGAAGTTTTATAAACGTGATTATAACTATATTTCTTATAATAAACTTTTTATATTATGATTCTTGAAAATTTAGGAAATATCAAAACTAACTTTGGACACAACTGCAACAATTATTATTTTACTGAAATTAATCAATTTAAAATTCATATTATTCCTCTGTACAGTTATTAAATTCTATTTATGTCCTATTAAATAAACCACCTAGTACAGTATTATATATATATAATGTTATTTTTAAATTATATATAAGTTATGCTCTAAAGCAGCGTTTCTCAACCTGGGGACTGTGGTGATATGAAAGGGGATCTACAGCTTTACATGAACAATAATGAAATCATTTTATGAGGAAAAAATAATTTATTATAAACATTTTACTTACATTTATTATAAGAAAACACATTTGTAAAAAAAAAATAATGAAATGGTTGTGTTGTTTTCAATTTAAAAGTTCTTCCATACGTGGTTCTAAGTTAGAAACATACAAAAACAAATTGTTTACAAATGATAAGACGATTCCTATATTTAGTTTTTAGTGTAACAATATATGAAAACCACTTTTCACAGAGATAAGATGTGGCGAAAGGTTTTAATGCCTCTATGACTAAATTTCCAAATTCACTTCAATAAACAAGCCAAAAACTTATCTAAATCTTCAGATGTGATTTGTAGTTGTTATCGTATTTTCGGCAGACATTTAGATGAGCTGGTTGTGAACCTTAACTGGTAACCTAACAGCTGTGATAAAGTTTTCATTACATGGATTCAGTACCCATTTCTACAAGAAATCATTTATATCTTCTGGGATATACTCCACCAACTGAATTTTTAGCTCGTGCAAATGCATCTTCATGCCATCCAAACTGTGGTGAATACTAGTGTCTTCTTCATTAAAGTTTTTCTCAATATAATCAATTTGAAGTGGAAACATCAAAATTTTTGCTTTGAAGGTGAATTAATCCAGATACCAAGCTTCTGTCATTAATAAAATGTTTTTATCATGTTCTTGTAAATTCCCATTCAAGTCATTTAAATGCAAAAATACATCAGGTTAAGTAAGCCAGCAACAACATATAGTCATTAATTATTCTGTACATAACACTGAAAATAGAGTTTGTTTATCCTGGAAAAATATTAATTCACAACACAAATTGAATAACTAGGTTAACACTTTCCCCTGAAATAATCTGCCTTCTGTATGCACAAGATTTTTTTTTTGCCAATTTCATGGAATTGTTTAGCAAACAGCTAAACAATGCGATGAGATGTAAACAACAATAGCTAAACAAGCTAATTCTGTAAGGTTGTCTTTCAATAAAAATGAAATTAAACATTTTTACAGGTTTATAGATAATTTGAAATTTTCTGGCATATTTTCTATGGCAAAAACATGTCTGTAAAGGAAGCAGTGTGTCCATTCTGCCCTTAGAATAAGAAGATTTTTTTAATCTTTCCACTAACCCATTGTTCTTTCCTGTTATTGCTTTTGCACCATCACTACATACTGCAATAAATCCTGTCAAATCAAATGTTATAGTTTTTAGTAGCTTCATAAAAAAATACATTGTCCGATTGCATAACCAGGTATTGATTTGCAAAATAACAAATTTTCTTTGACTGATCTGTTCCTATCGCATTCATAACTCACAGAACATAAGAACTGAGAAATGTTTGCCACACATTGTTGATTCATCAAATTGAAAACGGAAAAATTTACTTGAACTCACTTGCTGAATTATCTAATTGTGAATATTGGCAGTCATGTAATCGATTCTTCACCTTGATACTGTCGTTAGAAAGCACAATTAATTTTGTTTCTTCCATGCCAATTAAAACACTGACCACATCAATTGCAGCAGGCAATATGAAGTTTTCTGTGATTGTATAGGGTTTGGACATTTTAGCTATTCTTAATGCTACAAGATAAGATGTTTAGAGTACATTTATCAGTATGGTTTGATTTACAAATAGAAGCTTGTTGATTTCTCAAAGTACGTGATTTTCTTTCAAAAGATTCCAAAGGTGTGGTTTTACAACCCGGATGTTTAGTTTCCTAGTGTCGAATCAATTTTGATGGCTTCATGATTTCATCAGAGAGAACTTGAAACCAAACAATGCACTGTGGCTTTCCATCCGATGAGGTAAAAACAATAATTTAAATATCTGTCATTTTACACTTTGTCTCTTTACCAATCAATTCACTGGATGTGCATGGCTCACGGCTCACTCATGTTTTCAAAATTTAACCACTTACCATAAGAATATAATTGAAAATAAAGAAGAAAAAACAAGCAGTTACTAAGTTTGACAGCAGTAAATAACCAAAACCTTTATTATTATTTTCAATGAAGCTACCTTAAAGATATCAAACGCATGCTTCACATTTGAAACTAAACTGACATCTGCAATCCCTCATGTCTCTTTTAAACTGCTGAGAACACGACGTGTTCAAACATACCACCACATGCATGTTCAAACATGACATTCTTACAATGAACATTAAGCAAGCAGACAAAATTAGGAGCACATACAGATCAAATTGGAACCTGTAAATTGTTTGTACACTTCATACATGCACGTTCATAGCCATCGTTATCAACACAGTTAAATAGATTTAACTAGGTTTCATATGGGGGGGGGGGGGTCACATGTAATATTTGTTTTACTTTTTGGGGGTCATGGAGCTAAAAAGGTTGAGAATCACTGCTCTACAGGATACTGAATTCCTCTATAGAAAAGTATAGATTATCTTGCAACCAATAACAATTTTTCTAACATATTTTCATCAGAATATTGTATGTTATCTAGTAGCTTGACACTGACAAAAAACTACAATCACATGAATACTACTACTTTTACTCCCAAATTATTTAGGATTACTAAATATTTAAGGCTAAAAATTTTATACAGTTAACAGATATAATGATAAATATGTATCTATACGTATTTCATGTTATCTCCCTTACATCATCTATTACCTGTTTTTTTTACAGTTTTACCTTGCAGATGTATTTATCATAAGAGGTTACATTTCTGTATTCCCTCATAATAAAATAAAGGTGTCTCATAATAAAATAATTCTGCACCTCTCTCCTCTCTCTCTCTCTTGGTGCCATCATCATCAATAAAACACTAATCACAAAGAGACTTTTTCAAAAACAGAAACAGAGAAAAATCACTTAAGTGTGGAGTTGAATGGGATGATCTATTTCTTACCAACCAAATAATAGAACAGCATAATGTTTAAATAGGAGAATGAGGCCACATACTGTCAAAGCAACAATTTACCAAAACCTAAGCATCTCTCTGATGACATTCCAAACATATAGAATTAGACATAGATATTTGTTGTTTTGTAGAATTAGACATAGATATTTGTTGTTTTGTAGAATTAGACATAGATATTTGTTGTTTTGTAACGGTATGAGCAGTTTTTTAAATATTAGAAGACATGCACAAACAAAATATAGTAACTGCAGCCATACATCAGAATAGGTTTTTGTAAGTACATTTTGTACACTCATATTTTGAATAGTGTGTTTCTTATATTTTCTTGTTTCATTCATTCTAGGATGCTGTTTTGATTGTTTTTAAGTATTTTTTTTTTTATTATATAAGTTAATGATTAGTTTATTATATCTCCATACAGCACTACAGTTTCTTCAAAGTTTTGTTGTTGTGAAGAGTTCATTCTGTACTGGATGGTTGCTACAAGAGAATTGGATGGTAAGAAGAGAATGATCATAAAAATCAAATTAGACATAGTGAAACTACATCCATAAGTTTAACTGATGTAAATCTATGAGAAAATATTTATTAATCATGGCTTTGGTCACTGGTATTTAATCTCATTGCACACTCTTCAATTTTCAGGATTGTATTCCTTGAGATAACTTGGATAGTTCAGAACCATCCAGTTGTAAGGAAATAAAGGTTTACTTCATCTTAATCAGTAAAAGTTTTACTAAAATTGAGACATTCCAACTCTAATATTGAAATTTTGATATTCTCACATAACTGCAAGAGTAATACAGAGGAAATTCAACATAATACCAAAATGGCAATCACAAAACTAAATTAAATACATAGTTCAAACAGAAAACAAACTAATATAAAACCAAACCCTAATAATAGCCACTTACTTACAATTTAAGTAATCTTTTTTTAAATAATATAATTTAATACCTGAACCAATTCTTGTAATTCACGCTTAACATTTTCAAGACCTCCAATATCTTCCCAAGTAACATTGGGAACTTCAACAACTGTTTCACGTAAAGCACTTGGACTACTTTTACCCATTGCATACTGAAATACAAAAAAAGGATATATACAAAATGAAATAAAGCATAGCATTAATACTAATTTGTTATTCTTAATTTTAGAATACAATTTTTTTTAATTTCAATAAAAGAAAAGTAAAACATCATAAATATCACTAATATAAACTACCAATTGAAATGAGAAAAATTAGTGAACCATAGCTTACATTTTTTAACATAACAAAAACACATTCAAAAATTGTTTGTCCAACTTCTAATAATAAAATACAAAAATAGCATAAAAAAAGTTAATAAACAAATAGAAATAATGAAGAAAGATCATGAGAAGTAAAAGAACCATAAAAAATTGGAGACAAAAATATACGCAATATGACTATGTAATATGAAGATGCTAAGGCAGGTTTCACATCAGTATTTAAGAATGTTATCACAAAACACATTTTATGGAATTTAAATATGCAATAAACAACAAATAATATTACTCATAAAATATTTATGACAAAACAAATTTTAAGAAAAGGAGCTGAAAGTATTAAGTACATTCATCACAGATGTTGTGAAAGTAAATGTGAACGTTCAGAGTTTTAACTTCCCAAAAAGCCACATATTAAAGTGGTGTTGATCCCATGAAAGTCGACTTTTGGTAAGTTTTTTAGGCTCTGTTACTGTGTTTGGTGATTATTATTCTTTTTTTTGTCATTTGAGGTTATTTGAGTGGCAGGTATGGTGATGAATTATTTGAATTTTCACAAAGTTATTAATATTAATATATATATATGCTGTATCATTCAATGTGGTACATAGAACAAGCTCAGACCATACTTTACTGGACTGTATTAAGTTAAGCAGCAGTAACTACAAATGTTAATAATTTGCTATCAGTATCACTAACCCTGAAGTTATCCATCGTTACAGCCAATGAGTTGAGAACTTCAGCATCAATTTGATCATCTTCTAAGTCAATCAAATCCATCTTTTCACGAATCTGTTGTAAAGCTGCCTCTGAACAAAGTGATGCAAGATCAGCACCAACATGACCATGGGTTTCAGCAGCAATCTATAAGACAAAAAAATAAAATTATTACAAAACTGTAAATAAAACTTATTAATATCAAAAATTAAAAACACAGAAATACATTACACTACATTAGATAGAAAATTTTATTAAAAAGGAAAGAAATCTGATCAAAAAAATGTAACAATGAATTAAATAATTTGTTTATTATCCAATTTGTCTATTATTAACAAACTATTCGAGGTTATAAAAATAAAACAATATAATTGGCAAATGCTCAAAGAAATTAAAAAATTAGCTGTTGAAAATAATATAGCTACCATTATATATAATTGGTTGCCCATTTCACTATAATCATATCAGACTCACTATATATGATTTTTTATTATTTGAAAAACAAGTCTGAGATTCTGAATTTAACAATTTTAAAATCTCAAACCAGGAGAGGTTGTCATTTTTAAGTAACTCTCCCCAAAATTATTTAAGCTAATATGTTAAAAGAACTCATTTTAATTCAGTACTAATGTATCTTTAAATGTTGCCAATTCTGATTTATTCATCATAAATTAAAACTAACAATGATTATGAAATAAAGAAATTTGTTAATGGTTTAGCCAATTTTATTTTTATTGCTTGTTTGGTAAAAGTTCTCTTACACTGTCTCATTTAAGACAATTGTAAACAAACACAAATATTTCACATTATAAAAACACATTAGGCCCAATCAACTTTTTATAAATATGGTAAGTATAAATTTATAATGTTTAGAATTATACAAGGCACTTAACAAAAGAACTTACTGTGCAATAGGCTTTGCTAAACTGATCTGTTCAAGTAATGTTATATCAAATTTTTTGCAGTGGTCTATCAATTCCTGTTTTTAAATTATATTTATTTACTTTTTAAGTGTGTATTTATTTAAAGAGGTCAGGTCACTCTGATTAAGTACTGAGGCAATACAATTACAGAGAATAAAATTTCCAAAAATATCAATTTCATTATGGAGCAATTGTTTTCTGCTAATTTTGACACAAATTACATCACTAATATTCATTCAAAGAACATTCAACTGTAATTTAAAACAGACATTCCAGCATGGAAAAACTATTGTCAGGTTACAGATAACAAGTCATAACAAAGATTGTGGAACCAATAAAATCTTATAGAGTAATAATAGTTTGGAATCAAGTCTATTTTTTTTTATTTATTTCCGTGTACAAGTAAAGGGAGTATTGTAATTGTGAAAAATTTTGGATTTCAGATTTTAATGGCAATATCAATTTTGACCATCCCTAAATCCATTTTAACTAGTTTCGGCATGACATTTCTACATATGTATTTCGCATAACTCAAAAACGACTAGCTGTATGATGTTGAAATTTTGGATTTAGGACTGTTGCAACATCTAGTTGTGTACCTCCCATTTTGATTGCAATCAACTGGACCAAAAGTGTCCAAAAAGCCTTTTTCTTAACAGCAGTAATAAGCCCTCATTGAGAGCTTTTCAACGATGCGTAATAAGTGGTACTTATTTTTGCTGGTTCCAGAGTGAAATTTAAATGAAATTTAAATTAATGAAATATTTTAATCTTAGAAGAGGAAGGCAATCGAATCAGTTCGAATCAGACTTCATCTCCTTTTTTTTTAAATTTAAATATATTGATTTATTAATAATTACAACCTCTTATTGTAAAAAAATGTTTAAAATAAATAATTCAATAATAACAATAAAAATTTAAATCATGAAAAAATATCAGAAGTTATAAATGAAATAAGATTTTATGTACTTTTTATTTTTAAAAAATGTGTATATATAATTAAATATGTGTAAGGAAGTAATATGGTGTCCACATCAATTTTTTTTAGCTACAAAGGGATAATAAAAGGGATCATAAAACTTACGTGTACAAAAAATTATGGTTTCTTTGAATTTTACATTTAATGAGAAGAATGAATGATTAAGCCTGAAAACAAAGCTTGCACAGACAAGAAAATTTATTTGTAAGAACTTCATTCAATGAGTCATACATTATTAGTTTTACATTTTCAGCTGATGGTTATTCAATATTAAACAGAAATTCTTGTTTTGGTAGCTGCCTAATTCATTATAATCATGAAGATATGTTGTTAGTATCAAAATTTCTAAAAGCATATGAAATATCACAACAAAAATTTAAAATACATGTTGTAACAAAATATCTACCATTACACACACCCATCCACACACACACTAAGCTAAAAATGGAATTTTGAGTTTCACTGAAATGTTGATGAATATCCAAAATACACACCTGTTCTAAATCTACATCATCTGCTAGCTTCATATTTTTTGTGTGAATACGAAGAACTTCAAGTCGACCAGTTGCATCAGGAATTCCAATATCAATTTCTCTATCAAACCTACCAAATCGACGAAGAGCCGAGTCAATAGAATTAGGACGGTTAGTAGCAGCCATTACAATAACATGTGAGCTTTGTTTTAAACCATCCATAAGTGTCAAAAGCTGTGATACAATACGCCTTTCGACTTCTCCATGTGTCTGGAAAAAATTAACATATATTAACACAGTAATTATAAGTAATACTAGTATAAACATATATTTATATTTTAGTAATTCCACTTCACATAGTTATATTAAACCAAAAATTAGGTTGTTTCACAGAAAATTACTTAAAAATATAGAAATAGCACTCAAGACAAATACTTTAAACAGAAGTCATATTACACAAATTCAATTTCTTTATTACATGTAATGTGCAGACGTGCAACACATATATAGATGCTAGCTCCCTCACTCGTGTAAAATATAACAATACTAGATGAAAGTAAACTATACAGAAGTGAATAAAAATCAAAACCATTACAGTTTGCTTTTTATAAAATAATTTCTCAAGTACTGTTGGCAACTAACTGTATCAAAGTTTTATGTTCAAAGTATTTTCAAGTCTAAATCTACTACTTAGTATAATATTACATTAAATACACTGTTCTGGTTCTAGCAAAGATTAAAGAAAACTTTTCCACAACAAAAAATTTAAAAAAAAAACCTTCCTGGAAACTAAAATGAATCTGTTAAACAAATGTCTCTTATTACTAATTGCTTGTCCAAGCCAAACTGGCACAAATCTGATGAACAGCATAGCTATACATTTTGCTGCCTAACAAGCATGGATTTATAATATTACTGGATTAAAGACAATATGTATGTGGTACGACTAACATTTATTCCAATCAATAAACAAATTCGTCTTATATTTATTAGTTACTTATGTAATCCTGAGTTTATATATTATAAAACTAATAATTTATTTCTTTATAAGATACTAAAATAGATATGTTATGCAACATTATGCAGGCTAATCGGCTGTTACTGTTTGCCCTAAATGTATTTATTTATAGTTTTAAAGCTGTATAAAATATCCAAGCCCAATAAGCATAAGACTGATGTCTACAATTTATGCTACGCTCTTTGCCCAATGTTCTGGCAGTCAGGTTTGTGTAAATAATAACCAAACAACATTTCTATCTAAACATTCAAATGAAACATTAAATTACTATTTACACAAATCATTCCTGATTCATTCAGAGAACAACTTGTTTTTGTGTAAGATTCCATTCTAATTTACAGTTAAAACTTGTACAGTTAATTGTGTGTGTCTGAAGAGTATGGTTATAGTCCAATTATAGCGTTCTTTGAGTTTTTTCAATTTTTGAAAGTAGTTGAAGTATTAAGTGAAATTTTTAAAGTAATCTATTCGCGTTAAATTAGTAAATTTTTGTCTGCTCTATTCTTATGGTAGTGAACTGATTTTACTATTTTCTATATTATGTTCTAACTTATGTGGAAAAGACATTCACCACAAAGGGAAAGAAATTATACACAATGTTTTTAGTTACATGACAGGAGAAGCTGCAGTTGGAATGTTTGTTAGTAACCCAAAAACATTTTAGAACATGTTGTGTGTGCCACAGGAGTCTCAAAAAGAACAGTTTATAGAATTACTGGAGAAATAGTTTCGGAAAAAATCCAGTTCTCCTCACAAAGGAATAAAATGCAAAAAGAATTTTGATTGGAAAACCGGAGAATTTTCATCGGAATACCATACAACGTAGTGTTAAAATTTTACTTAAGCAAGGGTTGCTTGCCTTCTATAAAGAAACTTAACGCAAAACTAAAAAGTAATGGGGAATTTAATGGACAAAAGAGAAGCTTACAGACACTTTTGTTAAGCACAGACTTCGAGTTGATGGAAGACCAATCATCTATGTCGATGAAACTTATATTTTAAGATCTCATTGCCTACAGAAATGTTGGCAACCTTTAAATGCATCTGATTGTTTTGTTGTGCCAATTTCAAAATGAGAAAGGATATTAATTATCCATGCAGGAGGTGAAATGGGATTCGTTCCTAACTGCTTGACAGTATGGAAAGCCAAGTCTTAATCACGTGATTATCATTCTCAGACGAACTGCAAAATGTTTTTAAAATGGATAAGAGAAAAATTAATGTCTAACTTGCCAGTAGACAGTGTCGTTATTTTAGATAATGCTTCTTATTTTACAATGCTGAAGAAAGCCAAGCATTGAATTCAGTATCTACAAAACAATCAATGACTGACTGACTGGCTGGCTGTGGACTAACAGCTTCCAATTCCATGAAAATTTGATGAAAGTTCAGTCGTATGAGGCAATTAAAATTTTAAGATCATCTGAAAACATAAGATAGATAAGATATTGGAGGAAGGCGGGTTCCTTGTTTTACACCTATCCCCATATCCTGATTTGAATCCCATCAAAATGATATGGGCACGGGTGAAGAACTGAGTGGTCGCTGCTAAAATGTACAATTTACGATACTGCAACAATGGAAATTTGTTATAAAAAGTTTGCATAACTCTCAGTTGAGGACTGGATAAAATGTTGCGAACATTTTACCAAAAGAGTAGCACATACTGCAAGGACCTCTAGAACAACAAATTGAACATGTCATCATCAATTAGGGAAGCAAAAGTTCATCAAAGAAAAAAATGCAGTAGGCAGTGAAGTGCTATAAATTCTGCAACTTTGTAATCTTTTACTTTAGTTATTTGTATTATGCTAGTGTAAAGGTTTTACTGAAAAAAGGATTATCGAGCAAGTAAAACCAATTATAAAAACACACAAGAACAAGAAAATAAAAAAGAATTTCATTTCTACCTTGTCTTAAGTAATGAGCTCTGGAAAATTTTGCTTCAAGGCCAACTGGAAGTTTCCTTACTTAATCAAACAACAGTTTTTAATGACATGTTTATTCTCAAAAACTAGAAAAGGGAGCTAAGATTTTTTCAAAATTAGGACTAATGAGTACTACAAAAAAATAAAAGCTTAACTGAACTGTTGTTTATGAAAAAAGCTTTTTACGAGGGTTTTTTTTCAAGGTCCAATCGGTCATGAAATAAAAACCCGCATAAAAATCAGATAAACCTTTGCGCAAATGTGTTGCGCAGCGTTTTTAGTATGGTCTTCAATCACGCCACGTCACTTCGTTTAGTTATGAACACACAGCTAGCATGTAAACATGTCTACAACAATAGCATCTCCCGACAAGTGTGAAGTGCGTGCAGTAATTCGAGAAAATTATCGGTTCAGAATTTCTGTATTGAGCGATTAGTTTCCTGAAATTTCAAGGTTAGTTCTCTACACCATTGTGAATGAGACTTCAGTACCGAAAACTGTGTGCAAGATGGGTTCCCATTATGCTGTCCGACAATCACAAAACCATGAGAATGGATGCCTCCCTAACATTTCTCCAGCGCTACCACAATGAAGAAGATTTTTTGAACAAAATTGTAACAGGGGTCGAGACATGGTTCCATTTCAAAACTGAAGAAACAAAAGAACAATCCAAACAGTGGATGCATTCTCATTCTTCCAGTAAACCAAAGAAGTTCAAGCGAAACTTTCCAACAGAAAGTATATGGCTACTGTGTTCTGGGACCGGAATGGAGTTTCTCTTGGTGAAATTCATGGAACCTGGCACGACCATCACTGCAGCCTCATACTGCGTGACTCTTCCAACATCTATGAAGGGCAATTCAGAATAAGCAGAGAGGAATGTTGTCATCAGGCATTGTCTTTCTCCATGACAATGCTCGGTCGCACACTGCAGCTGCAACAAAGAAGCTCCTGCAGCATTTTCATTGGGAAGTGTTTGATCACCCACCGTACAGCCTGGACTTTGCTCCATCCGATTTTCACCTCTTTGCTCACATGAAATGCTGGCTAGGAGGACAAGATTTTGGCACACATCGAGCTGCAGACCAGCGTAGAAACATGGCTGAAACACAGGCGCTTCCGTTCTATGACGAGGGTATTGGAAAGTTGGTACCACGCTATGACAAATGTCTAAATCGGAGTGGCGACTATGTAGAGAAATAGCGTAACTATATAAGTACTTGTTACAAATAAAAAATTTTTAATTTACTGTGGTTTTAATTTCGTGACCGATCGGACCTTGAAAAAAAAATAACCCTCGTAATTTAAAAACACACCAAAATTTTTGTTTTGTCAAATTCTTAACACAAATCATAAGCAAAACTAAAAATTTCAGATATTCATTGACCTATGCAAATTGTGAAAGGGGGGAGATAAAAACAGAAGTAGGTGTAGGTCAAAGAATACTTTCACAATTGGCTCAGACTTACTTCCTGTAATTTAAAAAAAAAAACAGAAGATAAAATTCCACCAGTACAGTGCTGTGCATTGCTATGTTGAAATGAAAGCATAAGCTCTCCTTTTTCCAACAACAATCTTCATTAATTTTAAAATTAATTTATTTTTTTATTAATAATGATAATCTGGACGGATTATAGTACAATCTCTGCCTGGATGGATTATATGCTGGCTTGGCCTTACTCATTACTTATATTATTACTAAGTAATAATATTAATTAATAGCACCAATATCAATAATATCATTAGTACTGTATGCTTTAAAACCATAAAAAAATATTCTTTAGAAGAAATATTACTGAAATTCTTCAGTAATCTTTTTGTGAAATATATATTTTGAGTTAACAGTATCAGTAGCTTTTTTTTGACACCAGTTTCCCTGTACTAAGTCACTCCATCCCTTACAATAAATTTCCACAATTTTGTTGTATATAACATAATTTAACATGTATTCACATTACCTTTTCTCTTTTAGGTGCAATGGCATCCAATTCATCTATAAATATTATAGCAGGAGCATTTTTATCAGCTTCTTCAAATGCCTTACGCAAATTGCTTTCAGACTCACCAGCTAATTTGCTCATGATCTCAGGCCCTGCAATATAACATATAATACATTTTAAAACAAAAATACAATAGTTTATGCAACTATCTTACACCAAACTGGCAGCTAAAAAGAACAGTTACGAGGGTGTATCTACTGACAATTCATAATGCAATGTCATAACTTTCAATGAGTTTGAAGAATGCTTTATGACTATCTTCACAGACACATAATACTTGTATTAAACCACAAAAAATCTCATTTTAAAAAGTTAAATAACTGTAAAAAATGTAAATCTTATTCCACAAGATAAAAATAATATAATACATCACTTTAAGACTACTTTATATATAATATAAAGCAGTCTCTGATTGTTAAATTATTATTTATAATATTGAAATAATAATCAAAAATATTCTAACTAAAAACAAACTTATGTATTTACTAACTACGGAAAAAAGTATGGAAATTTTGAAAGTGATTTATAACATTATATAGGGTAATTAGATAGTAAATACAGTCTATAAATTCAAATAAAAAAATTAAAAACCTTATGTTAATAAATTTTCAAGCTGGCTATATAGAGGATACTTTAAATAAAATCACAGAAGGAAATATTTATATAAATTGGAAATATATTTTTCTAATCTTCTCATTAACTTTAAAAACTCCAAGCAACTTTAAAAATTGATGATGAAGTATATTATTCATTATAACTAAGAATGGATCATCAAAATAAAAAATGCTATATAAAATGCTATAAAAAATGCTATATCATCAAAATAAAAATGCTATACTGTAAAAATCATATAGTCAGAATAACAACATATTTAATAACTTTAAAACAGATTTTTTTTAAATTTTAAATTTAAGATGATTTAAAACTGTACTGATATGTATGTATTTGCACTGTAATGAAGTACTGAGGTTAAAAAGTAATCTGAGAACATTTTCAAAATGTAGAAATGACGTAAAATGTTCTTAAAAAGGTTTTACGTCAGCATATTATGCATGTTTGTACGCTATACATTTGTGCAACTATGTATGAAACTGATAACAGCAGTTTTTCTCAGCCACACTAAGCAAAATGTCAGCTACAAGTAGAATCATTGGAAACACCTGACAATTGGCAGTAATACCTTTAGACTTTTACAGGCTTAAGATTTAATACAGAGCTGTATTAGAACAAAATTTAAATTCTTTGCTCAGATTACTTTTATATTTATTTGCATACTACAGATTTTATTAATACAAATCAACACACTAATGTAATATGATACTTAAAATTTACTACAATAAAAAAAGAACATTAACCATTTATAAGAAAGAAGAAAGCTCCAGTCTCATTTGCAACAGCACGAGCTATTAAAGTTTTTCCAGTACCAGGTGGTCCATACAACAAAATACCTCGAGGTGGCTTTACACCAATAGCTCTGAACAAACTAGGATGACGCAATGGTAGTTCAACCATTTCTTTAATCTGCGCTAACTGTTTACGACAGCCTCCAATATCGTCATAACCTACTGCATTTAATGCATCCTCTTCATCCTAAAAAAAAAGAATTTGACAATTTGATAGCAATGCTCAAAAGATTTCCTGTTAAGTACACCAATAAAATTAAATGTACTGTCTCAGTTAGATTTTATAAAACCTAATTTCAATTGCTTTCTACATTATTTGTACAATTGCTTTGTACATTATTTAAACAAAATATTACATAATTTAATATTAATTACTGTACAATGATCATTTCAAAAAAGAGGCCATCCAAATGGCATTAAATATCTGGATGGCAAGGGCCAACCATCCAGATAGTAACTTAATTACGCTGTTGGTTGATGAAAAAAGAGTGGGGGTAGCAGCACCACCTTTTCACTGTTAGTATGACTCAGTGTACACTGAGTTGCGCTACAGGATCCTGCTGATTTTTTAATATATCCTGCTGATTTTTTAAAAGTTTTAAAATGTATGCCACTATAGAAAATCCCACCAGTTGTGAAGTGAGATTGGTTATTAAATTTCTGTTGCCAAAGATTTTATTCAGTCTTTTGCGAGAAGTTGATTTCTGGGATTTTCTTCAATCATGATTACATGTCCATCCCCACACAGCTCACCATACTAGAAGATTTTTGGGAACGTTTGGATTGGAAATATACGATCATTCTGCGTACAGCCCAGATCTGGCACCAAGCATTACCATTTTCCTTATATGAAAAATTATTTTCAAATTGTATGTAAGAAATGTTTTTCCAGACAATTTTTTTTTATACCAAACTTAACTTTATAATCTATTCCTTTATTATTTAAGATGTTAGGACTGACAACATACAAAAAAATTCAAACTATTAAAAATAACTACTAAAACATAAAACAAAAAAAGACTTCACTCTAAACAGTAATACAAAATGTAGAAAACTTTTCTCTGAAAGATATTTGCTTTATTAATAAGTACAACTTCTTTATTTTTAGTCTATTCAGCAGTATATTCTAAAGTATGTAATCCAGTGTTCCATGCCTTCATTTACATATATGGTGAAAACTAAAAAACAATCAGTTTCTGCTGTAGATTACACTCTTGGTTCCTTAGAACAGGAATTACAAATTTTAAGTTTGTAATTCATATAAAATTAACTTCAATAGATTTATTTTCTTATGATCTGCTTTAAAATTTTTTTTTTTTTTTGCTACTACTCCTTTGAGCCAGACCTGCTTTGAATACACAGAGCCCCCAGGGGAAAATCAGAGGTAATTTCATTTAATCTTTTATTTCTTCTAACATTTTTGTACATCATAATTCTGATCAATTTATCTATAATGCATCCAATGCCCATTCAGAATGCAGCATAGTCCCAAAGATGTTATCAGGAGTAAGCATACTAAAAACAGGCATTCTGAATTCTCACAGGCATATTTCCCTGTACTGCAAAAACTGAAAACCATTTGTTCTACAGTGTCCTCTCTTCTGCACTAACTGGGGTTGGTACAGGGTCTCAATGCCCATGAACCAGAGGATGCTTTAAAGCTACAGTGACTGGTCAAGAACTGAGTCATCAACTTTTACTCCATTTCCACGTGCTTGTGGTCCAGCCTTCTCTGGAGGTCTAGGATCAGTATGGAGGTACATCTACTCTTTGTCAACTGATCTCATTTAAAAAACAGGTTTTCCATACTTTTCCAGTTAATTTTGCCAAAAGAACTTACTGAAATTACTACAAGTACAATTTTTTGTAATCCAGATAAAAATACTCCCCCAGCCCACCGAGCTGGTCTAGTGATGAACTTTGGTGGTTGGGTTTCAATTAACCCCACATCGCAGGATTGGTCGACCTGAGGCTGTACAAGACTACACTTCATTTACATTCATACATATCATCTTCATTCATCCTCTGAAGTAATACTTTACAGTGGTTCCAGAGGCTATAAACAGAAAAACTGAGTAGGTAAAAATACCCACCACCATTTTAGAATAAGCTAATGAAATTTTGAACAAGCAAAAGATTAGTATGTTTTACACATATTTCAATTAAAAACACTAATCAGATTTGATCTGTGATCAACATTCTACCTTTAATAATCTACTCCTTAAAAAAGTAAAGAGTCCTTAAAAGCACTGTTAACAATATGTAGTTGATACAAGATTCATTTTGATCGTCATACAACAAATCAACCACTCAAGTTGATGCAAAACCTTTTCAGAAAAGAAAGTTTGTGGTGAACCTCTCTGAAATTTTAGGAGAATAACATATTAACTCAGCAATGCTATCTACCAATCAATATGCATGCAAACTCCAGAAAACAGTAATAGCCAAATTCTATTAGCACTAATTTAGTCATTTGATTGTATGACACCATATAAATAAACAGTTCATGTGAGGGCTGTTACGATTTATGCTTGCATCTAGGTATATTTATGATGTTTAATCTAAAACATCATAAATTATTGCCATATAAGACAGCTTAGTTGGGTTTACCTTGTGCTAATTGTTTTAGTTCAAATTTTGAATATTTTACTTAAAATAACCAAGTAATTTGTAGTTAAACTGTCACCAACTTTTAAAATTTTTCATATTGTTTTTATAATATAGTATACAGATTGAAGTTTTACATGATGAAACTTGAAAAAATAAAATAAAAGTTCTATAGACATCACCACATTACTATCAAACAGAAAAATACTTTTAATAAAAACCTTCATAAGAAGCAAATAAGAAAACTGTGTTGGAAAGTAACAAATATGGCATTTTGTTTACATATTTCAATTTAAACATTTTCATTAACATTTAAAAATAATATCTAATCAGAATTTTTTTAAGTGCCTACAGGCAACTTAGGGTAAAATTAATAAAGGTCCTTAAAAGTAGGCAACACACCAAACAATATCACATGACCATTGCATGCATTTGTTTACTGCCCCAAATTTTGATTACCTAGCTTTAGTACATATTTATATATAAGATAATAATTTTTATTATTCTTAAATTAAACAAATGAGGTTGTCATTTGTTCACAATAAAAGGCGAAACATTTTATCTATTAAAGCATAATTTGATAAAACTAATACTTACGAAGCAATTAATGACTAAAAAAATTTTTAATAGTTGCCATTTTGGAATTTTCAAGGATAAAAAATTTTAATTATTGATTTTTATAGAAGATATTGTTAGATGCATGTTCACCAACTTTGATTATCATATCTCAATCCATACCTTAAGATATAAATTTTTATTGAAAAAACACAAAATGGCAGACAGAGGAAAATGAAGTGAGGTAGTGCATTTGTCCACATGGTCTTTTTTGTTTACTCTAATGACCTGAATCAGTCGCTTAAGTTTGGCCAACACCCCCCGGGACACTTGTGTATAAATATTAGCAATAACTCAAAAGTAATACCTTAAAAAAAACCTTCATCTTCAATCAGTAAAATATAACCAACTAAGACTAAAATAAAATAATAAACTTACTTCACGTTTAATTGGATCTCCTTCACAATGAATTACTGTATCAGGAGCTACTATACAATATGGTGATGGGTCAGTCTCTACTACTTTGAACTCTACAGCCCTCATACCACCACGAACAATGAAGGCATCATCCTTATGTATTGGTCTGTAGGCTTCTAAGAAATATGGTTTAAGATAAACTTCAAATAGATTTCTGAAAACAAATATTAAAGGTAGGTTATTGATACAATATTTTTCACAGTAACCATTAAAAATTGGTTGCAAAAGAATGACAAAAAATAACCTCAATGAACAGTGAGTCATCAAACTATGACCATGATTTATAATTTCATGAATTAAGGTCTCTACTAGTAAATTCACTGGAGAGATGGCCACTGAAAACATACTAACCAGTTACATATCATTATCACAGCAACAATCAGTTTTTACATGTAATAATGGTAATACATTATGATAAGTATTTTATTACTGATGATAAATCCACAGATTTGAAAGCCATATTACATTACTGTCAGTTTACATAAGTTGCTTAATGTACCACACTATTTTAGTGTGTTCATAAGTGAATTTTGTTATTTGTAACACACTCAAACAACATTTATAATTTAAAAAAATGTGTGTGTGATGACTAATCAATTACATGCTCTCACTTTGTTCTCTGTACACTATGTATTTTTTCATGATAATTTTTCTTTACTATGTTATCAAATAGGAAATAAAATTTCCTACGATATTGATTATTTTAATTTTTTTATTTTACAGTATGATGACTTCATTCTATAAACTTATTTTATCAAAATACCTACTACTATAGTAAAAAGAAAATTTTAGTTTAGTGCTTCAGTTTGCAGTTTGTTACTTTCAGTTTACAGTTTGTTATTTAATGTGTGAAGCTACTCTTAAAAAATAGGTAAATAAAATCCCTTGAAGATATTAACATCTTACACAATATAGACACCAGAGATAAAATTAAAGAAACTTGTAGGCATCAGAACTTAACATTAAACTAAAGCAATTGTGTAAATATTACACCACATAATTTAATGCTACATACCTTACAATAAACTGTCAAACTAATTAGTTTGGCAATAATTCAATAATTCTACTTTAAATCTTAATAAGATTATCTCATTAAGTGAAACACAGTGACCAAAATTTTAACAATAACTTATTAAGTTGGTTCTTGCAGCTTTATAGAACTACTGATATATGATAAAATTAATATACATATGTGGTCACTGTATTTTATTTTACTTTTTATCACTATAATTTTATTTTTATGTATATAAAAAGATTTTACTAATAACTAAAGTTGAATGAACAACCTAATTATTACTTTTATCTTTTTTCTTTGGAATGTAATTAAATCATAGGATATGACTAAAGAACCCAAAATGCAGCAGTAAAAAAAATAAGAGGATATTTTAAATTAGACTATTTAAACAACTATATTAGTGTACTGATATCACAGTAGAATAGTGTACATATTAGAACAATATCAAAATGTAAATGCATGATTCTACCAATTGTTATGTATAAAAATAAAACTCCAAACTGCAGTTACATTCAATTTAGAATAAACCAATAATTTAAACACATAATGGACCACTTACATTGCGGTAAGTGTTAGTTAAATAATCATGGTAAAATATATTTAGTAACAATTAAAAAATAGAATATACATCTACATACCCAGTTAAACCTTCTACGGTATCATCAAGTGGTAATACATGGATACGTTTACCATACTTAACATCAGGACAAGGCTGAACTGAAACAACATCTGATAAACGGACACGTAAATTTTTTCTAACAACACGATTCATTCTAATCTTTTCATCTGGGCAAGTATCATCAGACAACACAATGCAAACTGTTTCTTTCCTTCTTTTACCTTTCAATAATACTGTATCACCTCTGAACAGCTGCAATTCGTCCATTTTAACCTAAAATTAATTTAAAAAATCAATCATAGTGATTAAATTCAAACAGACACATAATCTTTTAAATTTATTCACTTCAAATAGCAATCTTCTATGTGATATCTTACTACCATATTTTGCTAATTAAAAGAAAAAACTCAGAATTTATAACTATGTTAACAAGCAATATATATTTCTTAATGATAATTGTATTAATCAATCAAAATTTAATTAAAATGTTTACTTAAAAAAAAATAATTCACAAGTTCAATTAATAATATTTAATTAATTCTTTCAACTGTTTTTTTACATATATGTAGTCAATATGCACAATACAACAATTTTAACATAAACAGGAAATTTAATTTTTCTCATTTCATGCCCTACGGATACTGAATAAATAGTTAACTGATATGATAACATCATTGAATAATCAAAGAACATTGCCACAAACAGCTAAATACAACAGGTTCTAAGAAAAACTGGTAGTGAGATACTGCATCAAGTTTGAAGAATAAGGTGTAGTATAAGGATTCAAAGGTAGATCCATGAAGACTGCATTGCTTGGGAGATGAATCAACACAGATTAACAAAAAGAAAAAGAAAAAATGTAATTTAAAGAATAACACTAGAATCTTATTTTCCCCAAAATATTGGGCTAGAGAAAAAATTAATTATTTCACATAAAGAGACCATTTATAAAGAAATTATATTATTTTACTATTAATTTATAAGACATGAAACAGAAAATAATTTTTAACAAGAACTTAAAATATTCTGAAAATATTTTAACATTAAAAATCAAAAATTTGTGATTCCTAGGTTAACCTACATAATTTTTCTGACTGAATAAAAAGCTCACAGGAGCTTTTCAATTATCTAAAAAAAAAAATCACCCAATTTTTATGTATGTTGTAGAGGTAAATAATACAAGAATCATTCAAAAATAGACTACCAGTAGTAGATAGTATTGGTAATAGTTTTTTTAGATTACTACTACCAAATAAGTCAAATTTTGATATTTATATTATTTTTTAACAAAATCTTCCTCTTTCAAATGAATTTAGTCAATCTTGCAAGGTTTTTATTCAATTACCAAAAATTATTTGGGTTGACCTCAGAATCATATTTGCAAGGCTCGAAATCAACCTTGCAAATTTTTTATTTTGAAATTGTCTTCCATGTACAGCAGATTCTAGCACACTAAAAAAAATGGTAGTACTCTGGCTAACCAAAACAGGATTCTATGCTGTATTTAATAAGGCTTCTCTGGCTAATTGTTAATCGTATCTTGTTTGTTTTGCGACATGGGAGTGAATACTGTTGTGTTAAATAATCATGCCTCTTCTCAACAGACCAAGTCATTTAGTCTGAATAGCTGATTTCAAATCTTTTTCCAGCAATGCTAAATAATTACCACCGTTGACAATCACAAAGTATAGGATCCTTTCTGTCTGAGAAGACTATGCACTTTACGAGCAGAAAGCTGCTTATTCGAATCTCTTGTGGCTGGAGTGTTTCCACACTCTACTCTGTTGTTTTGTTTCTGGTTTGTAATGGTATATCCACATCTCATGAAGCTTAGCTTCATGATTATGTCAAGATTTTAGTTATACTGTACACAGTAGTTCTGAAAACTTCCCGAACTACATTTTTGTAGTTGATAAAAAGTAGTGCCATCTCTTGGACAAACAAGGAACTATGTATTACAATGTCTGAAGTGTGTGTACAAAATTTCATCACGTTTCGTCGCTCCAGTCTCAAGTTATATTCAGCCACAAACATTGTTCATGTGACCTTGTGCGAGCTTGCTATGTGGAAACAGAGAAGTGCGATACAATATTGTGTTTGAATTCAAAAATCTTTCATTGAAACCTATTCTATGACAGAAACATTCGGCATTAAAGCCGCATCTCGTATTACAACATACACGTGGTGGAAGTAGTTTAACGATGGTAGGGAGTCGTTGGATGATGACGAATGAAGTGGGTGGCCGTCAACAGCTGTTCACAACAAAAACATTGCAAAAGTGCGTGTGCTCCTGCTCAAACAATCTCATCTTCTCCTTTGAGCTACAGCAGAACAGTTAAACATCGGTAAAGATGTGGTATTACAATTCTAGAAAAAATGAACCGCTGAAAAGTGTGCTCTTTTTTCGTTCCACATTTCTTGACCGAAGAATAAAAACAAGGGTGCGTTTTTTTTGCGCTTAAGACTTTCTTGAAATTGATGATAATGACCTGAATTTTTTACAAACAGTTTTAACTGGGGATGAAAACTGGGGCTTCATGTATGATCTATAAATGAAGTGTCAGACTACTGCTTGATTGAGTCTTGGAGCACAAAGACCAGCAAAAGGTCTGCAATTAAACTATTACTATTAAAGGTCTAGCAAAAGGTTAAATTATTATCAACTATCTACTACTGGTAATCTATTTTTGAATGATCCCTGTGTAAGGTATTCATAAGTTAACCGTAAAGTAATCATCATGAATAATCTTTGTGTAAGGTAATCATAAGGTAACTTAAGGTAATCATCATGAATAATCTTTGCACAGCACCAATCCACACATCATTTATGTATTATTTCTTCTGTAACTTGACAATCATCGAGAATCATTTGCTCTACTGGAATGTGCTTTAACAACATTTTTTCTACCCTTTTAAATTTTATTACACAAATGTAAAACTTGACTTATTCATGCAATTCACACTGTATTAAGTATTTATTCAGTGAAAAATGTTAACAGATATTTCTTCTTCAGATAACAAATATCTTAACTGCACACTGGATCTCTAACATTCAATCAACAATGGCACACCCATACTTACATGGGTATTGAAAATAAAACATGAATAGATAATACATGTATTGAAACAGTGACAGCCAACTACTTGCATAGCACAGACTCACACTAACATTGTTGACTTCACACAACAGACTACACAAGTAGTTTTCCCCTCCACATGTCATTGGTGTGTTAATTTTTTTATGACCCGTGTACAATATATACTATTAATATATAAATATACATATAATTCTGTAAGATAATTTAGTAGAAGTCCAAAAAAGATGATGAACTTTGGTGATTAAAGAAAAGTAATCTACATATATATACAGGGTAGGATCAAAAAGTAGTAGGACTGAATTAATTTTAACTTTTTTATTGAACTAATCGGTACAAATCATTAGTAGTCCTCGAAATAGCACCTTGTGCTTCGACACATCGCATATAACATGATTCCCACTGCGCATAAGCCTTCTGGAACTCGCTTTCCGGGATCCCATTCAGAGATGCCGTCACAGCCTCTTGGACATCTATGAAGGTGTATCGATTTCCCTTGAGGTCCCGCTTGAGCCAAGGAAAGAGGAAGAAATCCGGCGGTGCCAGATCTGGACTGTAGAGGGGTGAGGCAATGTGGCAAACCTGTGCTTGGCCAGAAACTCCCTCAGCAACAGCGCCGTGTGGCACGACGCGTTGTCGTGGTGAAGCTTCCAAGAATCGGCGATGTCTGGCCGCACACGGAGAACGCGTTTGTGCAATCTGTTGAGCACATTCATGTAAAAACTGGTATTCACAGTCTGTCATCCAGAGGGTACGAACTTTGGGCACATTTTCATCAATCCTTGAAGTTGACGGGCGACCGACGCGCTGGTCGCCTTCGATGAGCTCCCGCCTCTCCCGGAATAGCTTATGCCACTCGAACACTGTTGAGCAGCTCATGGCAGCATTCCCGTAGGCGTCCTTGGTCGCAGTTTTCCCCGAGTTTGATGCAGAATTTGATGGCATAGCGCTGCTCGAGATTTTTATCAATCTCGGATCGCGACGACACTTCTTAACAGAGGTTCACGGAAATCAACGAGCTTACTCTCCGCTTGCCCGCAGACAACTGGAAAAAATATCGGTCTCTTCGGAAGGCTCCCCCCACTTCCACGCTCAGGTGGTCTGACCCCCCCCTTCACCGCTCCGTTCGGGCTATAGAAATTCAGTCCTACTCTTTTTGATCTTACCTATATAAATATATATATAAGTGAATAGTTTGTTTGTCCAGTAACCGTTCCTATACCATTCATCCGAATGCGATGAAACTTTGGTGAGTTGTGTGCATGCCCGCGAAGGTTCTGAATTAGTTTGGATTCAATATGTGGTGCTGGGGTTGAGATATTTAAAAAAAATTGTATTGGACCAATTTGGCTCACATTCAGAATATGGGTTACTTACATGGAAAAGAATACCTCTGCAAAAAATTGACCTGCTAGATGGGAAAAATTGGCACTGGGATTGAGATATTTAGAAAAACTGTATTTATGAACCAATTTGGCTAATATTCAGAAAATATATTAGTTATATGAAAATAATTTTTTTTTGCAAAAACTATACCCGCTTTGGTATCGAGATATTTACAAAACAAACAAATATACAAACAGACTTTCTTCTTTTATATATATAAAAGGTAATGTTCATAAGTGTGTCTAGTATAGACTAAAAACTTATGGTACCCATTTATGCATGGATTTTTGTAAAATGGTCTGTGTTCTCCAAAGAAGGTTGAAACTATTGAAATCCTCGATAAACAATAGAAAGAAAGTTAGAGGTATTTTGAACTGACTACCGTGTTTAAGAGTAGACTGAATTAAATCCAGAAGGTAGTGTGCTGTTTTGACAATTGGATTTATTTACATTTAGACTTTTATAAAGTGAAAGGTTAAATTTTGTGAAGTTCCATAATGTTCAATTATATGTTTTATCAAACTTTCAATTGTGACCATTTAATATATATACATATAGATAGTAAAGCTTCAAAAAATTAATTAAATCTAAGTGAAACATATATTACTTACTTAAGGGGAAGTCTTATTATTTCATTAGTGGCTTGAAAAGTAATAAATACCTTATTTATTTACTTTATTTTTACACAGATATCAAAACATCAACATCTGGCCATCGCAAGATAAAATTCTGTAGCCCCAAAGGTGCTATTATCATAGAAGTAGCCTGGAGTGAACAGGATGAGGAAAATCAAATTCAAAATTGTTTACAATAAGATTTAAATGAAAAATGTTTAATGGAAAAGTTTTTACATATCATTTCTCAATACTAATATTGACTAGTTGTAAATATTTAATTATCTTCTTTTACACTGAAATTGGTGACAATTATAGCATAACAAATGTTATTAATAATCTAAATTTCACTTCACAGAAATTCTCTTTAGACTCAACAATTAATAATATTAGGTTAATAAACCATTACTCTCTTAAAACCAAACACTACATACTTGAAAAAAATGTATATTTTTTTGAAATTGTAATTTTTGGAACACTAACTGTATTTGCAACAACAAATATGTACAACAATTATTTTCAAATATATAATAAATCTCCAGCAAAGAAACTGGTGTAATCACTATTATCAGATCTAGTTCCAATTTTTACCGTAATTAACAAACTCATAATACAAGCAAAGTTGTTCCACCAAGAAATTAAATTTATTCATGATTTTAAAGGTATTTACTTACCTGTGATAGTGCAACAACTGAATTATCATCATTAACAGCTTCCTCAACAAGAAGTCTGTTTGGACGATCTTTCTTCTTCAAAATAGCAGTAGCCAGATCTTCAGGACTAACAAAAGAAAAAAATTGTTATAATACATTTATAATTGTTATAATAATTTTTATAAATTTTTTTATTAATATTAGAAATACTGTGTAAAGTACCTACAATGAAATCAATTTCTCCGAGATATATTTAACAATCGCCTAAATATAATGATGATATTGCTCTGTACCCTAGACAACACTTAAATTTATGAATATAAACCTCCAAAAATTTATTTGTATAAATCAGATTGCAGCAAGTAGATATTATTTCTTAAAATGGCAAGTTTCAATGACAATAATAAAAAGTATAACCTTTTATAAACAGAATTTACTGAAACTGATAATTTTCCTGTTTTGACAAGACTATTTTTGAACAGAACTTTAACAGATTACATTCATTAAACATATTTAGCAACACAACAGTAAAGTGTATCTTGAAAATAGAAAAACCTTAAGACATTTTCAGCCAGAATCATTGTACAAAGGCAAGAGTGTAATCAACACTCTTGCCTTATCATGTTATTAAGAATTAGGGTGATAAACAAACAAAATGAAGTTACTTTTTCTTAAAAATGATTAATTTTTTCACAAAATGTTATTTTTTCTGGTAATTTTCCTAAATTTAATAAATATATATTTTAAATAACCAAGATGTTTAGATCATGTCACTTCAAATTTATTTTAATATTTTTTTTAATAAATTATTATTTCAAATAAAATATTGTTTTTAGAATCCTTTACCAATATTCTACCTAAATCTTTTTTTTTTTTTTTTGTGGAACTAAGTAGTACATTCCACTTATTTTTTTAGATTTGATCTTATTACTATGACTGTTGACTTGTGTATTTAGTGATATAAAAATAACAATTCTTGGTGGGAATTAAACCCAAGATTACCTAATCTAGAAGCCAAATTGCTAAAAACTATATAAACTGTTCAGTCAACATATTTTCAAAATCTGCTGTTCAAAACTTTTATCTAAACCCTCATCTGAAGAGTTTCTAACACATTTGATTGATTGGTTAGCAGGAGAAAATGGTATAGTTTTGTATCTTTTTTTCAAATTCTTATATACCAATGCATTATTAAGACTAATTATCTTTTATTTATTTAATAAAAATTAAAGCAGCTACTCTAACCACCCATCATATCACTCTCCTGAAATAGTAATCTCTGGTATGAAATGGGTTTACATATGCAAACACAGCACTCCACTGCAGCAATGAATCAAACATTACATTTAATACCTCTTGATCCTCAATCAGGCTTCTGAATTTATTTGTAGTTTGGATTGCTGGTACAACATATGGGCCAAACACTTTACACACTTCACAAAAGTAAGGTGAAATTAAAGAAAATTGGAAAAAAAAAAATTAATTCAGATAATCATTATATTAAGTATGGAATTTATAACAAAGTGTTTTGTACCAAACAAAAAATGTTGTAAGTCAAACTGACTGAACTACAGGCCTTCTCCATGACATACTGAAGGCGCCTCTTAAATTCCAATTTCCATCAAGAAACACCCCAAGGTACTTTTGAACTTGAACATATTTTATACGCTGGTTTAATATCGATACATAGGCTTGCTGCTTCACTGCCAAACGGCCTTTGAGGAGCATCATCATGGTCTTCTCCATGATGAACATCATCTTATGTTGATGAACCCATAGCTCTTAAGTATCCTACAAACCTGGTTGCCTCTGTATTCAATCTCCCTCCATGAGCATCCTTCAACCAGGGTGAGCCCATCAACAAAAGCCATGATGCTACAACTGCTGGGTAACCTCAGCCACAGAAGACAGTCAAACTCTACCACCCACAGCAAAGGATCCAACATGCTACCCTGGGGACATCTCTTGGACAGTCCTGATTGCCACTTTGGAGGCCAGACTTGTTGGTGGCTCTCCTGATGACACGATGACAGTGAAGAACAACTTCCACATAATTTTTGTAGACTTTGGTAGTGGTAGCAACCTGGCGCAATAACTAGTTGACGCCATCAATAAGGTAAGAACAAATAATGGTGGATGCCTGGGATCGATGCAGACTGTGGTGTATGGGCGGAATACCGCAATATGTGCGAGGAAAATATTGGAGTGGGAGGGGGAGGAAATCTGAGCAGACATAGCATATGCTCATAGCTGCTGGCAGACTCCCACAGGCTGGAAAAGTGAGACCCTGCCGACCAACTACACAAGACAGAGGATACTTGTCATTAAGGCAGCTCTGACCACAACATATGCAGACTTGCAGAGATCCATTAAAACAAGAGGTGGCACTACCAGCTACGTCTGAGATATATTCAATACATAAACCTAGTGACAATATGAAGTAAAGAAAGACAGAACTGCGGTGGGTGAGTTTAAGAGAATGGTCTTCACGACTCTCCAAGAGGAAAACATCTCTACTAACTGCAGATACGTGATTTGGAGCAAGACGCCACCTCTGAAGATGTACGTCAGGGACTGGGCAGGTTGGCAGCCAGCTAACCCACCGGGTTGGTCTAGTGGTTAACGTGTCTTCCCAAATCATCAGCTGATTTAGAAGTCGAGAGTTACAGCGTTCAAGTCCTAGTAAAGCCAGTTATTTTTACACGGATTTGAATACTAGATCGTGGATACCGGTGTTCTTTGGTGGTTGGGTTTCAATTAACCACACATCTCAGGAATGGTCGAACTGAGAATGTACAAGACTACACTTCATTTACACTCATACATATCATCCTCTGAAGAATTATCTAAACGGTAGTTACCAGAGGCTAAACAGGAAAAAGAAAGAAGGATGGCAGCCAGTCTATTTAGATGAAATACAATTGTCCTTTAGAAACGGCTTTGGGGAGACTCAGTCCCTGCAGTTGTGGCTGCGAATGTCACCCAGAAAGGAATAGTGAAGTTGGACTGGTGTCCTGTCAAGAATGAAATTGTTGAGTGCCTTTGAAGTGTTATCGTTGTTTTGAACTCAGGCATGTGGCGAGGAACTGCCACATAGAAAGTAGGGAAAATACCTGCTTTAATTGTTGAGAAGAGAGGCACCATGCTGCTGAGTGTGCAAAGAAACCAAGGTGTTAACATGCAAAAAGGAAGGATATCGTACTGGAGCTACTTTATGCCCACAGAGAGTTGCAATGCAAAGGAAAACCGCCACCCAGAAAAGGGCTGGGGAATCAACAACCTTTCAGTGAAGCTGATTCCATGCGACTATGGCACAGCACAGGACATTTTGGTGCGTAGTGTTTTGAAGATGGATGCTGATATGGCACATCTCCGAGCCTTATCGACCCTACTCTCAAACAGACTGGATAGTATCATTGGATGGAACTTCTGCTATTTGGGTACGTACACCTTTATTGACAAGGGACTCTGTGTTAACATATGCTTGCAAGAACAAAGATAGGCGACGCGTATGTCGCTAAACATAAGCACGGATCTGGCAATATCTGGATAAGGAGGCTCTGGCAATATTTACTGAGGATGTAGCTGTGCATCGCCCGGCATTAGTTGAGGGTGATTTTAATGCATGGTCTGCATCGTCGATACAAGATTATTAAGTATGTTGTGAAACCTAGAGCACCCACTGCTATGAATTTGGAGGCAGCCGAGCACATCACTGATGAATTACTTCTACACAGAGATAGGATTCCAACGACTACCTCAGGTGAGATAGTGGATCTACCAGTGTTCACGAAGGAAGAAGTGATCATGGCGATTGAGTGCATCCCTCGTGAAAAGGCCCTTGGTCCTGATGCATTACCGAACCTTGTGATTAAATTGGCAGTCCAAG
Source organism: Lycorma delicatula (assembly GCF_047948215.1). Lineage (NCBI taxonomy): Eukaryota > Metazoa > Arthropoda > Insecta > Hemiptera > Fulgoridae > Lycorma > Lycorma delicatula. Next base: position 129,413,742 of record NC_134457.1, read on the forward strand.
CTAATATAGATATATAATGTATTTCTCGACGTTTATAACACTGTCTGAGAGAAGGGTTATTCCCTGAAGCGTAGAAGACACAGCATCTTGTATTGGTGCCGAAACCTGCACGTGATCTGGCGCTTCCATTGTCTTATCATCCATTGGCAATGATTAATACATTGGGGAAAATTATGGAGGATATGCTACAGCAAAGGCTGGCTTGTGCAGTGGAAGATGCAAGCAACTTCTAGGGGAGACAATATGGTTTTCAAGTTGGCAGGTCTGCCCTTGATGCGGTGGAGTAGGTGATAGGCATGGCTCGGATGTATCTTGCAGAACGTAAAATGTGTGTGTAGGTGGAGCTGGACATAATGCTGACATGAGGTGAAACTCATTTAATTGCGTTTCTCACGTCGCCATTGCAAATGCTCTCTGGAATCTGCAGGTTCCTGCATATCTGTTAAAATTATTATTGTCTTGATTAAGAGACAGGTAATTGATATATATGGCGGAAAATGGCATGATGGTAAGGACTATTAATTGGGGTGCGCCGCAGGGGTTGATCCTTGGCCTGACCTTATGGAATACGGTGTATGATGAAGTCCTTCAGTCCACTGTGCATGAATATACAAAGTACACTGCTTCCTCCAGAAGCAAAAAATTTTCAATCTGAAATTTCTCACTTCAGAGGAAGTGAAATTTGAAGCACTGGTCAGGATGTACTCTGCTGTGGTCGGCTATGCAGATGACAAAATACTCGCAGTCAGAGCTACCACAAAGAGAGAGATTGTGAACAAAATTCAGGCTTTTTATACTAGGATCAGCACTTGGATGGTTGGGGTTGGCCTTCAGATGGCCCCTGAAAAGATGGGAGCTAATTCTTATCACCTCTAAGAAAAGACGTCGAACACTGTTATTGGAACTGGAGGGTTGATTCAAGAATGCCTATTAAATATCTTGGCATCTAGATTGATGCACTCTCTCACAACTGATAAGTTTTGAGAGTGCTGAGGACAATGCGTGTGGTTGCCATCTTACCTCCAATCCCGGGGGGGGGGGGGGCTGGAGAACTCAGGAGGAGGTTATCAAGTGTGGTATATTCTTCCCTCTTATATGGGGCAGAGATCTGGACAGATGATCTGAGGTATAAAAGGTATATGGGAATACTTGCTGTGCTACATAGGAGATGGTGCCTCCAAATTTAGGCAGCTATGATCTCAAGAGAGGCTGCAGAGGTGCTGACGGGTGTTATGCCAATTGACCTGCTAATTACTCACAGAAGGAAGCGTAGAGAATTAAGGATGCTTCCTTCTTCGAAAAAGAGATTGATTGTGACCAATTTACAAGAGTTGATGAATACTTGGTAAGAACGGTGGGATGTGAGAGAGAAAGGTCGGTGGACTTACCGTCTGATTGGGAATATAAGGAGTTGGTGCGGTAGGAGTCATGGATCAATTGATTATAATCTTGCGCAATTCCTGGCCGGGCATGGTGGTTACCGGTCATATCTTTTTAGGTTCACTTTTGACCATTCAAACCGCTGTCCGGCCTGCAATGTGGAGTAAACTCCATACCATGTCTTCTGTTGTATGAGGTTCCGGGGTGCACAGAAGTGCATGCTGGATCTTAGAACTTAGAAACACAGAAAAAAGTCATAGGAGACAGCAAACATTGGTGCGGCTTGCACAGGAATGAGGCACGGATGGGTGCCGGGTTGAACAGATCTGCAGCTGAGTGCCTTGGGGGCCTTCTTGAGCATGAGGGGGTCACTTTGGTGCTGTGACGTCATGGACACTCTGCTCCTGGTGCCTGAGGGCGTTGCTCACGTTTTTTAGTGATTATGGCTGACGGTCGTGTGGGTAAGTAGTTGACTCTTGTGTGTGTGTTTTGGTTGGTGTGTGATTGTGTACTCTGGGTGAGATTGTGAAAATTTAATTAAGTTATGTCTTTTGGACATGTATTCATGATTGTTGTGCGCATATCTTGTGTTAACTTGATTGTATGAATGTATAAATGTGTGTGGTACATCTTAGTACCTGTCAGGTGTGCTATTGGATGATGCTTGCTTGTAGAGACCAAATGAGTGTGTGAGTGCTTATCCTTCGCTTTCTGAAGTAATGCTTTATTAGATGTTTTCCAGGAGGTGGGGTTGCTAGGGGTAGAGGTTTAGTTGGTGGTATGCAGGAATATATACGCATTTTCTGTAACAGCTTGCAGAATCTGTTAGCAAGTCCAACACTGCTTCGGCCCTGTAAATGGGGTTACTCTACCTAAAAAAAGAGGGAGTAAGACACCAACCAAGTGATAGTTGCAGTTGCCACACCACCCCCTCCATACCTAGCCATTATAGGCTTTACCTGAGGTCATCTTCAAAACCTCAAGGCGTCTCTCAGCCTTGTTCTTGCCGAATTCTTATACGGAGGGTGTATTTAAAGCAGACTGAGAAAGTGCTTTGTTTGATGGATATTTAATTTAGCATATGGTAACCAATTAAAATCTTTCCTTGATAGAGACTAATATAGTATGGTTAAAATATTATTGATGCAGCATTAATGAAATATATGTCACCACTACTAATTGTGAAATAACATAGCCTACATAGCCTACTGGTCATAAACATGAAACAATATCCTTTTAATTGTTACCATAGTCACTTCTTACTCATATTTCAGTGTTAGCAAATAGCAAGTCTATTTTTCGTCACAGCCCATCCAATGTTGTCTGTGTTTTTGTTTGTATTTTTCATGGACCAATTTTACCTTTAATCTGAAAACATGGCTTTTAGTAGTTTTATCTAACACAAGTGAAAGTAAAGGAGAAATACTCTGCTATATATCCAATGATGAAGGCTAAAATACAAAAACTGGTATAAAATATATCAAAAATTTAAAGAAAAAAGAACTAGTAATGTTGGTATCCACACTTTTTTCAGGCATTTTGGATATTTTTTTTTACTGATGTAACTATATTCTCAGAAACATAGTAAACCAAAGCAATTAATCTCATAGTACCACAACTAAACTATAATTTCATATGAAAACATAATTATTGAAAAAGACTCTAAGGAGATAAGAAAATATAGCTTTAACAGAAAGTTATCCCAATACACAACAAAACCAATAGTTTTAGAAATATATATATAAAAAAAAAATACATAACACAAAAATTTGTTAATCATAGTTTTATTTCTTATATAAAACATACATATGTACGATCCAAATAAAAACAGAAAAATATTTAAAAACTCAACCGCTTCACAAGGTCATGTGTTTATGCATTTAATATATATATATATATATATAGAGGAAATCTTTTTAACAGAAAAGCAGGAAGCTCTTTCACTTTTGTTTTATTTTTACTTTGTAAAGAAGAAACTAAAAAAAATGTTACCATACAATCACAATAAAGGAAATGAATATCAATGAGAGCTAATTCTTTCCCAGACTGCTTTTTTTCTAGCAATACTCACTGTAAGATAGGCTATTTCCGCCATTTAACCTGATGACAGAATGCCTTGAAAAAATACTATGATAGAAAATTTAAAGATACTCATTACATTAACAGACGTTAAAAAATGCATATATTTTTGTGTTCTCTTGGTGTACAACAAGGTTTTTGTTAGAATGATCAACTGTTTTGAATGAATTAGAAAATAGAATTAATATGTATATAGAACTATTAGTTTTATTTATTGTCCAAGCAACAACAGGGTAGTACTCACTCCGACCCCTCCAATAGTTAAATTTAATTTAACTAAATTTTGTAAATATTAAAAATGCCAAGCCTGATAGGATTTGAACTTAGCAGCTTACAGATTAAAGGCAGAAATGCTACCACTCTCCACCACCAAGATCAGCTGAGTACATCTAATACATTCTTCTAAATATTTCAATGCTTGTAATGTATAAATGCTTGTAATGTATAAATGCTTGTAAGTAGCAAATTATTCTAACATAATTCTAATTAAATTTATTCTAATAAAATTCACATAAAAAAATTTATTAACCACCATACATAAAAAAAAAGGTTAAAATTGGCAAAGCCTTGGTGAATAAATTTCAAAATCACCCTTAAAGTTCAGCTAGAAAGCAGAATTGCACCAATTAGCAGTTGAAAAATCTCAAAAGCTTCTTTAGTGGCCCTGCACAGTCCAAAGTTATAAGTTTGGTGTGTCTAGTTGTCTGTAAAACTGGGTCTATTTGATTGAAATTCAAAAAGAAAACACAGTAATAAATGCAGATCAATACACAGACATTCTAAGCAATAATTGGGCTACAGAATCAACGACATGCCATAAAATGAGAATTTGAAGTTCCAGCAAGATAGACCCACAAAGCCTATATAGCTTTGTGGGCAATTATAAAGCATTGCTGCTGTGCATAATTTGTTAACAGGCCATATAATTTGACGATTTTGAGATGTGAACTGGCCATCTCCTGTTCTCCTGACATTTTCTCTCTATACTTCTTTCTATGGGATTACTTAAAAGGTACTGTGTATTGACAAATCCAAATATACTAAATGATCTTAAAGAATGCATAACTGAAGAGTTTGAGAACATACCACAAGATTTCTATCAACACATTATATTAGGTTTTCAAAATCAATTTGTGCGCACAGTGATCGAGAACATTTGAAAAGACATAATACTCATGAAGTAAGAAATAATACTTAAAAATATATAAAAAGTGTGTGCATTTCCCTTTATTATTCACCAAAATGATTTTTTTTTATTTTTATTTTAAAAACTTTCATCCTTACTTCTTTCCTAAATACTCATCCTTATTTAAAAAAAAAAAAAGCAGGAAGATTAAAGCTGATATTTTTCTAATTTAGAATCTCTATCACATTCTTGTTATCTGTACAATCATTGTCCGCAACCATGATTCACTGACACTATTATTAACTGCTTTTGCTATCACTGTTAGCTATTGCAAACCTTATAATTTCCTTGTGGGAACTCTAGCTGTTTCAATTTTTTTTCTATTTTTAAAGCATCTTTGCAGCACTGCTTTCAATATTCAACCAGCAGTTGGGAAATTTTTTTCTCAATTATCTCTTTTATTATATTTTGTAATTCAGGGTGGTAAACTTAATTGAAATACTTCATGAACATAATCCTTAATATTTTGTTGAGATATTAATAGCACTAATTAATAACTTAATTAATGTAACTGTTGAGCATAGAATATGTCTGTTAAGTAGCCATTCTAACACTGTCAATTACCAAAAGTGAACAAGGTAAAAGGTTTGGCATTTACCTCGCTTCCAGCCAGTTTTTATAATTCTCATCATTCATATTATTCTAAATATTCTCCTTGCTTCTGGTCAGACTTAAAAATCAAAAGCGCATTCATAATTTCTCCTGCAATACTGCCAGTATGCCCCCCTACTGATTACACACACTGTGCATACTAACTTCACAATCAAAATGCAACAAGTAATTTTTTTTCTTTTGGGTTTTATAAAGCATCTAGTATATGTACCTCTGCTACCTATTGATCTAGTCGATCTGAGGCACAAGATTGAAAGATCTGTTCCTTCCATTACTCCAGACATACTGGTTTAAGTATAAACTCTCCTATCTATATGTGCATCACAAAATATGCTCATATTGAACACTTATAAGGAAAAACTGTAAGTTACCTTACATTTTATCTGTCATTTATTACTGTAAGTCAAAGTTATGAGATATGAAGTAGCTTCAAAACCCTAATCACATAAAATCAACAGAACAAACTGTATAATCCTAATTTTAAAGAAGAAAAGAGTTTTAACATTTTTAATATGCCATCATACATTAGAAATAAAATAACATAAATATCACTGCTATTATTATACATTCAAGTCAATAATCTTGGCATATGTGTTGTTTTTAGTGTTTTTAAAAAAAGTGTCACTTCATTGTAGTTTTTGAAAAAATAAAATAAAACAGATTATCAAAAAATTAGATACACCCATAACACAAGGGTAATGTTTTAAATTTATATTGATACCTTTGCATTTACGATTTTTACTTTGTATAATCTATATCTAATGTTTATTATTCATTCTTAAATATACTTCATTGAAATTTGTGTGAAATTTCAGTTATTGATAGATTGTACTGAAATGTTAACAAGATTAAATTATAAAACTGAAATAAAATGAGTTAGCAAACATAACCTAACACTCGCTAACCTCATCTAATTAACCTTAAATATTAAATTGAGTGATTGGTAAGCTGAGACAATAATTGTATACAACAACCATTTCAATCTGAAAATAATGTAAACTGAACTTGTACAGTACTGAATTGCCAAATTTTTTATAGAATACTGTATAAGTTACAAGGGATGTAAGTCAGGTGAAACACGTCATAATTGACTAATTCCTTTCTCAAACATCAAGTAAAAAAAAATCCATCATTATTATTATAACAAGATAGTAAACTTAATAACTACAATAGAGCAACACTTTTTTCTTCTTTACTGATGATTACCTTAGTGATCATAACAACATATTCCAGGATTATTGATTTTTGAATTTACATTATCTAGAATTTTACTTAGAAAATCATAAAATGAATAAAAACTGTATTTTAAAAAGTTAACTTTTTAATTGAAAAACATGATGCAACAAAAATTTACACATTGCAAAAACTTCATTTAACAGAAATGTATCACAAAATACAGTATTGATATTTTATGAGTTAATAAGCAAGAATGATGATATATTAAAAGGCAAAAGTGAGATGAAATTGTAAGATTACATAAAAAAATGTAATTAATAAACCTCTATGATATAAGGGAACCAAATAGAATTCTGTTTGCCAGATATTTTCAATCTATTTTTAAACTTCATTAGGTGATAAAATATCAATCACAAGACTGCCAAAAAACTTAAGCTTTTTATGTCCCCAAAAATATTCTTGTGTCCAAGAATTTCTTAAGTCTAAATCAACAAAACTAAATAATCATTAACAAACAAAATAAGATAAAAATAGCTTAAGAAAATAATATTTTTAAAAAGGATCACCATAATGGGTTAGCTTTTCTTTATCTTAAGAACAAATTACTGTCCGTTAAGTATTAGAAATCTACACTGACTATTTCATACAAACTTTCCAATATTTTCAAAGTAGTCGGATAAAAAGAACTACTACTTGAAAATTGATTGCATATGAGATAAAATGAAATCTTACTGGTCCAAAATCTGAATTTCAACTTCCAAATATCATTATTAATGTACCAAGCAATAGCCTACTTGAAGATGACTAAAAATCTACAAAGTTTTGAAAGAATAAGTTACATCAATTCAAGAGGTGATAAAATATGTTTACTCATTATAGAATGTAAAAAAATTTTAAACACTGACCTTATTATTCATAACTTGCAAATGATTAAGAGAGTACAAATGTATTAGTTCTGCAATATTTACATTTTAAATATTAGATAAAATTAATAATAAAACTCTCACAATATAATGATACAAATAGTACGATAGTTACTAAAGATTATTGTTAAGTTGTTAATTAACCTGCTACTAACTCTTAAGAATCTACAAAATTTATGCATCATAAATAAATGTTACATGTCTACATGACAAGCAGAAATTTATTTCATCAGACTTCAATGCTGTAGAGCAAAATGTAAAAAATTGCATTAAATCATTAAAGACTGGATGAAATTGTAACAAATTTCACACAGAACAAAACCAAAAAATTTTAACTAAGAGAAACAACATCAAATTCAAAATGAGGTTTACAAACGGGAATAACCTAAGACTGATTTAAATATTTTCCCAAACTGACCGTAAATTTCTTACCATTAGTTACATCCCTAAAAAAAAAAAATGTGCACTGCACATGATTATGAATAACAATTTCATTAAAAAATTCAAAAGAATAAACAAGTTAACTTAACCAGCCATGAATTTCACGACAAGAACAAATACAAAAATTACTAAACCTCTCGAAGATTGCATTTATATTTAAATTTAATGCCACAGCAGCTTTAATTGCACCTATCAGTACAATAACTACTAACAGAAAACAACTACTATCACAACATAAATAATGATTAGTAATAAAGTACCTACGGTTAATATTACAAACAAGTAAGAAATACAAAAAACGTTCCTAAATAACTAAAAAAAAGTAAATTTAATTGTGGAAGAAAGTACGTCCATTGCGATGACAATGTAAATTTTGAGACCCACAGCCTAGGCTAGAACATTCACATAAAAAAAAAACAAAAAATGATACATACAAATACAAGGTTATTATAAATAAAACGCTTACTTCTTGACTTCTGCCATAATGTGATTAAAATTAAATAAAACTTTTAACTTTAACTTATATTACAAAGAACAGAACTATATCACAAGCAAGACCGGATTCACAGAGCACCACCGCAAATATTGCTGTGAAGTATTAACATTTCGGCGTTGCCAATTTATTGATGAGTTGTAAAACAAAGAAAATTTATCTGCTGAGATCTGGATAAAATTTGAGAACTTAATTAAAATAACGCTTCATTTGTGAATCTGAATTTTATTAGCGTGATCAGTCACACATTTATTATTTTTCTATTTACATCTACAAAAATATTGGATATATAATTTCTTTTAAATGAATATGTAAATAAGAAGCGATAAGAGATAATAATTTACTGTTAACTTGTAAAATAAATTCTATTAATATTTTAGTCATTTGTATTATTTACGCAAAAAAGAATAAAAAGGAGACCAAAAAATGGTCTAATAATAGTAATCCAAAAACCGTAACGCTTCTAATGGTTTAGCTTGATATCTAGCATTTTACGGCTACCTAGTGAGCAAAAAATAAACTAAAGGTTTGTTATTCATTAATCTTATATTGTGGGGTTACATTTGATAAGATCATTATGGACTGAATTCCTTATAATTTAAACTGTCCTAATGCATTAAATAATTTAATATAAGATATTTAAAATATTTTAATTTTTATCGTTTTTTTTTTAATTCGTTTTTGAAATGAAACTTTTGTTTATCATCTACTAAAACCACAGTTTCCAATTGTATGTTAAAATTTGTTATATGACATATCCTCTCTTTTATGAAATTCTTTTATAATATTAATTGTTTTCTTTTTTCTTAGCAACTAATTATTTTTTAGTATAGGTCGCAAGAAAACTTTAATAAGAATATCATCCATTATTATTATTTCCAGACACTAAACAGATTTGTTAATAAAAGTCAGCTGTTCAGTTAACCTTTAAAGTGATTAATTATTTTGTAAAAAAAAATGTTCGTGGTTCTTGAATGATGAAATACGTTCATTTGTTACTTTTAATGAAGTTATTAATTTTCATTAAAAGTAAGTAAGAGAATTATCTCAAATAGTTTTTTAATGAATTTTATTTAGTTTATTAATTCAGAATCAATATCACTAAATGTAGATTGCAATCTGTTACAAAAATTTAAAATTGCACCATTAACAACGTGGCAAAATAATATATTGTTCAGAAATTAATAGAATTTATATTAACAGCTGAATAATATTTTTTTTTTAGTTTTACATTTAATTGCAATAACCTGGAAGCTTAAATTCAATTTATTTAGAAAATGTTAATATTTATCTTTTTTTTTCAAAAGTTGACTCGAGTAAGTTTTCAAAAAAAAATTATTCGGCACGACGGAAGCCGGAGGTAGATTTCACCAGTGCTAAGTAGGGAATAAAAAAGATTTCCACCTTAAAGTTATGAAACCCTTCAAATTTACTCTACGATAGGTTGCATTTGAAAAAAGCAACACATGTTTAGCATACAACAAGCCCCATCTTAAAATTACAGCAGCATTTTGATCATCGTAAGGGTTGGTCATATCAAAAATAGTTTTAGGTAATGTTTAGATTACTAACGACCACTTTAAACCGATTCGATACTGTATTAAGGGAGGTATGATTTCTTTTGTCTAAGAAACCCCATTTTTCCAACCCCTGGCTGAATGGTTGGTGATATCAAAAACCTTTACTTAGATAAGTTTTAGGCCCTTATCCAAAGAATAGAAAGAATAACTTTAAATGAATTCAATATTTTATTTAAGAAAGTTATAGCAATATTTTGTTTTTTTTTCAAAAAAACCCCATTTCCATCTCCATGGTATAATTTTGCCTGTTAACAAACTTGACCGAGATTTTCTGTCGTTAAAAATGTATCAATTTGAAAGTGATTGGCACAAAATTATGACAGTTGTCATGTCCACAATAAAGTAAAATATATATATAATATAAACTTTTGTACTGACAGTGGTTTTGGGGTCTGGGGATGTGAAATGCGAAGATATGTAAAAATTTTCTGTAAGTTGAATCATGGTACCCATTACAATAGGTAGCTTTCTTTTATAATCTATCTAAAAATGTAGTTCAACATATTGATTTTTTCCATGCTATATTTAAAATTGTTTTAAATCCACTCTTGACAGTAAAGTAAAAACAAAATAATTTGAGTGGTTTATAAACTTATCAAATTCATGTAATTTTTAACTGCCTTCAAAGATATTGTATGTTTCCTTTTTTTAATATTAAAAATTACATACCAAAAATGCTCTAATAGCACTTCCTTCTAATAGCTTCTAAAGTGCTAATAGCACTTTCTTTTTGTTTTTTTTTTTCACTAATAAATTAGCATTATTATTTATTTGTTCAAGCCTTTATTTATTTTTTTATAGACTACATTCCTCTGTGGGTTCTAATGTAAGGTTCTTTCAACTAATTTAATGGAACCTGTAAAATGTTTTAGAGATCACAAATTCCACAGTCTACATAAAATTTTATTTTTTCTATATATTTGCCATCATCCATATAATACTTTATTACTCATTGCAGAAGGTTAATTAGCAAACATACTAATTTTTCAATGGTCAGTCATCACAAAAGTGCCTTTGGTTACAGCCATTTGATGTACTACTTACAAGCAAGAATTCTTTGCTTTAATTCTTTTACTGCATTTTATTACCTCCTGCAGTTATAGTTCCATGCAGAATTCAAGAACACTTCCACAGACTTCCCTCTACACTGAGGTAAAGAAAACATACTATCTCATTTTATAGTAGCTCATGAGTCAGCAAAAAAGCATTGTGATTGTAAGTCAGCGTCTTATTTGATACTCTAATGTCTCAAAATGGACTGGTGTACTTTTTCATTGATGTCTCTAGTTAACCTGGCATCTATATATTCCTGTACTCCAGAAACCCTGAACTACATTTTTTCTCTACATTTCCCTTATTTAAATAATTTTTACATTTCTTACAAATTATTATGTTTTTGTGTAGGCATTATTCTTTATCACCCTTTCTAAAGTTTAAGTAAAGCCAAAATTAAAAATTATTTTAATGATAGATTTAAAACCAAACAGATTGTTAGTAGTTGTTTGTCATTAATTTAACACAGAAATTACTTTTGTTTATTTCTTTTAAAAGTTTTACAGTAACCACCATGTAATGGCGAGGGTGGATGATCAGCGCACATGTCACTGCTTTACTACTGTTCTCTGAAACATTGACACACCATCATTAGTTATTTCTTAGTGGCATAAACATGATGCAACTGCTGTTTAATCAGCAATGTATTTTTGTGTGTTTACATTATTAAGAAAGTGACATCATGTTTCAAATGCAAAACATTTTATTTTATTTTTGGTTCACTTTTACTTTTCTATGTATATAAAGTTCAGTTCTGTGGTTCTACCTCTCTGTATGGTTCTAGTGGCATGTGTCGTGTATTTTGTTACATAGTCAATTAATGTGCGATACAGTATTTTGTAAAACATTTTTATTGTGGTTTACTGTTCAAAATTGTTAAAGTAGTTCATTCAAATGTGAATAGTTATGCCTGAATTTAAGTCTGTTGTGAAAGGTAAAAAAACTTTGAAGACAGGGGTGTGAAATTGTAAACTACATGTATGATTTCAAGAAGAAAGAATCTTTAGCTGTAGGAAAATTAAAAAATGACAAGCATTTAATTACTATACAGAAGTGTGGAGAGAGAACTGCAGGTGCCGTGGCATTTCCAGGACTCAGGTTCAAAGCCTAAGAAAATAAAAAATAGAACTTCAATCTGAGGGGCCAGAATATTTGTTCATCACCCCAAAAAAGAAAAAAAAAAACATTATAAACCACTTACCAGATTAGATGATTTTCAAACTGTATATGAATTTCTCTCAAAGACAGAGTAACTGTCAACAGTTAAACTTTGTAAAGAATTAAAAATTAAAATTAATTTTAAAGGCAATTAAACTAATTTAAGAAGAATTTTGAAAGAATTAGGTTTTAAGTAGAGGAAAACAGAAAATGTAAGGAAGATCATTTTTTTAGTTGAAAAAATGATATTAGGCTGAAAATGATTTCATATTTGCTGGCAATCAATGATTTTAGAAAATATAACCGCACGATCATATACTTAGATAATCCTATGTTTTATCATTTCGTTCAACAGTAAAATGAAGTATAATTATTATTTATATATATTTTATTCTAAACAAATAGTTTTTTTTACTGCTGTAAGTGATGTGAAACCAGCCTAAGACTGTCAGTTTTCTTATAATCAGTAATAAAATGAAAAGCTATATTCTTCATTCAGCACTGCCTAAATATTATAAAAGTATATTTTACAAAAAAAATTAAATCAAGATCTATTAATATGGGTTCTACAGTGGGTCAATCCATATAAAAATTAACCAATGCTTTAAATCTTGCTATGTTAAATATTCATGATTTTTGGTATGCTGAAAGTAACAAGCAAACAAAAAAAAATATAAAATTAAATTTTTTTGTGTTCTTTTGGAATATTGAGATTTTAAAATTGAAACAAATGAATTTGAACACATTCTGAAATGTAAATAGTTTTTACTGTTATACAGATCATGGATACATGTTCTTTGGTGGTTGGGTTTCAAATTAACCACACATCTTAGGAATAGTTGACCTGAGACTGTACAAGACAACACTTTATTTACATTCATACATATCAGCCTCATTCATCCTCTGAAATAATAATACTTTATGATGGTTCTAAAGACTTAACAGAAAAAGAAAGAAAATAGTTTTACCCCAAAACTATTAAATATACAGAGCTGAATGATGTCAATTTTTAGAATTTTTTCCATATCATAAAAATACTGCTGCTTCAAAATGATAAATTTACAAAAAAACATTTTTTTTTTAATTTTCAGAAACAAATTTGAATATTGTAAAGAATGCATGTTTTGGACATTATTAGAACATTAGTATGAAAAATTTTAAGATAGGACAACAATGGTTCATTTGTAAATAAAATTTGGTATTTTATATTATATCCTTTATTAGCTTCAATACCTGTAGGTCATAAAAAAAGAAAAGGGCATTTTCTTGGTGGAAATTATTGCTTCAAATTTCTTATATGGTTTCACATTTCTGACTGTCATTTGGTTGTTGGTAATAAATTGTGGGAATCCACTGAAATAAAGAATATTTTTTCTATGATGGTTATTTTTTAAGATGATAGTCAAATAATGAAAAACTGGGTAATAAAATCTTAATCGCAACTAAAAAATAATTACTAATACATCTAGTACACTTGTTTATAAGTAAACAGTAGTAAATTTGTACATTAATCTGTCTTATATAATTTCTCATGGTTGTAGGAAAAGATAATACAACTCTACTTACTGATTGTGCACACTGAATAAATTCATTTTTACATAATTTGTAAGAAATTATGTTAGTAGAATTTAAAACGCATTGGAATCTTAATTTCTAAAAGAGTAGCATTAATGTTTCATGTAATGAGTAAATGGTTTTTTGTAACTTCAATTTTTATTCATATTTAGAATTTTTGGTTAAAATCATTGATGAAGATATTTCATTGTTGTTTAAAGTATTTTTTTGGTGGAAATTATTGCTTAGAATTTCTGAATGTCATTTGGTTATTGGTAATAAATTAAGGGGTCCACTGAGGTGAAGAAAATTCATTTCATAACGTATAAATAAATAAAAAATCCAGATTCAATGTTTATTAAGTTTCCTAAACATACTTTGATGAAAACACTCTGATGTAGCGACTATTTCAATAGATCTCTTGTTACTTTTGGTAATAAGATGTAAACATGAACTGATTTTCTGAAATTACAATAAAGGGCTATCTTTTGAGTACCTGTTATTGTTTTAAACACAAGGATTATCTGTTCTCTGCTGTTTTATTACACAAAATTAATTTCTATGCTGCTTTCTACTGCAAAAGTTTACTGCTGTTTTGGCGGTTGAAATTTAATTTTTCATTCAACCTTTGTCAGAAGTTTTTACTGCACAACATTTTGCATTGCATCAAGTCCTTCACATGTACTTGTCTCATGTGATGTGACAAAATAGTCACAATACCTCAACTGCAGAATGTGCATAGTGAAAACAAAGATTGTTAGAAATTTTTATATTGGGTAGCTCTGCCATCAAAATCAAAACTTTTCTCTTGAAAAGAGAAAATTATTTTCTTTGAAGGAGTGAAGGTTTTTGTTTTTAGATTATTAGTTTTATTTAAAACATAAAAGATTATGAAATATGATGTACTAAGAAATCTGAAATGAAAATATATTGTATGTGATTAATTTTATTCTCCCTTTCAAGAAATGGATAGTGGTTTGGCTGCTGGTTCTGTGGTATAACTGAAATTTATCTTGTAAATTAAATGAGTAATTTCACTTCAAAATGATAATTCATTTAGGCTTTTTGTTAACTTTTCTTCAGAAAAAGATTATAAATTTCAAAAGACTATAGATTTTTTTCAGTAGTTCTGAAAAAAAAGATCTCTGCTGACTTTTGATGAAAGAAAGTCTTAAATATAAATGTGAAGTTATCAATAAAAATATCAATTTTTCTAACTACAGTGTACTTCTGTCAACTTTTTCTTTTTTCTTTCTATTTAGGCTTCGGAACCACCATAAAGTATTACTTCAAAGGATGAATGAGGAGGTGCAGTCTTGTACAGTCTCAGGTCGACCATTCCTGAAATGTGTGGTTGATTGAAATCCAACCACCAAAGAACAAGGTATCAACAATCTAGTATTAAAACAGTACTTCTGTCAACTGAATGAAAATAATTGTTTATCTTTCTCTCAGTCTATTATTTCACTCTCAAATTTTTTAATGAAGTATCTTTAAAATAATTAGTCCTTATATTAAAAAAAATTAATGCTCTTTGCATTCATTTTTATAACTGGTGAATTGCATATGATTTTCAGAAGACATAGTGTGATTTCAGATTCTCACTGCCACCATATCATGCAAAGTTGTGAATTCTGGTACCATTTACTATCATCTTAATGATTTAAAGGGGCAGATGTACACTTTGCGTGTACTATGTTTGTGCTTGTGACAGTTTTTGAATCTTATCTCATAAAATTTTGAAAGGCCAGTACAACATGTTGGATAATGCTGCTGAAATGATTGATACAATTTTTGGCAATTAGTCATAACTATTATTTCTTGTATGTGCATTTTTATACCTTTATCTATAATTGTAATAAGGTTTTTTCCCTGTCATTACTTGACTAACTTCATGTATGTAATAAAAATATATAATCAACTTAGTGGTGGTTTTAATCATATTTTTTGTAAATTTTTGTTTCAGCTTTTATGTTATTTCTGATTCTTCTTTATTATCAATAATCTTATAAAACTTGTCATATCTTTTCTCAGTTGATATAAAAATGTTTCTATAAAGTTCTTATTTTCTCAAATTTTGTCGATGTAGCTCACTTTGGAATTTCTTTTTTTAAGGTGTCTCGCCTATTAGTTCTAGAGACTTATTCAAATAATTTATTGATGTATCAGTATCAATAAAATTATAATCCACTTTGCTAGAACAAGGGGTCATATATTCAATATCTGTTTGATCTTATAAAGAGTAATTTTTAGACTCTTACAGAGTTTATATCTGCATTTTGTATATATTTTTATAACTATTATATGTTAAAATGTAAGAACACATTCTGTAGCATTTACATACTTTTTTCAGCACAACAGAATGCACACTCTATTTTTTACACTTCTTGAAATCTGTTACTTTTTTAAGTTTATTGTAAATAACATAAAATAATTGGACTATGTTGCTTTATAAATTTATCTTGTGTTTTAGAAAGATCTATTCAAACTTAATTACTGAGTTTGCATGAATTTAAACTGCAAATATTTAAAGTACAAAACCAAGTACAAGTGTATAATAAATGGATAACATTGTAAAGTGAATTGAATTCAACTGTTATATTTGAATCATTATAACATAATAAGAAAAATGATACAGAGTGAGTAACATAAAACTGAACCTGTAAAGTAACTGCTGCAGAATTGGTAGGTTATGTTGCAAAGAAATTTTATGAATGATATGATAAATTAAATAATAAAAACATAAAATGTAATTTAAATGTTGCATTTATTTACCTTATTGTTACAAAAGAAGTTCAAAATGACCGCCTGGGCACCAGTGCATTTTTGTGCTTAACTGATCATATTGAGAGTCATATGAAGCAAAGCATTGTCAATTGCATTGATTTCTCATTGAATGTTCTCTTCAGTTCATCAATATTGTGGGTATTATATGCATAAACTCTTCTTTAAGTGGCCCCAAAGAAAAAAATCGCAATTAGACAACTCTGGGGAATGTGGAGGCCACCATCCTCTGCTGACAGCTCATTCATTTATGAAAGCTACATGAACGCAATTCAGTGAAACATCTGATATGTGACACATTGCTCTGCCTTGTTGGAAGAAGCTGTATTCTTTTTCATTATCAATTAATTATGCATAAAATTCTTCAAAAATTGTGAGGTAAACTTGTATATTGATAGTCTGGTCAAAAAATATTGATTCTACTGTATGATTACCAGAAACGGCACACCAAACACCAATTTTCTCATCGTGAAGGGGACACTCAAATTTCTCGTGAGGATTCCTCGCCATCCAATACCTGGTGTTCTGTGAATTAACATGGCTGGATAAATGAAACCATGCTTTGTCTGACATAAAATACGACATCAGGTCTATCTGTCCACCAAAAATATTTTCGAGAAGCCAGTTGCAATAATCAAGTCATTTCAGTTTGTCTGTCTGTTTCAGCTGTTAAACAGTTGTATTGATATGGTTTCAGTTTTAATTCATGAAGAATTTTACAACAAGATGTGTATCTAACACCAGATTGTTGGGATAAGTTGCATAATGATTTTTTTTTGAACAGCAGTAATTCTCCTTTCAATATTGGCCTATGGAGTCCTAACAGAAAGTTACCTATTTAGTTTTGCATTTGAAACCAAACCTGTTGTATGCCATTTTTTAACTAAATTGTGTATGCTACTCTTTGCTGGGATACAAGCATTTGGAAATTTTTCTGGTAATGCTTGATGTGATTCTTCAAACGATCCAGAACAAATATAAACCCAATTATAGCTACCTTCTCCTGGATCGAATAAGGCATTTTACACAAACACAATTGCACTCACAATGCTGCACTGCAACAAAACATATACTGCACTGATAGGTAACCACCTGACAAATGGCAGCAACAATCAGTAGTAACATTATCCACTAGTTGTGTGAGAGTCTTTTATAAATAGTGTTGGATAGCAGTTTCATTATGGGTTCAGTTTTATGTTGCTCATTCTGTATATCAGAGTATGTTAAACTGAGTATTCCTCAGAAAGAATCGTGAACAATAATTGACTGAGAACTAAAATTTACATACATATAGGAAATAATACAGGCTGTAATAAGTGTGTGTTGAGCTGTAATAGATCTGCACTTATCCATTGTGTATAGTGTCACCATATTTTGAAAGATATGTTTAACAACATTATTTTTAACACTTTATATCTTTTTTAATTTATACAATTTTTTTACTTCTAAAAATAGTGTGTTTAATTATTGGCTTAATGGGAGTAAAATAATTATTTTAATGCAAAAAGATTAAGAACTATGAGAAAATAAGCTATGTATGGTGGATGTAAGAGATGTACAATTCTGTTCACAATTATGTAGATTAGTATTAATGTAAGAAATTTTACGTAAATCTTACAAGTCAAACTTTTATTTACTAATCGTTCTTTTACCATTGTTTCATTTAAAAGTTTTGCACAGTAGCATTAAATTAAAATTCTGAATGTTTTTTTTTAATATTCAAAATATAAAATTGATTTGAAAAAAAAAACAAATTTGTATAACCTGATACACTCATAATGAATTATTTTTCAATTATTTATACATCTTCAGTTCCATCTATATTTTTTAACTCTTAAGTTTGTTATAAACTCTGTTGTCTCTTTTCTTAGAAAAGGTACATATATCCTTAAAGATATGAGTGCACAGTTTTTAGCTATTGTTCATTCTAAGATCTTTGGCCGATTACATCAATCCAAGAATGCATATTAACTGGATGATAAGAAATGTACTACTGTCTGACTTGAATTTTTGTTTGAAACTATAAGAGGTTTTAAACATTAATTATGTAAACTTGTTTTCCTTCTTGTGAGCCCTAAAATTAAAATTAATTTCAGTGGTCTGGAGTAGTTAGTGCTCTGTATATATTTCATCCCTTGTAAAAGTATTATAATTTAAAGTATCTCCATTTCAAATTAACAATACTTTTGAGATTATTGTTTCACATGATTAATTAATTATAAAATATACTTCATGTAACATTTTTAATTCAAGGGGTAACAGAGTCCAAATTCTTTTAAGTAAAATAAATTTATTGAAACCTAGCTATTTTAATAGATTTAGAAATCTATTTTTTGTCAAAAAATTTAGTTTATTTTGTAATTCTGACCAATTATTGTCAAAATTCATACCTTTTGAATAATGATGCATAATTTTAATTTGTTGCAGAAACATTAGATGACAGACATTTTAAGAGGTACTACATATTCGTGTCAATACTATTTGTCAAAACTATTTGGTGTCAACCAAATTATTCATAATAATTATATTTCTCAACTTATAATTGACTTCAAATAATTATAGTAATTGGTAATATTATTATTTTTTGTTTATTTGATTGTGTACCTTTTTTCTCTTCTTTAATATATCAATCTATATTTACTTTTTTATTCCAATATATACACTTGTTTTGCCTTTATTCTTCTTCATAAATATCATTTACATTAAGATGAGATACTAAGTAGCAATATCTCATGTAAACAATATCATAAATAAATACTAGGAGTTAAACATGTTAAAGTAACAAACAAGACATTTATTATGCAAAGCTTATTTATTTTTCTATGATGTGAAATATAAGTCAGTAATTGAAATAATAAGCATATAATAATATGAAGCAAAGTAAAATTATTTAAAGAAAAATGAAATGAGGGTACTACAATGCAAATAATCTGTTCAAAAAACAAAAAAAATTTAAACCCAGAAAAGTTATTCAGTAGGAGTAACACATTTTAAGTATTTCTCATTTGTGTAAAAAAAAGTGCAGATGATGCTAGTTTATAAAGTAAGCCATATTGTAGTAGATTATATAACAGGTCGTGATTTAATTCTCTTATTCCATTTATCAGTTTCTTACACGTTGTTGACCTTGACCTCTTTGTTGACCTTGAACTCTTTGTTGACCTTGAACTCTTTGTTGACCTTGTCCTTGTTGTCCTGTTGATTGAATACCTTGTCCAGGGATAAATACACTGCCTGGAGGTGCAATTACATCATAGAATCTGATAGTAGCCTTTTGTATATTCATGTTAGGCGTTAAGAATTCTTCAAGGGTGTCAGCTCCTACTCTAGGAATTCTGTCAAATGGAAATCCCATTGGTTTACGATCAGGATATTTTGAATCTCTTAAACCACAGAAACTTGTAGCCTTACGACAATTTGAATCAACATTTCCTTGATCTTGAACCTAAAATAATAAGATCAGAGATGCATTTAATTGCAAAATAAATAAAAACAAATATATATATATATATATATATATATATATATACAAATTTAAAGAGCTTGATCAACAATGAATAAAATACGATGACACTTACCTTATTTTATCATAAATACAAAAACATTTTTCACCAATTACTCGCATCCTCGGTTGTAATCCATTTTTTTTAAACTGTTCATGTCAAATTACATATTACACATAAACATTATCAAGAATGATAAAAACGTTTTCTTTCATCATTAGTTATTAAACAATACCTGGTAAGGCATTACCATTGTTATAAGTAAAATATGATGGTTGTCATTATCAAGAATTTAATGTTAATATAATATTTCTCTAAATATTCACTGTATTATTATTTATATCTAATATTTCTACATTTTTTTTATTATTTGTCTATATATAATGAGATGCTCAACAACATTTAAAAAATTCATTGTTTTATTTTTATACACTCTGAAATATGCAGAAAAATATACATGACTAACATTTTAGTAATATTTTATGTAATGTAAATAATTAGCTTTGTCACTTAAATAATTAAATTTACATAGCAATGAAATTTTATTATATAAACGTTAATAAATCTCTTCTTTTTTTTTTAAATTTGAAGTTTAAAGAATTTAAAAATAATTAAATTTATAGAAAACCAAAATCATTATGACAAAGGAAGAAACCTGAAGTTAGTTAAGTCCTTTTTAGTGACTTGAAATTGAAGCGTAAAAAATGAAAGTTTGAAGTAATCACCAGCAAATTCTCCAATGAGATCTTCAGAGAAAGCACCATAAAGGTTAGGAGAAAGGTATGCACAGTACAGTAAATATATGAAGTAAACCTAGTAAGTATCATAATGACAAACCAAGGTTGAAGAAGGAGTACGTTACAGATTCAAAGTAAAGCTTATGTGAATTTAACTTTAAGGCATCCTAAACTCACAAGTGTGGTAGAAGTAATCAGTATAGAAAAGAGGATGTAGGATTAGACATGGAGGCATAAAGCAGGAATTGGCTAACAGTGCAAGATTTAACATGGAATTAGAGAAACATGCTTAACCTTTTATATCCTTGCTGTTAATTATGTAATCCAATTTCCTTAATTTTTTTAACAGAAAAAAAATTTTGACAAAGATGGTAACTACAAAAGTGTATGAAAACATATTATATGATGATTTCCTGTTATTAGGAGCATGAAACTAAAAATTATTTTGTATTTTAGTTTACATTCCAAAAGAACAAGAAATATTAAGCAGAAATATCATGTAAAGGACAAGACCTTATTATTAGAAAGTAATTCACAAATTCTATTCAGAGACTGAATTTCAATTATTGATTTTCAGATGCAAAATATTTCCTTGAACTAGTAAGGGCTAAGTAATAAAAAAGAAGGAAAGTAAAAATTCTGAATTTGTCTGAACTGAATAGTATATAAAGTACTTCAGAATAAGTAGTGCGACCAGAACATCTATTTTTTAATAAGAACAATAACAAGTGTAGAAAATAATTTGGAATTAATTATTTTGAATTTTTAACGCTGATAATTTTTGTTTCCTAACATGTGATACATGATATTAATGTTTTTTTTTTTTATGCTGAAAATGAATATCAACTCAGAATCTTTCTACCACTCATCATTTTTGAAAAATATTTAAATTTTAATTAAAGGATTTTTCCATTTTTCAACATTAGCATTTTAAGCTCCTATATTTTTTGTTAGCTCATTTTTTATTGTTTAACTTTGTGTTATAAAATCTAATAATGTGTTAAACAAAGATGGTACACCAATATATAATACGAAAGGTAAAGTCGATAGATGGGTGGAATATATTGAAGAGTTATACGGAGGAAATGAATTAGAAAATGGTGTTATAGAGGAAGAAGAGGAAGTTGAGGAGGATGAAATGGGAGAAACAATACTGAGATCTGAATTTAAGAGAGCATTAAAAGATTTAAATGGCAGAAAGGCTCCTGGAATAGACGGAATACCTGTAGAATTACTGCGCAGTGCAGGTGAGGAGGCGATTGATAGATTATACAAACTGGTGTGTAATATTTATGAAAAAGGGGAATTTCCGTCAGACTTATAGTAATGATATCAAAGAAAGCAGGGGCAGATAAATGTGAAGAATACAGAACAATTAGTTTAACTAGTCATGCATCAAAAATCTTAACTAGAATTCTATACAGAAAAATTGAGAGGAGAGTGGAGGAAGTGTTAGGAGAAGACCAATTTGGTTTCAGGAAAAGTATAGGGACAAGGGAAGCAATTTTAGGCCTCAGATTAATAGTAGAAGGAAGATTAAAGAAAACAAACCGACATACTTGGCGTTTATAGACCTAGAAAAGGCATTCGATAACGTAGACTGGAATAAAATGTTCAGCATTTTAAAAAAATTAGGGTTCAAATACAGAGATAGAAGAACAATTGCTAACATGTACAGGAACCAAACAGCAACAGTAACAATTGAAGAACATAAGAAAGGGAGTCCGACAAGGGTGTTCCCTGTCTCCGTTACTTTTTAATCTTTACATGGATCTAGCAGTTAATGATGTTAAAGAACAATTTAGATTCGGAGTAACAGTACAAGGTGAAAAGATAAAGATGCTACGATTTGCTGATGATATAGTAATTCTAGCCGAGAGTAAAAAGGATTTAGAAGAAACAATGAACGGCATAGATGAAGTCCTACGCAAGAACTATCGCATGAAAATAAACAAGAACAAAACAAAAGTAATGAAATGTAGTAAAAATAACAAAGATGGACCACTGAATGTGAAAATAGGAGGAGAAAAGATTATGGAGGTAGAGGAATTTCGATATTTGGGAAGTAGAATTACTAAAGATGGACGAAGCAGGAGCGATATAAAATGCCGAATAGCACAAGCTAAACGAGCCTTCAGTAAGAAATATAATTTGTTTACATCAAAAATTAATTTAAATGTCAGGAAAAGATTTTTGAAAGTGTATGTTTGGAGTGTCGCTTTATATGGAAGTGAAACTTGGACGATCAGAGTATCTGAGAAGAAAAGATTAGAAGCTTTTGAAATGTGGTGCTATAGGAGAATGTTAAAAATCAGATGGGTGGATAAAATGACAAATGAAGAGGTATTGCGGCAAATAGATGAAGAAAGAAGCATTTGGAAAAATATAGTTAAAAGAAGAGACAGACTTATAGGCCACATACTAAGGCATCCTGGAATAGTAGCTTTAATATTGGAAGGACAGGTAGAAGGGAAAAATTGTGTAGGCAGGCCACGTTTGGAATATGTAAAACAAATTTTTAGGGATGTAGGATGTAGAAGGTATACTGAAATGAAACGACTAGCACTAGATAGGGAATCTTGGAGAGCTGCATCAAACCAGTCAAATGACTGAAGACAAAAAAAAAGAAAAAAAAAATTGTTTACAGTGCAGTGACATAATGCCTCAAAATTGTGTAAATGATGTGGATGCTTTTTGTTATGTATGTGTGAGTTTACCATAAAATTAAATAGAGAAAACATTACACTTGTAATTTTAAAACCATATCATTCGTACTTTCTGTGTAAAATTGGTGATCAGGATAAGATGTGGTTCCTCATATAATATGCACTAATTGTTCTGTATATTTAAGAGGATGGCTGAAAGGTATACGGAATGGCTTTGCCATTTCGTGTACCTATGATTTGGCGTGAACCAGAGGATCATGTAACCGAGTGTTACTTTTGTTTAACAAGGTGTCTGGAATTTCTAAAAAGTCTAAACATACTAAAAAATATCCATCATGACAATGTGCAATCAGGCCTGTACTTCACAGTGAAATTATTCCAGTTCCTGAGCCACCTGTGAATATATGTTTCAAAAGCAGTGATGAAGAAACAGACAGTACTGAAGAAGACAACAATGATTTTGATTTTGAATTGTCTTTCAATAAGTTACATCTTGTATCACAAGGTGAATTAAAATGACTTGGTTAGGGATTTAAATTTATTAAAAACAAGCTGAACTGTTAGGATCAAGACTGCAAGGTTAGAATTTACTTACAACAAATTAAAAAATTTCAGGTTTTTGAAGCTGACAAAAAGAACTTTCTCAGTACTTTATTTAGGAAAATAATGTGGTTTATTGCACAAATATTGATAAGCTTATGTTACACTTAGGATAAGTTCATAAACATGAGGACTGGTGCTTTTTCATAGATTTATCCAAGTATAGTTTAAAAGCGGTTCTACTACACAACAGTAACAAATATCCTTTGATACCAATCACTTGTGGTATTAATTTGAAAGAGACATACGATGTGATGAAAGACATTCTTGAAAAAATAAATTATAAAAAACATAGCTGGAACATATGTGATGATTTGAAAGTTATAGCTATTTTGTTATGCATGTAGTTAGGCTATACTAAGTACATGTGTTTTCTTTGTGAATGGGGCAGCTGAGCTAGGGATAAACATTATGTAACCAAAGAATGGAAGAAATGAGACAACTTAACTCCAAATGGGAAAAATATTATTCATGAGCTCTTAGTTGAACCCAAAAAATATTTTTACACCCTCTCCATGTCAAGCTAGGAGTAATGAAAAATTCTATAAAAGCAATGAAGAAGGATAGTGCTGTATTTTTGTACATCAGGCAGAAATTTCCGAATGTACATGAAGGAAAAATTAAAGAAGGAATATTTTTTCGTCTCTAATAAGAGAGTTGGTCAAAGATTACGTATTTAATTCAATGTTAAATAATGTAGAAAGTGCAGCTTGGCTTCATTTAAAGATGTTCATAAAAATTTTCTAGGCAAACAAAAACAATTACCATGATATTGTTAATCAGCATCATACGGAGCTATGGGATGTAATGTCTTTGAAAATACATTTCCTCCACTCACATCTGTAATTTTTCCCAGACAACCTCGAAGATGTAAGTGACTAACACGATTAACGTTTTCACCAAGACATTTCGGTGATGGATAGCAGCTATAAAGTGAAATGGAATACTAACATGCTAGCTAATTACTGTTGGACATTAATTCGGGATGTGCCGGAGGCTATTTATAAAAGAAAAGCATCAGTGAAATCATTCTAACACAGTTATGGCCATGCAAAATTATAAATTACAGATTTTAACTATATTTTCCCTTAATTTTTTTAAAAATAAGGGTGATAGAAAAATTGTATTTTTCAGATCTGTAATATACGCAAAAAAGCAATTCAAGAAATGATATCACACTTGGAGAAACATTATAATTTTTTTTGTCTATCAGTATAATTAATTCAAATTAATAATTTAGACATTGTTAATAACATTATATTACATAAATTAGAGAAATATTATATTTGTAAATTTAAATTCAAATGTAAAGTGTTAATGTATTGCACAGTTTATGAACAAGGCAATTTATTTAAGATTTTGCAATAATAAGAAGGAATTTAGACATTATGTTGGCTATACTGATTTTAGTCTAAAAACGATCTTTCTCAACTCATAATCCAGTACAAATGCGTAACTTTCACAAAAAAAAGAAGTAAATATACAGAAATTTACCTGCATATTAATTTGTATTATGTGTGTTAAAATTTGAAATCAAAAGGGAAAATGACCTGTGGAGAGAAAAATGTCTCATAGGTGTTGTCTGTTT
Organism: Lycorma delicatula; assembly: GCF_047948215.1. Lineage (NCBI taxonomy): Eukaryota > Metazoa > Arthropoda > Insecta > Hemiptera > Fulgoridae > Lycorma > Lycorma delicatula. The sequence goes on from NC_134457.1 coordinate 129,439,255, forward strand.
AATTACTCTAGAATCTTATTTCTACATTTCAAGGATTAGGTTGTATAATCTTGGTGTCTGCAACTCCATGGTTCGTTGTCATGCTTTCTTTTCTGCTTGTAATCAAAGTTGTTTACATCTACTTTGAACTACTAAAATTTAGTCTATATTTTATTAAATATTGACATAAAAGATCATTTGGTAATCAGATTCAAACTTCTTTTCAATTTAATAGCCCACATACAAGTATACTTTTTTTGTAATATAATAGCTTAAAATTTTCAATAATCTTGTAAACATTTTATATCATATTTAATTGTAATTAAATTTTACCCACATTGAAATTCCCTTTTTTTTATTACTTAAAAATGATTCACCTTTTTGTCAAACACTGATTAGGAATAAGTATATAGGTAAGGTACAAAAGTCTGTTCTAGCAGCATTCGTAACACTTAAACTGTCACTGTTAAAATATAACAATAGTAAATTGACATTATGTAATTTGAGAAAAAACTAGACAGTTGGCAGTCCAGATATGATGAATATAACAAGGGAAGATGGAGAGACAAACAGGCTAATTAAACATGTTGTGCCATGAGTTAGTAAGGGATTTGGAGAGGTAGACTATTTCCTTGCTCAGTTTCCGTTGGGCATGGCTGCTTCTGGTCTTATCTCTACCAGGGAGTACAGCGAAGACGAGTTGTGTCCATATTGTGGTGCCCTTGATGATGTGGAGTGCGTGATTTTTGTGTGCAATGGGTTTAACATTTGGAGGTTCTGGGTTCGAATCCTGGTTAGGTATAGCATTTTCACATGCTACAAAATTGTCATTTCATCTCATCTTCTGAAGCAATATTTACCTGGAGACTAGAAAATAAAAAAAGTGGACGATTCCAAGGACATGGTGTGCAGCAGTAACGGCTTGCTAAACATGAACAACATAATCAATGTCATATTCGCTAGCTTCGAGAAGTGGTATGCAGTCTCCAAGATAAGGAAAAGCATCATTGCGGGGAAGAGGGCAGGGGAATAGAATGGGAACATCCATCTCTGTCAATTAATTTAGATTACGATAGGTTTCAATTAACCACACAACTCAGGAATGGTCAAACTGAGACTACAAGATTACACTTCATTTACATTCATACATTTCATCCTCTGAAGTAATACCTTATGGCGGTTCCGAAGGATAAACAGAGAAAAAAGAAATTAGGATAGGTTAGACCAAGCTGAGTTCTGTCGATACCCATGGGACTCCACCCTCTTTCTGACAGGCATTTCTGCAATCCCCACCGGAGATTGTGTTGTGCTTATAGTGGGTCCGGTCTTCATGTGTCATAGAGAGGGAGAGGTCTTAGTCGGTTAGAGCATGACACTACCATCTGTGCGAGCAGATGGTGTTTGCTGTAGATTTTATCTCCTACAATGTAAAAAAAAGATGGTATTTGACAGATATGAATTATTTAAAGTTACAGCAACTACTGTAGAGGACGTAATACATTAATCCCCTCTATGACAGCGAAAATTTATCATTTCTCAAACCAATCATTTAAAAAACAGAACTGGTACAATAATGAGCTCCTAATTTTTTTTTCACAAGTTATAAATTTGGCTGAGGATGTACTGTAGTAGTATATAATTACTAAAGCACTTTATGGTGATCAGTTATTTTAAGATTGGTTGTTTCTTTGAAGTAATTAAAAATAATTTATTAAATCCAAACACTGGTAACATGTTTAATAAAACTATTTATTTATTCTCCATTATACAATTACAATGTAATATTAGGTTTACTTAATGCATGAATAAACCTACTATTACTTTGTAACAGTATGGCTATTATATATTGCAGTATGACTTGTTCTATAAAACCGTAAACCTCATTTCTTTATGCTCATCTATGAATATTGTTATACATATTACAAAAATTAAATTAAACTGCAAACAAAAATCACATACCAAATCCTCCTGTAAATTAGTGACCATAACAAAGAGTACAGCTCTATATCCTTCAGGAGTGCCTTTAGGAATCAACATATGTTGAGGCCAACCACATCCACAAAAATTGAATTCAGCAATTCCAGGTTGTGTATTTGGAACCTGATTGAGATCTCTGAATGTTGCTTCAAATGGTATAGTGAGAGATGATTCACTTGAATTACGTCTAATTGTATTCTGATTAGGTTGAACTAGAAAAAAAGTCATAGAAAATAACTACTTAAAACAGTGAACAGTTTAAACTAATAGAAATATTATGTTATTATGAATATAATGTTCACATTGTAGTCTAAATTATTATTTATTTATTTTATTTTATTTAAACCAGCTTAATCCTAGAAATGACTTTTTTTTAGTTTCTAGAAGTTAATCACTTCCAAGTTAATTCATTTAAAAAATTGCTTATGTGCAAACAGTAAGCAACAACTATATGGTTATAAAAAAAGGTGACATTAGTTTTTTATTTCTTAAAAATGTAAATAAATTTTACAAAAAAAAAAGTTTTAACTGCAGAAAACAGTATTTGATATGTGAAAAAATTTTTAAAAATGTGATTCATACATAAAAACCACAGTTAAAATTAAGAAGTATGGTTTAAACGTCAAGAGATTATACGACATCAACATCAGTTTCATTAATTTTTTTTCTGTGTTTTTGTCTATGACAATCAGTAATGATATAAATTTAAATCTTTGGAATGGCTCACTAAACCAAATTATATATTTGAGAAAATATATATGTTTGGTGTGCCATAAAAAAAATTTAATTTATTTTATTTTTTCATTAGAATCTGATAAATGGAAGTTATATGACTTCTAAAACTGAAACAAGAACCAGAAACTGAACAAATATCAATGTTCAGTCATGGTGATGATTGTCACTGATGCATTACTTCAGTACCAACAATGCCAACTGACATCACTCGAACTCCAATCTCTTATTGCAGTTATTGCTTGTTGAATGTGAGGTTTATATAGGTATATCTTGCCTTGTAAATAACTGCATAACTAGTTTTACTTTACAAGAAAAAAAAAATTAATATAATAATTACAATAAATAATTAAATAAAAATTGTGTTCTTGGCAACAAAAAAGAAACTGATTTCTGAGCAGCAGTAAATGCATAAAAGAATAAATTAAGTCTTATGCAAGTTATGAAAGTACTCTAACACTTTGAAAGGATGTTACTGCTAAACTGAATAAATAAACTTACGAAATGAAAAAAAGACAAATCAATTAAATCAGAAAATATAATTTTTCATATTATATAATAATATAAAACAGTAATTCCCCCAAAATAAATCATGCTAAGAAATTAGTAAAATCTGAACATTAAATAGATATGAATAAATCAAATTTTTAAATCAATTTTTTTAATACTGAATTTAAATTTTAAAAATATTAATAGGATATTAATACATACGATCAACTGGGAATTTATCAAGTTCTATCATCAACTTTCTCTGATCCTCAAATAAGAATGGTAGACCTCGTTCATCAATCTCAGGTGCAAGGAAGATTCTTACAGTTCCTTGTTTAGGTTGTCCATTGTTGTTTATCTGGAAATGAAATAAACTATTTAATTAATTAATACAGTTACATCCACTAAATGGAATAATCTTTTTGGTAAAGAAAACTTTTCCATTAACCAGAATAATTGGACTTCTCTATAGTATGCATACATCACAAATTAGTAGATAATACAGAATTTATTAGCATCTCACTAAATAAATCTTTGTGAATTAAATATTATATTAGTAAATAACCCAAATTTTACTTAATGTAATATTAATGAATCTACACTTAGCTTCATACATTTTTGTTTACATGAAAGGTACAGAACAATTTTAATCTCAGAAATCTGTTGTAAAGAATTAACATAACTGTAATTGTAAAAAATCCGTGATGTAATTAGGTGCAATGTTTAGTTTTTAAAACATAGATAAACATTAAATATAAATAAACAATATCAATAATATTTTTTTTATTATAAAGTTTTTAATTTCAATCATATCTGAGTAACAATAAAAATTTCAGAAAACTGCATAAAATTTATACAACTGAAAATTAAGTCTAGCTCATATTTTTCTACATAAATAAAAATGTTATTAATAATTCTTTGATTTATAAAGGCTATTTATTACTTTTCATACTGATACTTTTATAACTGATAGTTTTTAGATTCTTTTCTTCAACTCACTTTCATTCCACGGTTAATGTGTTGGTTCCGCAGTGTAGTACACATGCGCAGTAGGTAGGTATGCATTAGCGATTCATTAGTTCAAACAATTTATTTATACTTCTTGAACGGTTCATTTGTTTGAATGATTTATACTTCTTTTTATGAGCAATTTATCTACAATTATATTTGTGTTTTGGAGTTCTATTCCCTTAAGGTATTAATGGACTCAAGGAAATTAATTAAATTAGTTTTTATTCTTATTTCAGACTTTATGATAGGAATCATCTTGTCTATGTTTAATATATTATCCAAACAATGGATTTACCCAGTAAACAGAAATAGAAGATAATTTTGTTTTCAACAAAATAATATGTATAAAGTTGTCTATTTTCACAAGATCACAATTGAAAGCATGGGATGCACTTTTATATTCAATAACTACATAAATTCTTTAAATATGACAAACGTTTTGATGCAAAATGGAATTGACAGCTTCAATATACAATATCTAGTAAATCTCTTTCAATCAACAAAAGTTAAGTTGCAAAACAGAACTAAGGTTGTGCCCCATGGTTTTCATTGTGATCTTATGAAAATAGACAATTTTACATATATTATTTCGTTGATAACAAAATTATTTTCTATTTATGTTTATTGGGTAATGCATTGTTTGGATCATTCTTTCATATGCTTAACTTAATTTTTCCATTACTTTAATTAGTCCCCTTTACTTTTGAAAATATTATTTTTTACTTTTTTTACGAGTATATACAAATATATTTATTTTATTAAATCAACCAAAGTACACAATAAATAAAGTAGGATGACTTACCTTATTCCACTATATATGCAGGAGTGCTTTCGCGATTTACTCGCATAATCAGCTGTATTATATATTCATCTCAAATTACATTACATACTTCGTAAAATATGACATATCATGCATTTATTTATTTTATTTAAAACCTTTAATATTTTTATTTTAAACTTTTATTCAGTTCATTCTTTTTAATTAAAAATTAAAATAAAATTTAAAAATACGATAAGTTATCTCTAAAGTAAAGACTTTTTACTGTAAAAACTTATTCTTAACGTTCTTATTTTTAACGTTTTATTCTGAAAGCTTTATAAATAATTTGTATGTCTCTTAAACTGTATACCATATACTACTTCTCTATATAATGGCCACATGAATTAAGACATTTATCGTAGTGATACACCAGCTTCAATATACTTTCGCTGTATTCTTCTGCCGCCAGTCGCATTTAGTCATTGATTAACACCATTTTTAAGTTCATCGTCGCCCGCGAATTGCTTACCACTGAAAAATTATTTCAATTTCCCAAACAAATGACAATCAGAAGGAGCTAAATCCGGACTATATGGTGGATGATTGTAAATTTCCCATCCAAACGTTCTCTCAGTAAATCACGTGTCGGACCCGCAACATGTGGATGTACGCTGTCGGTCAACCGCCCACGTCGCCGATTTCGAATGGTGCGCCGTAACTTACGTAGAGTTTTGCAGTAGGTTTCTGCATTTGGTAGTTCCACGTGGCATGAATCGATCAGCAGTATGCCAAACCAATCCCAAAAGACTGTGGTCATCAGTTTGCGTCCAAATGGCTGTGGAATAACCAGACTACCTTTGTTGGTGATTGAGGATGACGCCATTCACTTGACTGCCGTTTTCTCTCTGGCGTGTAATACGAAATCCAGTTTCGTAAGAATTGAATTAAGGAACTTTTCACCTTTTTCTATGTGGCGCATCAAAAATTACAAAGCAGATCCCATTCGGATTTTTTTTTTTTGTGACGTTCCGTTAAGACGTGTACAAACCTTTTTGAAGCCTAAATGGACATGAACAATGCGACCGATAACAGCTCATGAAACATCAGAAAAAAGAAAGTCCAGGTCAGAAATCGTTGAGAGATGATCTTTTCTGATTTCATCATCGACGCGTTTCAACAACTCCTCGGTGATTAACGAGGGCCTGCCCGAACGTTCTTCATCATGCACATTAATTTTGTTATTTCTAAACCTTTCACACTATTTTCGGACGTTTCATTCTTTCATTACATTATCACCGTATACAGCAACTGCCTATGAATTTCAGTCGGCTTAACGTTTTGATAGTTTAAAAAACGTATGACTCCACGTATTTCACAGTCGGCGGCAACATCGATTTTCGTTCTCATTTTAAAACGTAATAACTCACACGTAATCAATGATACTACAACGCGATAACTTACAGACAACAATGCAGTTCTTTCCCAGCGGTTAAGTTAAAATTAGAGTATAGTAAAGTAAGTTCATTTAAATGGGCAACATGCTTAATTGCTTTACTTAAAATTACTTTTATTTGATTTTTATTTTAATTTGATTTTATGCCTTGACGTCATATTTTTACATATGTAAAAATGTTTACAATTTAATTTTTAATTTAACTGAATAAAAATTTAATATAAAAAAAATTAAAAGATTGAAGGTTTTAAATTTTCAACAAAATAAATAAATGCATGATAAGTTATATTTAAAAAAAATTGTGATGTAATTTGAGATGAATATACGAGCATAATACAGCTGATGATGCGAGTAAATCGCGAAAGCGCTCCTGCATGTACAGTGGAGTAAGGAGTAAGGTAAGTCATCCTACTTTTGTACTTTGATTTATCTTATAAAATAAATATACAGTGTATATATATTTATAAAACAGAAGCTGGTAATATATGAAGTTACTTATTTGGAAGTAAAGTGATCTGTAACTGCCATTACTAATTAGTTTGCAACAATTTGTAGTATCTTAAATTACTATAGAGTAACTGTAAATTAACTAGATTGTTCATAAATGGCTTTCTTTATAAAATAAAGTTATCAAGTAATAACAGAATTGTGAATGTCTACATTTCTATTATTGGATGTAAAGATTGTAAATAATACTTTGAACTCACTTCTATACAGAAAACAGATGTAATTGTTGATTTTTTGTAGTAACAGTATAATTTTATGAAACATCTAAAAAAGGTGGAAGCTTTGGTTACATACCTCCTCAAATAATCTGAATATTCATAATTGTATAAGCAGTGCAATTTTTCAATCTTCTATACAAACTTTATGTTAATAGCTTATTTCTTAATTCTGCAAACTAACATCATATGATTCATAAAATATTAACGTTGGCATTCACTTTGGTGAATTTCTGAACATTGAAATATTATAAAATATAAAATATTGTGAACATTCTGAGCATTACTTTTAAAATAATCAGAAATTTCTTCCCCACCTTGCCTGTTGCACCAACAGGCAAGTTATTCCCCCTCCCCCTGAATACTGTGTATTAGTATATCTTTATTATGATATACTAAAGATATTATGATTTGCAATTGTTTTACTTTTTGTTCTCCAACAGTTTTATATATTTTAATAGAGAAAGTTTTTAATTTCAATTAACAGTGTTTAATAAAGTGAATGCCGTACTGGCCCAAATATAAGACTACCTCACACATACGGCGACCCTGAGATTTTGAGGGGTGTTTACTAGAAGAAGTTAAATAGTCACATTTAAGACTGCTTTCACGTATATTTAATCAAAACACATTGAAATTTCATTTACAAATAAATAATAAATATACCTTAAAGTAAAATTAAAAATCAACACTTTGGTATCATGCCTAGTCATCAACCTCCTCCTTCTCTCCTAGTTCATCTTCACTACTGGAACTACATTCAGAACTAGAGTCTTTCCACAGTTCGTCATCTTCGGTACCACCCATCTTATTAGAAACAAAACACTTGTTAAACCCTTTGACAATTCTTTTACATTTGATCGCATTCCAAACTGTGGTTATCTATTTGGCAACAGCTATAGGCTTGGTTTTTTTAACTTGCCTGTTGGAGTCAATGCATGGTCCCCCTTAAGCAACCAGGCATTGTATTCCTTACAAATATGATCCATAAAAGGCTTATTGACAACAATGTCACGGGCCTGAAGTTGGGAAGTCATTCCCCCAGGGATCACAACAAGATCAGTGTTTATTTCAGCAACCTGCTTCTTTATCTTCTCTGTTGTGTGCCCACAAAATGAATCCAGAATTAGCATGCCCCTCTGCCATAGTAAAGCACCTGGTCGACGTTCCCAAACCACTTTTAGCCAATCTGCTATCAGTTGTTCGGTCACTCATCCCTTCTCCTGTGCTCTGAAAACAACCCCAGCTGGCAACTGTTCCTTTGGCAGTGTCTTTCTCTTTAATATGACATAAGGTGGCAGTTTTCTTCCATCTGCGATAACTGCTAACATGACTGTAATGCGTGACTTTTCATTGCCTGTTTGTCTAAGCAGTACTGTTTTCACACCCTTCTTGTCTTAAAATTTGATGGGATGTCAAAAGAAGCTGGGTGGTCAGCATTTGCCATCTGGCTGAGGGAAGAACATAATTATGTTCTTCCCTCAGCTTAATTATATAACGCTGATAGGCGATCAACTTTTCTACGTAATCTGCCAGTAAATGCTGAGCAAGAGTTTTACGGCGTCGCAAGCACAGTCCAGTACAGCACATCATTCGTTTGCATCAGCCCAAGCTTGCCACATTAGAATCACTTCACGACTTATTGGCAAGCCTTTGTTTCGTTTTTCCTGCACATAAAAAAAAAAATAACCTTATCATTTGCATCAAATTTCCCATTTTTGGATCCTCTGAATGCTTTTCGTAATGCAGTGGCATTTTGAAGCTTTTCTTCTTCTTTCCACCAACGTTGAATATTGTATTCAGAAACTATAAACTTTTTTGAAGCTTGTACGATATTAGTACGTTTTGCCTCACATGAAACACATAATTTGAAGTTTGCATCATAACTTCTCTTCTTTCCTTTACTTATCTACAATAGCGAAGACGCTCTCCTTTCAACACTTTCCACCATGATAGTAACCTAAAAAAACTATCGACGCGGTAATGAACAGAGTAGAGTGCACATGCTCTCTGAGTTGCATACAAAAAATTGTGTACATCACGTGACTATGACGTTATAATTAACTAAAACATCACAATTCTAATAAATCCACTGTTGCAAAATTTACATACGCTGATATGCACATTAAAAAAAGAAGAAATAATGCATGGAATTATTTAATGCTTGTCTGAATGAACCTGTCAATGACAAAGTTAGAAAAATGTCAGTTTAGTTTTGTCCTTGAGCTCTGCTGCGACGTGCACATATTTCTCTCATAACAAGCCAGTCTTGTAAATGCAAAAACGGTATAAATCCCTCTTACTTATATGTCCTTATTTGTTAGGCTGCACATATAAGACAAATACACTTTTTATAGGAACATTTCACAAAAAAAATATTGTCTTATATTCAGGTCAATACGATAGTTTAAATCCCCTATTTTCAAGTTTATGTGCTTCAGGAGATTTGAGAATGATTAAGATAATACATCTTAACAAAATGAATGAATATCAACATTTTAGTTTGTTAATTTATCACAATTGGTATAAGTATATTAAAATACAATGCCATTTTTTCATTCATATTTCATTTGAACTTAAATTTCATTGTTAAAAATAATAATAACAAGACCACTGAAATGGTTTGGAATGACAGCTTGTATATCATTTGAACATATGTTCATCATCCAAATGAACATCTGCCCTTGAAATTATTTATCCCTTATTTATTTTTATATCACTATGATATCAATACATGTAAATATAAATGTTTAAAAATTACAATCAATCAGATTTCAAATTTATGTTGGTTAGTTCATTTTCTTTGCTATTTACATTAGTTTTAAGAAAAATGTGTATAAATAGTTTACAAGTTCAGCAATATTATAAGAAAAAAATAGAGTATTTAGTATAAATCTAGTTAAAATAGTTAGTAAAAAATAATTCTAATGTTAGTTTTGAAGAAATGCTTACTGGAGTGTAAGCAGTAGCATGTGTTGATCATCAATTCCAATGATACAGAACATTTGTACTGAACACCAATCTCTATTACTAAGTGCTTCATCTTGCAATTAAGTACCAGGACTTTCTTTTAACCATGATTGAAAAAAATCCATTAAAAAATGTATAACTGCAGATTCTATAAAAGAAGGCTCTTTTGAATTTTTAATAAAAAATTGGGTCCTAAATTTAAGACCTAAAATCTAAAACATTTCTCATTTAAGGAAAAAAATAAACACTTGAAGACAACCACTAAATGTAAAATTGATTGGGCTAATAGCTTGTGTATTAAACATAAAAATCTGGCAATCCATTTTTTTTGGGCGTTATTGAGTCTCAAACTCAAACACATTTAGTATTTAATTAGACAGTATTGCAATATTCTTCTTGTTATTGGAATCAGTAAAGAATACTAACTGTTCATCAGATAGTGAAAATACATTGGTTTATTGCTTAAATTTTCCCTAACTATAGCCTCAATCATTATTCAAAAGTTTGTGTACCTGGCCCTCATACTCTAAAACACTTAGTCTATTCCCATTATCAAAGTTACTTGATTTATTACAGCTTGGTGGACACATTCCTGAGAAATAAGCTAATTTTAGCATAGATATACAAATACTATTAAACATATTCAAACACATATGCTTTATACAAACATATACATGCACACATTCCAGTAATTCAACCAATTTTTCATCATATTGATTATTATTAATACTTACAGTAATTGTATAGTTAAATGGAACGTGCTGTAGATGAGTAAAACGAGCAAACACATTACTTCGTGGTGAAAAATCTAGCCCTCTGGCTAAATTTGCATCACTTTTTTGCCAGTAAGTAGAAAATACATTTGGTCCTGATCCTGCACTGTTGATTTCAATTCCAGTTACTCTTACCCCACTAAAATCCAACTGTAAAAGTAAAGAAATGTTTGTTTTATCATAATTGAAATATAAATATATAATTTTATATCCTTTATTTTAATTAATAACAAACTTCAAAAACAGAATAATTAAATAACTTGTTTCTTTATCAATGTCTATTAACACTGTAATGCTTTCAAGAATACCTCTCTTAATGAGCTGTTCATTGTTAAAAAAATGCACAAAAAATACACTGTTCACTATTTTGAATGCACTGCAGTGTTAGATTATTTAAAAACTATTCTTAATCAAATTAATCAGAAATGTGATGACAATTTTTAAATATCCTTTTATACAATGTTATCACTGTTTCCTATTTAAGCAGGTTGATCACTTTCAAATTCTAATCTGCGTTCATTTTATTAATGATTAATGGATTTATTTTTAACAACGTATAACTGATAATGAAGATAACATATTTAAAAGCACTACAGTAATGGATAGTAACTGCAGTAATGCAATACATAAAAAGAATACAAATTGGTATGATTTGTTGGTTAGTGTTATAAATATATGTACATTTCTATATCATCAGAAACTTTACAGGACATTAAAAACTGCCTACCCGTTGTTTGTGGTAGATTATCTTGAAATATACACTTACATATTAACAGTAGTTCACAGTGTATATTGTACACTGTGAAGATTGCTCTGCAAATTAATAGTTTTATAGTTCATATACAAAATAAATTAATGCAAAGATAAAACTTAGTGTAGTCTAGATATATTTCTTTAATATAACCTGCCCACTAACATTGCCAAAACATACTGTAAAACATTACTCAACATTCAGTAATTTAAATCTGGTAATGTATAAAAAATAAATCTTTAAAAAAGTAAAAGTAACTTTAGAAAGCTATGCACTAAAAACTAATACTTCATCAATTCTTTGGAACTGTCACTTTTAAAAGGTAGCAGCAGCTTAAAATAAAAATTACCAACCCTTATTTTGGCACTGACTTCAAAAGTTAATAGAAAGATTAAAAAAAAAAAATTGATCAAATATTGTATTAACATATTTAATAATTTGGCTCTTAAGAATATTTTTTAAAAGTTTGGTTTCTAATAAATTTATTTTATGAGCAGTTTTCAAAGAGAGTTGGACCTTGGTCAATTTCTCTCATCTTCTGTACTTAAAGGGCGCCAAATTCTGTTTTGCTCATGTTTTAATTGTTCTATTAGTTTAAGTTATTTATTCCTTGTTTCAGTTATTTTATTTTTACTTATCAATTTATAGATGTTTCCTTCTAATAGGTTTAGTTTTGTCTTAAGTGCTTCTGAAGCAGGAAACAAATATCTTAGGTAAAGCTACAGTAATACTGAACATGTGTTTTGAAACATATTTTCAATTATTTTGCTATCAAATCTTGTATTTAATATTATTGTGTACTTTTCTACTTGTATAAGATCATTTGAAAATATTGATTCTGTTGCTTGTATTTTTTTTTGTATCCTTGAATAAATTTATGTTCAGTCTCTCTGATGTAGTATTTATTGTAGTTGTTGAGGTTTGGTTTTTACAGTTCTGTTTATTTGCTTATTTTTTGCTAATTAGAAATCTTTTTTTAGTCTAACATGTTAATATATATTTAATGCTAATACAAATTGACCAACTATTATAAAAATTTTCTAATATTTTCAGTAAAGTAATTACTGTATCTCTTTCAAAACTATAAGTAAAATAAATAAGATCACATAACAAATGAATGAAGTATATCCTGATAAACATAGCAAAACAAGAGTACACAACTGTGATAACACTAAATACTGTACTCCATTTATTGAATCCATAATCACAGGCAAAAAACACAAGGTACTTCATTCAACCTTTACAGATTATTTCATAAAAACAGGCATATGATGTATCCTACAACATGCAAATTTTACATATTGTGTATAAAATCTATAATATTATTGCTTAATGAATATCAAATATACTGTTTAACTACACATTAAGGCATTTTCTAATTATCTCTAAAAGGTACAAGTGTAATATCTAAAATTTGCTGCACTAAAATTAAGCCTTGCTCTAATTTTAAGAGAACATTTGGGTGAGGTGGTTTTCATTTAAATATCTATATTTTATATTTCTGCTTTTAGCTTTTTTATTTCTTCTATGGATATTCCTGTCATCTCATGTATTTCTTCTATAGGTATTTTTTTAGTTAGCATTTTATTTATTATTTCAATTTTTCCCTTCTCTATACCATTCTCCATACTGGCATTAAACTTTTCCTCAAACTTGTCTATTTCTTGTTGTGTAGTGACAACAATGCCATCCATCTACAATGTCACTGATGAAGCTCTAAATGTAGTAAAATTCAGTTAGAAAGTAAGTCATTTTTAAATTTGTTTCTTTCTTTTTAATAAAGTAATCTAATCTAATATTTAATATTAAACAATTTTACACAGCTACTTAAATCATTTAACAATAAAAACAGCAGTAAACCTGTGCAATAGTATAACGAGGAAGAGTACTTTTGTGTTCTAGAAAAATGTCATTAATTAATTCATGCCAGCGATAGAATACAGGATCTCTCATCGTGGTTGCTAAATCTCCCATCACACTAAATGTTTCCTGAAAATATTTAATAACATTACTAATTAGTATCACATAAACTGATTATTTGTTACTTAATGAATATAAATTAAAATTATGAAAGTTTTAACGATAAATATTATTTTTTCGTGAAAGAATTCTTGTATTTCTTTTAGTAACATTTTAAGTGTGGTTATGATGTTATGATACTGCATCATTATATGTAACAGACAAGTTGTAAATTTTATTATCACATCCAAAATTCTTTCCTAGTTCATTTTTTTATCATTCTTACAAACAGGTTTTTTTAGTTGCCAACTCATTTTTTTAAAGGAGTAAATCAGTGCATTTTTAACCTTTGTAGAATTTAGTTACATTACTCTTCTAATCATCCTGACTGTAGTTCAGCCAGAAGCCACCTATGGAAGCGAGACCCTTTTCAAAATCACTCAGAAAAACCGAATTGATAAAATTCTGAAAATAGAGAGGAGAATTGTCAGAACGTGTATCAATAAAAAACACCAAAAAGAAGGCCAATGGTGGATTGTGCCAAATGAGGTGGTGTATCGAGAAATGGAGCCTGTTACTGATACTATGCGGAAAAAAAGAATCTCTTTCTTTGGTCATCTCATAAGGACACCAGAAACAAGACTGTCAAGAAATATCATTGAAAAGCTCTGGTTCCAAAAGCTAGAAGTAGGATGGATCAAACAAATTAGAGAAGATATGAAAGAATTGGGAATTTCCCTGACTGACCTACAGAATAAAACTGGAAAAATTACAAAGCTAAAAGACAAAAGCATTAGATTTAAACAAAAGACAGACAAACGACAAAATACAACGAAGAGGGTGTTTACGGATGAAGAAAACAAAGCAAGATCTGAACGGATGAAGAAATACTGGGCAGCTTGGAAGAGTAAAATAACACGCTTTTCTCAGAAAAGATCCAACTAAAATTGATTTAAGTGGTCCCATGTTGGCCGTAAAAGCATAATAATAATAATAATAATATATATATATATATATATATTTATAAAAAATTTATTAAATATACCATCTAGTACAAAATATTGAGATAAGACATATCTTACCTTAATTTTCATGAAAGTACTTTCGTAGGATCCTACCTCCTCAGTCATAATTGAAATAATTCCATTATTGCATAATAAAAATTCTAAAATAATGAAAATTGTTTATTAATTTATATGAGTACTACTACTATCTATTACAGTTTTTATAAGACCATCTCTCCCTCAAACTGTCTGATGTTTATTTTTATCTTTAAATTTTTATTATGCAATAACAAAATTATTTCAAAATTAAACAAATTAGGTCCCAAAACTGTATCTGCAGTAGTTTTTGAGAAATCTGGGTGAAAACCAATAAATTGGGGTAAAAAGCCTGGTTTTTTATGTTTGACTTACAGTAATTTTGTAAATGACTAATAAACACATAAAAACTTTAGACAAAAACTGTAGAGAATATAATTTTGAATAAAATGTGGTAAGGTAAGTTGAATAGATCAGAAAAGTTACACAAAGTTTATTTTATTTTGTTCAATTTTTCAGGTAAAAAACCATAAGAAATCATTAATTTTGCCCCTTAATTAATACCTTTAAAACTTCAGTATGACCCTTATTTCACCAGGGTAGCTGAAATCTGAGGGAAATCATTCATTAGCCATTATTTACAAAAGAAGCATTTTAGCATATTGAGCCACCACTGTACACGGTCACATCCCTTAAAAAATATTCAAAAAAACTCAAAAATGGTTTTAAGAAATTTATCTGAAAATGTACTTTCAATTTTAATATAGTCGGAAACTGGGAAAATTTGTAATTATTGTACAACACTTTTTTAACTTATTTTATCACCTCTCTTAAGGTTGAATTTTGAAAAATTAAAAATTTTTTTTTAGATATTCACATAAAACTCATAAAAAATCAAGTTGATATCTTCATTTGTTAAGAGAAATTCAATAAATAATAACATTTAATGTTACCTTTAATGTTTTACATTTTAAAACTCAAAATTTCAGAAATCTATAAATTGGTTTTTAGATACTCTCATGAATATTACACATACTAAAAATCAAGTTGATATTATATTTGTTACCAAACATTTAAAAAAAATGGCCAGGTTTCAATAAAAATTCAAAATCATTTAATTCCTTTAAACTCAGAATTTAAAAAATCCAGAAATTAGTTTTTAGATATTCACATGCAGATTACACACACCAAAAAACAAATTGATATCTTCACTTGTTAGTCAGAAATTAAAAAAAATTGTAAACTTCATTATTACTCCATTTTAACCCTTTAAACTCAGAATTTCAAAAAATCCTTTCTTAATGTGGACTTACACGATAAGAAAAACATTTACACAAATATTCATCAATTTATCTTCAGTAGTTTTTTCTGGGCATTGATGAATTAATCAGTCAGTGACTCAGGGCAAGTTGCTTTATAGGTACAAATATAAATTTAAATTATTAGATTATAGTAATACTCTTAATAATTTAGGCTGAGGTAAAATTATACGTGCCTCTTACTTTATTTGTTCTACTTTTACGATTATTTAATTTGCATAACAGATAATATTTGTAAAAAAGATTATCAATTTGAAAAAACTGTAAAATCAGGGAAGATAAAACAGTATGAGAATTTATCACTAGTTTCTAATTTTACAACTATTTTTAATGTTTTGTGAAATCTTTTCAAAATTTTCTTCTTGTTTGTGATATTCAAATCCATATATTACTTCCTGTGGGGAAAAATGTTAAACCTTGATTACTATTCTTTCAATATAAATAGATTAATAAAATGATTAGCCCCCAAATACATATGATGACATATTATTTATTCTGGATTTAGAGACTTAGATTTGATAAAGAACCAGTTTAATTTGTAGGCTATTTTATTTTTTAATTGTAATATTAAGAATTTACTTGAAGATTTGTAAAATACTAATGAAATAAATCCATGAAGAAGATAATTAAAGAGAAATCAGAGATTTAATAAATCAATAATTATTGATTAGATTATTTAACAATAATAAATAAAGACATATAACAAATTAATAAGGAAAATAATTACATTGTACAATCAAACTCTCTTCATTACCTAAACTGACAGCAATTTTGTCTATGGGGCAAAGGATTACTAGGAGATATATTTTTGTTATTTTACATTGTTTTTGCTCAAGATGGATGATAGTTAAAATTTGTTTAAACTAAACTACTACTGGTATTTTTAAACTATAAAGTAAATGAAATTTATTAAATGTAATAGTTTACAAATACATATCAGTATATGCTTTCAGTTATTTTGGTATTAATTGGTGCTACAATTCTCAAATCAACTGATGTTATACAAGCAATTACAGTGACTTTGAGTCATTCCTTGAACTTTTTTTAAACAAATTTGGCTCAGTTCTTCAATAAAAATGAATAGTTTACACAACTTTAATTGCCTTAAACAATTCTGTCTAAAGAACAGTTGATTATTTATTTAGCAAATAACACATATTCATAAAAAAAAAAAAACAAAACAATTATTATTAAATAATTTAATACATCTTTATTTACTTATTATTTCATAAAAAAATATATTTTTCTTATATGAATACCTATTTTGGAGAAGTAGTCCACACGTTCCTTCCTTCTTTTATAAGATTACACTTATTTGCTGACTTCACATTAAAATATTGCTTGTAAAGTTACAAGGACTTTAGAAGGTAATGCCTAATAGTTATTAACTCATCTATTTTTATTTGCCTGTCTTTTTTATAGGGAAACATTTTACTGTGCTGGGTATAACTATAAATTATACTATACTTACAAGATGACGATGATCTGGATCATGGCAAAGACCAATTGCAATATGTCCAAGATTATGAAGGTCTCCATAGAGATTACGATTCACAGTTAGATCACTTGCTTCAAGCAAATTTCCTAAAATATTGATTCCATCAGTTTCATTCAATTGAATAATCTGGCCATTACTCTGAAATTATCACACAAAAACATTTTAGTTATACATAAATAAATTTCATAGTAAAATTAATCATGTTAATAAAATAAATATAAAAAAATTGAGAAAGGCTAGAGAAAATTACATCCCACAGATACACTATAATGAAATTTATATGATGGATAAATAATAATGTTACACTGACAAATAATGTAATAGTGGAGCTGATGTACTCTATTATGGAATGTCATATCGTATAAGTGAAAAGGATAAGATGAATTTACAGTGCTAGAAAACATTTTTTTTTTAATTTTCAATAAGAGGTGAAAATAAAGTACAGAAAGAGATTATAAACAATAGTAAGTGTAAAACTCAAGAAAAACTTACATCAATCACTCGTCCTGTTTGTGCGGCTTCATAAAGTCTGGTTCTCCACCGTTCTAAATCTTGAATGTCAAATACTAATTGCTCACCAGGTCTGTTTATATCCTAGATGTGAAACAACATTATTGAGAATAAGTTTATAATGTACTATTTAATAGTTTAATTACATATAGTGTTTACAGTTAAAATTTGAAAATGAATAATATTAAAAAACTTACTTTTAAAATAATGGAACTTTTTCTTTTGAAGGACCTTATAGAGTAAATAAGTACACCTTCTTCAGTTAAGTTACCAATGACACGCAATGAGTTACCAAGATGCTACTGGTAATTCTACCAAAAAAAGGTTCTACTAATTAGCACCAAAACTCTGAAATTGAGGCATTTATCATCATCTTTCATCATGCTTCAATGAATTTACCTAACATTATATCTTTATTGCCTAATATAATGAATCATGATTCCTGCAACTCTTTTCCATTATTATACAAAAATTTCAGCAATTGTCACCTTCTTTAATTGTTTATGTCAGTACTCATAATATTAGCACTTTGGATAGAATCATATTTTTGCAAATTTGAAGAGATTAAATTGAAATAATTTATTTAAAACTGAAAATTAAAAAAAAAAAAAAAATGGCAAAAAAAGGGTTCCCAAGGTACAATTATTATATAACTAGCAGGTTTTACTATTTTATGGCTGAATTCTGGTAAATTTGATAAAATTATAAGCTAATGCATTTTCCCCAGTTTACATTGTAACTGGTACTTTGTATTAGTCATAATTAATAATAGAAAAAGTATACTCTTAAATTAATTGTTGGAGAAAGTTAAAAGTAGTCATACAGCACTCCCTACACCACCCCTTTGGGCACTGTCAACTTTAGAGTAAAAAGTATGTCTCCAAAAAGATAGAAGTCCTTAGTCCAGGAAGTAATTTTATGTTGTAAAAGTCAATAAAAATATTTTTTTTCCAATTACTGTACCACAATGTTTTTAACCATTGAAAGACTGGGTTTTACAAGTTGTAACTAAGCCTACAGCCTGAGGTTTTTTATATGTTGTTTACTTATTTTTACTTCTGTTTTTATAGATGTGCATTCGAATATATTGATTTGCTTTAATACTTAAGTAAAAAACCCACTTTTTATAAATCTTGAGTACCAAAATATTGTTACGCAATCCTGAGTAATAAAATACCCAAGAAGATGAAAAACAAATTGTAGGTAAAAAATAGGGGTAACAATCACCTTTTTAAGTTTTTTTATTTTTATTTAATAAACTGCTTGAACAAAGTTAAGTAAACTGTACAAAAGACTTACCTTAATCACATGAAATAAATCTACAATAAAAAACCAATTAACACTTTATTTAATTTTATTAACCAGGCATTCTTCTAATATATGAACTGCATACAAAGCAAACAGCTTTTAGGCTTTGTAAGGGCTTGTGGAAAAAGAGTTATTGTTTTGTTTCCATATTAAACCCTCTTTAAACAGGAATTTATAAAACATATTATTAGTATCTGACAGGTGATTAGTACTAAATATATCTATATTTTCTTAGTTTTTAGGTTTAATATTTTGATTATGTTACATACATACCCTGAGTACAGTGTTGGGGGCACGGGCAGCCCAATTTCTACTGCCTGTTAAAGTATCAAGTTTAGGAAAATAGCCCTCTTGTATAGGTTCTCTAAACTCTAATAATCGCTTAGTTCTCTCTAGTTTGTTGCTTAATCTTTCAATATTAAATCTAAAAAAAAAAAATATTACTTTATAATTAAATCAAACATAAATTAAAATTCTAATTATTTCATGTTATTTTATAATGAACATATCATTGCAGAACATTAAAGTTGTACTTAAGTAATTTATTCTAATGTTTGTGTAGATAATAATATTTAAATAAAATATTTTATAATTACTTTTTTATGCATGTATGTTTTAATAATATTGTCTCTCTTATTCATTCTGGTTACAGAATGGAATGGTTTTGTTACAAAATATTATTTTTGTTTGTTAAATGTCTTAACTTTAACAATTGCAGAAAACTTGACATGAGTTACACCATGAGTTGACATACGTAACATTTATTTATAACAATTATGAAGAATAAAAAGCCTTCTATGCTCGTTAAGAAAAATTGGGATAGTTTGTATGAGGCTTAAAATTAATGTAAACCTTGGTTATGATTTTTTTTAGCCTCTGGGACCAGGATGAGATGAAATGACAACTTGACAACTTTGCAGCGTGTGAAAATGCCACACCTGACCAAGATTCAAACTTGGGACCTCTAAATGAAAGGCCAAGATGCTACCGCTCGTGCCACAGAGGCCAACTTATATATGAACTACTTCAATGCAACAGGAGCAACAAATACAATACCACAATCATTTAAATTAAAATTAATTTAAACAATTAAACATACAGAATTAATGCTTATAAACAGTCAAATAAAGCATAAATTCCATTTTCAATAAGAAAAACAATGTAAATTTGATCAAATCTAAAAAAAATATCGTCTTTTCAAGATTGTAAGTGATTTTGTTACGTTACAGCATTGTACGTTTATTAAATGATATGTACTATACAAAAATATTCAAACGGTTACAAAATAAAAGTTAATGTAAACTCTCATAAAACTGTTTGCTTATGATAAAAATTCATGATGTTGGGTAATTATTATTGTAGCAGAAATAATTGATTGTTATTATTAACTGTAAACAGAAAAATAAAATTAATCCTACCTTGCCAACATTTGTTGATGCATGTAGTAAAACAGTTCCCCACGCCTGTCTTTATCAATTACATTCCTTGGTCCATTAAATGGATAAACAAGATGCCAGTGCCAATGATGAAGATTAATTCCAAGATCCTCTCTGAAATAAGCAACTCTGTGCTCTGGTTCTAAATCGGATCCAGTATAATCAAGATTAATTTCAAGTGGTAACTGATTGAAAAATAAAATAACAAAAACCATTAATAATAATAAATTATTTACACTAATACAAATTAATTAAGATTACAATTAAAAGTGGGAAAAATTTTTTTTTTTGTTCACCTTAATCAAATTCAAAATAAAACTAAAAATATACAATAAATGAAGCATATTTAATTATTATCATAGATGTTCTAAATGTACATTTTTCTTATTAGTTTAATGTTTCAAAAATATTATTTTTCAATTTTCAGCTACTACAGTTTAACCATTTTATTTGTAATATTTTTAAAATGCTCTTTTATACATTTAGTACTATTTAAGATTTTAAATAAAACCTAATAATGATTTCATTATGTTACAATCCCAAAGATCATTCATGAATGTTATCTCGGAAAATAATGAAGATACAATCTAGATTCTTTCATTCTAACTTTAAACAGCCTGAACACTGAACTACTTAAAATGACTTAAAATTATTTGAAAATAATTTTAAGTTATTTTTTATTCATCACAAAATTAGATATGGTAATCAAAAAGCTATATTAAATATTCTTACCAAAAAAAAAAAAAAAATATCATATGAAAGTAATGGTGATGATTTTTGCCAGTATGATTTGCAGAATGACATGATTAAATATGTAAGAACTTCAAAATTGTAAATCAATCACTTTCAAATTAATGGAAACTAGTACCTCCTCAGTCAAGTTTATAGTAGCAATGTTATTAATTGTAAGGATTATAAAATGGTTAGAAAGCCCTTTAATGCCTTAAATAATATTCAGTGAAATAGAGAAGAGAATTTAAAATAGACACTATTAACAAAGTGCTATCAGAAGCTCCCACTGAAGCAGTATTAGAGATAATTAAAAAGACCCTTAAAAGAAAGGTTCCTGATTGGAAAGATCATTGCTTAGAAAATAATAATTTAAATCTGTTATGATGTCCAACATTAAATAGAAACTGTCTAAGAAATAATTTTTTTATTTCCTTTCTTTAATTTGAAGAAATTTCATTGTTACTACTTACAAAATTATCATTAAGTTATCCTATTTGGTAAAAGTGTTCTTACCAAATAACTTCAATTACTTTTGAAGAAGTAATGGTGAAAGGTCTCTAAATAATTTGGATTTAATAATTTCACTAGTATTCAATTAACAAAACCGTTTCGGTAGTACCTAGCCTGAGAGAAAGATTTGAAAAATCAAATCTGTATTTTAAACTGGGCTTATAACCTATATAAGGTATGCTTATCTCAAAATCAAATTATGATATTACAAGAAAGAGCACAAACCTTTGTTTTTCAAATTAATAAAATTGTAAATAAAAAGAAAAACTTACAGTTTCTACTCCTCGGTTACCAAATTCAGCTTCTTCCCTAGCACGTTTGAGCACTGCTGCATCAATATACTTTTCAGGAAAGAAATCTGATAATGGAGGAACTGTAAGATGTCGAGTATCTGGACGATGGATTATAGCCACACTCATTGCATAATTAAACAACTGAGGATTCATATTTTCCCGACAAAAACTTGCAACAGAGAGATAGTCCTTTAAACTTCTCAAACCTAAACATAATCACGTAACATAGATAATGATGAATATTTTTGTTAATTAAGTAATCACATAAAGTATTTTATACTATAAATATTTGTACATAAAATCTTAATTTAATAAAAGAAATTTATCAGTTGTTTTATTCTTGTACAGTGCAGTGTATCTAGTTGAGTTATTATAGTGTAACTCTGCTTTATGCTTATGATTATGTTATAGACAAACATTTTGACAATGAAATCAAAATGTAAATCAAAAAACTGTTTTAAATGTTAGTTAAATTACATTCATTTTTTTCTAAAACTCTTGTTTGCAAAGAATATTTATTATATTCCATTCTTTTTTCATACCCTTTTATAATATACACATCATTTAATGGGAAGATGAAATAAACCAGACTCTTGCAGGGAATCAAATCTGAGTTCAGCTGATTTAGTTATTAAGGATGGTATTAACATAATCTATATATTATTCTTCTGGTAAGTGCAGGCCACACCTAGCCTAATTTTTTTTTCCTTAATGATAAGAAATTAAATTTTATAAAGTTTACACACAGATCATTATGAAATTACAAACATAAACATACAAAGGTAATCCACTTGTTCTGCTACTTATATTGTTTGAATATTTTTAAACTGTAAATTATATTTTAATAAATTGCAACTATTTCAATCTATTCTTGATAAACTGAGATTTAAATAAAACTGTTTTCATTTATAGCTATTTACTAATTCATTCTCTCTGGACATAACAGGATAATTTCCAATTAGTTTCTTAATGATAGATGAAATTTGCAGCATATGAAAATTGCCAAGCACTGATTAGGTTTCAAACTAAGAACTTTATGGATAAAAGGCAAAGACACTATCAGACCACCACAAACATGAAACTGGTAATGTGTAAATACATATAACTTAAGTAGAAAATGTACATTATAGTTTTTTTTTGAAGACCTACTACAATTTTTTTTTTTTTTAATGAATCAGGTAGATAGATTGATTCTTAAACACCTTATATTATAAAGAATTGATACTTTTCTTAATTGCTTTTATACAATTATTTCTTTGTTCTGGTGTCAGAAAACTTTTTTATTGAACACTAAATCCTCAGATATGTAGGAAGGTGTAAAATTATTAATTTGCAACCATTATGCAGTATTTAAAATATACATTCTTCATAAATTTGGTCACTAAAAGATTTCACAACACTCATTAATTTGTATACAAGTACTAATAAAATATAAACTTAATAGTTGACTAAACATAATGTTGATCAATATAATTCATGTACAGATTTTCTTTTTTATAGAGCTCTTAGAGACCAGTGAAAAGTTTGGAGACCTCAATAATAACATGAATCAAATTTTTTTGGAGATATTAAAACTAAATTACTATTATTATAATTACTATTACTATTCTGAATCAGTAATATTTAAGTATTTTTATTGTTCATATTATTAAATAACATTTTTTATAATGTGAAAATGAGAAAATATGATGACAGACAAATGTATATATTTGTAGCAATCATGTCGTTTGGTAGAATGACGCCGGACGAGAGTTTGTCCGATGGAACAAAACCGAAGACTTGTTTACTCTGACCAACTCGCAAATCGACATTTAAACATTTTTAAAATAATAATAATTTTGATGAAATAAACTACATATAGCAGAAATAGATGTTGTTAATGAATATAGGTTTTTTTAGATAAATATTTGATAATCTTTATAATTTCATGCTTTTTTTAATTTCAAAATGTGAAATTTTTGTCCTGACCCTGAGTTTTTTCTAATCCGTTTACGAATCGCGTCGCTAGGTAGCAGTACCAGATGGGAACGTAGCATATACTTGAAATAATAAAAATGAAAAGAAAAATTTTAAAGAGATTATATTAATTTTATATTTTTGCAAAAAAACTAAAAGATTTTCATTCATGAAGATCGAGTGCTTTATTTAATAAGAATTTTGAAGTTGTTTTTTTCATAAACATAAGAAGAATCTTATTAACAGATGAATAGTTATTGACTAAACTTGATGTATCATCCAATAACCAAATGCATGATTTCAGATTTAGTATATTCTTGCTGTTGTATTTGACTGGAACTTTCTCTTAAACTAAGGTTACATTTTTTTTCAGTGCATTTGGTAAAATCTTTTAACTTGATCATCAGGTACATAGTATTAGTTTCATAGGTAGTTTGAATTATATTTCTGATGCTCTCATTCTTAACAATATTAACACAAAACAGATACTTTTTAATAATAGCTTCAGTGCAACATAACCTTCATTTGAAGTTTTTACCTTTGAATAAATAAGTAAATATTAACAATGAGTAATATTTAATGTATTTTAATTACGTCTTTATTAGGTTGATATTGCACATAGTATACGTCCAATTCATATTTTTTGAAGTAAAAACTATTATAATTTTAAAAATCAATTTAGTGATATAAGGCTAAACTAAAACATTCTTAAAATAACATAATTATGAAATGAAATACATTTTAGCAAATAACATAATTTTTAAATTTTTGTAGTCGTCAATATATATTATATATAGTGATTAAAAAAAGTCTGAATACGATTGTAAATTTTACAGTTATAATAGTTTTATTTTGAATAAAGTTGGATAACTTCGTAAACGTTTGATAACTTTCGGAACATATATTGCTTCATAGAGAACACTAAACAGTATTTTTTTCTTAAATATCTTAAGCATTTTTTAGTCAAATAAATACAATAAAGTTTCTGATATTTTTAATATTTTAATGAATAAAAATACTTTTGTGTCTAATTTCGAAATCAGCTCAGTATTTAAGATTTCGTGCTGATTTCAAAAATTCTGAAGTGAAACAGGTTCAATCTGATGTTTTACGTGACAAACAAAATCGTTCTGATCGTTTCGATAGTTTAAACATTTGAAAAATGAACTTACATCGCCTAAAAAAATCAGTCTCTTTTGCAGGTACTAAACATTTTTTTGAGTACCCTAAAATTCATAGCGACGTAATGAAAAATAACATTTCTGTGAGTCACAAAATTCAATTATTTGATGAACCTGTAAATTCCATGGATATAATGAAGTTGGTGATAAGCAAAAGGATTTCTCGGATGACTAAAACTGTAAAAATCGAGAGTAGACAACAAATAGAAGCTAAAAGCTCGAAAATTTTATGATCGCCACAAAGAGAAAATTTTACGTGCTAAAAAAGTAGCATATAACAATCGAAAAGAAACGGTATTAAATAAAAAAAAAGTATACCAAAAAGAAATAATTGAAACAGACTCTTTATTAATCACTTTTGAAATCTAACCAAAAATAGTCATGGGATTGCGATAAAGGTCTGTGCAAAACGAATGATTTAAATTTAATAAATCATTGTGAACAATTTTCGCACTCCACAGAATCTATTGGACTGCCACTAAAAGACTTTAATAATTGAAAGACAGAAAACAAATGTTTATCAAATTTCTTGGACGGCAGTAAAACTGTGGAAGCTAAAAAATTACAAAACAAAGAAAAGCATCTAAAGCTTATTCATGGACACAGATTAAAGAAATGGTCACATACCGTCCATGAATATTTATCCAATTCATCACATAGATAGTAAACTGTGCTGAATGCGGAAACACAGATTTCATACATAGAATGAAAATTCATTTAAAAAAAACAGTTGATCATTCCAATAAAATTATTGGAAAACGACACAGTATGTTTACACAAAATAACTGAAACTAAAGAAATAAAAGTGTCTAATAATGCTTACAAACTATTGGGGAAAAAATATAAAGTTATATGTGCAATATTTCATCACGGGCAATCAATGAAAGAAAACCCATCGGCTTGGTCTAGTGGTGAGCATGTCTTCCCAAATCAGCTGATTTGAATGTTGAGAATTCCAGCGTTTAAGCCCTAGTAAAGTAATTATTTTTACATTGATTTGAATACTAGATCGTGGATACCGTTGTTCTTTGATGGTTGGGTTTCAATTAACCACACAGCTCAGGAATGGTCAAACCTGAGACTACAAAATTATACACTTCATTTACATTCGTACATATCATCCTCTGAAGTATTATCTGAAAGGTATTACCGGAGGCTAAACAGAAAAAAAATTCAATGAAAGGACATTATAGTAGTATGAACAAAATAGGGAAAAATTGGATTGAAGCTAATGATTTATTAATTGCAAAAAAAAGTTGCCCAGGAAATTCCAAAAAAAAACGTTTATCTCTTAGAACAAATTTGATTTTTTTTATTAGATACGTGATTGCAATCTACGAAAAGTTGTTAGCAAACACATGACAGATACCAGAATTTTTATAAATATAAAAATAAAAACAGTTTTAATTTAACGGATGAACTGAAAACAAAAGACAGATGATATCCAAACTCCCAAAATAAAATTGTTAAGGATTCGGCGAGACTAGGCCATCAGTTGAAAACATCAAAAATTGAAAATCAAAATTCAACAATTTATTTATTTATAGTTCTTCAAAAAGACATTGTCCGAATAAAAAAAGTACAAATATGTATGAAAGGTGAGATAATAGCTGTTATATATTTTTCCTACTTCATTTTCTTAAGCATAACAATATACACCGTTAAATATTTGATTCTTATATACTGAATATTAATTATGCATAAATATTAAATATTTTATTCCTCTACTAATATTGTAACTAAATGATAGAACCTTTTTAATACAAAACAAATATGAAATTATAGAGAAATAATTGGAGATAAACAATTTTTTTATATACTTGTATATATACTTAATAAAAAATTAGTCAAATTTTCTGAAATATTTTAATCATCTCTAATAATCCCTCGGACCTTTTTGAGAATTTTTTGTTCTTTTGTTTAAGGGCACAAAGTAAAATATCTTTATTAAAATAAATTTCATGTTCAACTTCTTGATTAATTTCATTAACTGTTCATCGCTCAATCACTTCCCAAAAGCCTGCAGCATCTTCAATTTCAGCATTACAACTTTCAAAGATATACAAGTATTTTTTATTTATGGCAGTTTTTCAGTCGGGTATGCTAT
Organism: Lycorma delicatula; assembly: GCF_047948215.1. Taxonomy (NCBI): domain Eukaryota; kingdom Metazoa; phylum Arthropoda; class Insecta; order Hemiptera; family Fulgoridae; genus Lycorma; species Lycorma delicatula. Next base: position 129,466,721 of record NC_134457.1, read on the forward strand.
ATTATGTGGTAATATGAAGGGGTTGGAATTTAGTTTGATTAACCTAAATTTGTGTGAAATCAGTCCATCTACATAATCCTGTGTAATGACTACTCCATTGTAGATCTGGCATACAAGACATGTACTGACTTGTATGCACAAGTTATTTTATCTTTTCTTTGAACAATTTTCCTAGAATCTACTGAAAGGTAGGTTTTTTATTAAATGAAGGCCATGTAGCATCAAAATTATTATGTCTTTGATTTGCCCCATCAGTGTCAAATTTAGAACTTCTAAATTTGGCCGTATTTAGTCTTTGTATTGATCTGACCTATAAATTCCATAATTTTTTCTTAATTTGCATTTAACAGCATCAGAACATCTGTTGTTTGGCAAATAGGATTAGCCTGGTTATTTGGTAATAGTACTATTATTTTGTCAGTATGATTGAGACAAGTAGAAATCTTTTGACAGTATGATTTTTATTCTCGACGGGGCAGCCATTACTAAAGCGATGCAACTTTATTACGTTTAGTGAAATAAAAGAATTAAGGTACATTAACAGCATTGAACAGACTTCTTTTGCTCCCTTTTTAACTTACCCTCATGATATAAGTATTTCTTTTCTACTTGCTTTTCTTTAACTCACAATGGTTTTTTTTCATGTTTGTCTTTAAATGTTGCATCCTTAATTTAACATACTTCCTGACATTGCCTTTTGATAAAATTTTGCACAGTATAAAGAAAGTTTTAAAAATTTTTTTTAAATGTTCGTAATATTATTCTACATTTAGGTTATTTATTCTAAGCCACACTGTCTTAAATAAAAAAAAGCCTTGAACAGGATAAATAGCAATGGGTAAATTCTGCATAAAATTAAAACTGATACTTACACACAGTCATTTTCTCTTTAAACTGCCACAAAACATAATTACATTTATCTTTTTTTTTTCCATGTATTTTATGAATAATTTGTTCAACAGGTGTAACTAGTTTGCCAGAATCTACTCAACTGTGGCTCATTAATTTTTCCTAAAATTTGTCATATGAAATATACCTTAAACCTACCTGATCTGTAGTTAAAATTGTCATTAAAATATGTTAAATAAAATTTTTACAATTAACCATTGCTTTATCAGGATATGCTATTTTGAATCATGAATGTTTAGTTTTAATATCCAATTTAGCATCCAGGTATTTAAGGATGTTTTTAAATGGATAAGCCTTTAAGGAAATGATTCTGTATGAATATGAATATGCCGTTGATGTAGAGCTTATATCTCTTTAACGGTGTGGAATTTTACCTTCTTGTTGTATATCAAGAAGACATCGGAGACAGTCTTTATGGTGTGTTATGGATAGTTGTAATAATACCATATCTATAACACCATAAAGAGATATGAATGAAATTTTACTTACTGCAATTCTATCACTTCCTCTTAGAACATGGTATGAAGAGAGAATTACAGTGTTTATCTTTTGGGTCATCTTTTCTAGGATTTAAAATTACATTTTTCAATAATATGTTGTTCAATCGTATTGGATAAACTATTAATGTGGTCAAGAATACTTTCTTGATCATCAAAATCAAACTTACTGAAACAACTATCTGACTGCACTGGTACTAATTTTTGCATTTTAATAATAATATCTATCCAATTAGTAAATTAAATCCTTCTAACCCTTGAATTCCAAATAATGTTTATCTTACGTTTCTTTTCATTTTCCTGATTTATACTGCTTATGGCAATATTTATGATGCTATACGAATAAAATACTATATAAATAATATTGATTTATAATATTTATGACAACATCTGGATCACTATCACTATTGATACTCACTTTAATAAAAATAAACTAATGAAAAAAATAAATAAACTGTATGACTTGGAAATGCTTATATTAACAAAATAACAGTAAAAAGGAAAACTCATTAAATTCAGATTATTGTACATGAACTGTTATATCAGTACATAATAATTTCACACCTTTGGTTGAGAATAGAGAAACAAAAGAAATTGCCATGGTTATTTCTGCAATCACAGAGTCTATATGATTTTATAACAAAATTTTTAATAGATCTTACTTATTTTGTTGATGATCTCAATCAAAGATTCACCATTCTAGTTTATCAATACCAATGTAGTTTATATAAAAACCACATTTTGAAAAAAAATATTGACTTGTTATTTCTGAGTTAATCACAGTAATGGATACTCTTCATCATGTAGTTGAAAGTTTTCAACTTTTTTATTTTGGTTTACTTCACTTTATTTTTTTTTCAATTCTTCATTGGTATGAATTTATTATTAGCCACAATATTTTTCAAAATTCTTAAGAAAAAATCTGATTATGTGAGATCAGGAGTTAGTATAACATTTGTTTTAATATGTGACTTTATGAACAAATTTAAATATTCCAGCACATTCTTATTATCTTTATGAACCATCTATTCTTTACACAACGATACTTGTGAGTTTCTGGCATTGATTTCCCATTAACATACTAGTATACTGGTAAACATGCCTTCGTAACACTTTCTTTATTTCTATAAGCTTAGAAATAAAGCTTATTGGCCTAGTGGGCATTATCTTTGTAAAATTAAACAGTTACCAAAACTTTCATGACTGGTTGTTGTACATGCCAAGACATTGTCAAATTGTAGGGTTCAATATTTCATGACAACTAATACGGTTGTAATTAGAGCATGTAATTTAATTTATTCATTTGATATTTATTTTTATTAAAGTACTGTTTAAAAAAACAGTCCAATAATTTTCTTCTGTGAAATGGCAGACCGTGCACCATAATAAAGCATGATTTTTCAAACATGTAAGTTTACATGGTTATTTTTGCATTTTTGTAGTCAGTTAGATGGAAATACTTAATCACAGAAATAAACATTATCTAAATGCGTACATTTAATAAACAATTAAAGCAACTTGTAAAATTAATTCGTTTTACTATAGATCGCTTAGGAAATTGTTAATGCGACTCGTTTCCTTCCTTGAGTCAACATTTTGTTGACTCAAGACGATTGCTCATTGTATTCAAACTTGTGAACCCTAGCCAAGTAGTCAGTTTTGCATAAAAAAAAACTAAAGAAAGTCGTTCAGGAAGTGATACACTTTGTACTTTCTCTTTTCCGCACTGTGGCCTTTTTTCAAGCAGTGCATGTTACTTGATTAAGGTTTACAGATTTAGGCATGAGGAGCATTCTTCTCAGCTCAGAAAAAGTAGTCGTGTGGAAACAAATAGTCGGTGGTCTGTCAAGAAGACAGACTCTTTAAGATCGCGAACATGTAGCTCGATTGTTATTTGATTCAGAATTATACTTTATTCAGATTTGAATTTCAAACACAATAAAAATAGAAAATATTATTTTTTAAATATATTCTTTAATTTCTACATCAAAATATCAAAATTTTACTCTAAATTAATGAGTAAGTTGTTAAGTTATTTTAATTTGACATCAACTTCTGTACGACAAAATTTAACGAATAATTTATAAATTATTTTCTAAATGTCAATGGTGTTTTAAAATTTAGTTTTATTTATTTGTTATTTTACAACTTAACACAGAAAACATCTCACAAAAAAAGTATGACTGACCAACGAACAGATTTTTTTACATTTTTGTTAAAACAATGCCAAGAAAAAAATGAATTTTTAAACAGAATAACTATAATTTCTGCTACCTATCTTTTAAATCCTTGCTGCCAAAAGAAACATTTTCAAATTACGGTTTGTATTGGACTACATATTATAATAAATTAATGGTCTATGAAACATACCTAGGAAGATTTCAATGAGTTTTGCTGCCATCCTACGATGGTAAGGTATAAAAAGAGAAAAGATAGCATGTTTCGGAAGTCTTAAAGGTAAATCCAAATCAGGAAGTGATGGTAATTTTTTAAGTACAACTGGTGCTGATGTACTTGTTGAAAACCTATTAGTTATCTCAGAATCCTTAAAGCGATCCTCCTGTAAAAAGTAAATAAATTATGCACATTTATAAAACATTTATTTTACCTTAGCAAAAATATTTCCAATTGCAGTGATTGTAATTGGAAATATTTCCCTGTCTTTATAGAGAGTAAAGAGTAGGAAAATTTACAGCTAAAATGAGTTGATAAATTGTGTTGGAAGTCAAGACTCTGTTATTAGGTTATTAGATTTTTTGTTAATTTCTGTTAATTATTTCCTTACTTTTTTTTAATTCTAAAGCTTTAGAAATAAAGCGACAGCAATTAATTGTAGTTATGCATGAACGCTTCAAATTGGCTGCCTGTCAAGTCTCATCTAACAGGACTTCAATATTTAAAGATTGCTTTCTGCAGAAAATTGTTGACAAGTTTTAGTGGCTTCCTTGTCAGTAAACCCTACTTATTGTTATTAGCAGAAGGATTTTGAAACAACAAGGAGAAAAAGAAACTAAGGTATAGATAATAACAGAATGCTTCTGTTAAAAAAATTTTAATTTATCAGTGATGCCTATCAGGCCTATCAGGATTAATGACATTCTTTTGGCAGGCATCCTTGTTGCCATCACCCATTGGGAGGTCCTGAAAATGATTTGATGGAAAATTGGTGGCAGCAACAGGAGAATATGATACCTCTGTGGGAGGCAAAACTAACACCATCTGCCATAGTACAGAAGCTATCTGTGAGTCTATGGTGAGAGCATCAGTCTTGCAATCGGAGACATCACCCAAATAAAACACAAAATTGTCTGTAATAAGTTTGCAGTGGAACTGCTTTGTTGGATCCTGGATCCCTTTTTGAAGATACTTAGGGTCGATGCTTTCTAGATGACATATGACAAAGACCTCTTCAATTAGAATAAGTGAATGCTGTTCCACATTCAACTTCCTCCCTAGGTTATATATAGATTAACTCAAAATAGATTCAGAATAGAAAAATAAAAAGTTAAATAAATAAAAACTAGTTATATGATACAGTAACCTGCTGTGTTTAGCTATATATTAACCTCACTCTCAAATACCTTATTTTTTTAAATAAAAAACACCAAAATATTCATTAGCAAAATGTAAACAAGTTTACACTGATGTACAGTTAAAAATAATTATCGTTTAAAAAATTATCTGGCAATTTTATATCACTTTTAAGTGTACTTGATAATTTATTGTGTTAATTTAATCTGTATTATTTCCAGGTGGCATGGGAATTTTAGTTGACTCGAAATCATGCTTCTAAAAGCTAGAGCAGCATTTCTCAATCTTGGGGTCATGTGACATGAAACCAAACCTCCTTTCATGTCACATCATAAAATTAGCCTATAACTTTACACTTAAACAATGAAATCATTTTATGAGAAAAAAATGATTTATTATAAATATTTTTACTTACATCTATAAGTACACATGTAAAGAAAATAAATTAATGAGATGGTTGCATTTGTTTTTCATTTAAAAGTTTCTTCATATGTGGATCTAAGTTAGAAACACACAAAAGCAAATTGTTTTCAATTAATAGGGCGATTTCTATATTTAGTTTTTGGTACAACCCTAGACAAAAACCCCTTTTCACAGAGGTAACATGTGACATAATAAGGGAACAGAACACTGATTGGACGAGGCTGCTTTTAGGCAGGAATGTAGACTGGTCTTTAAAACTGGTAGGCGTGATGCCCAAAGATATGGAGTTTTTGAGGTAAGTGCGTAACAGCTGATCTCTTTCAGAGGTGTACCTCTGAGGGTAGATTATTTGTTGACTTTGGATCCTGTCAGGTCAAAGAATACCTTGATTTTCAATGATGTTTTAAGTGTTGTAGGTATGGCCACAGAGCCAAATTTTGTAAATTTATACTGGTCTGTGTGCATTGTGGTGAAGAAGACCACAAACATTGATTGTCCACAGAAGTCAGAGGCTCCAACCTGTGTGAACTGCAAAAAGTTGCGCAAGAATCATAAGCACTTAGTTGCTAGTTGAGAATGTGATTGTTACTTGCAGGCAGTTGAACTATACTTTAATCTCTTGATGGTTAAGTTTGATCAACTGAATGCCCAGGTGCTTATGTAGTCAAAGTTGAGTTAGGTGAAATTTTTGAATGATGGAGCTTCAATGTTGTTTTCCTGCAGCACCCGTATGTGATTAAAGGTGATCTGCTGGTTTTTACACCTGGAAAAAGTTTCACATAGGACATAATAGCATGTCTGCTATCCTGTGTAGGGGGTTGCTTGATAGTGTCTTTATGCAACAGGCTTCTGACACACATCATGTAGTGGTCAGGCTTGTCATTAATGGTCAGGATGTGATTGTTATCAGCTTGTACTTTCAGTTTCGGGATTTCACTGAGGATCATCTGGTAAGATGGGATTGGATCCTTAGACTGGTAGGCAATTGTCCAATCCTTATAGGCGCTGATGTTAACGCCAAGTTGCTTTTTTGGCACACTGGGATTTCATTAATGAATTTGTTGAAAGTTTTATTGCGCAGCATGATCTTGAGGTCTTTAATGTTGCAGACCAGTTGGCCACCTACTTCGGCATGGTCGATAAATGGAGGTCCTTTCCTGACACTAATATATATATTACCATTGGTAGAATCCTGGACTGATCTGTGGTTGATGATTGCTCTAGCAATCATCGACTAATACTTTTTGAACTGATGGACTGGATGTTCATGGAAAGCATTTTCCTGTTCCGCAGAGGAAACATCCTCCTGTGCTTCCTGCATAGGAGGATGTTTCTCATTCTCTGTGTATTGACTCAGGAGAGCTACACAACGTGAAGTTGATTCTGGTCAGTGCACAGCTCTGCTTGCAAATTATCGCAGGGAGAGGGCCAGGTACTATTATTATATTAGGTCCTCTAAGCATAATTCCTGGTGCTCATTTGTTCAGGAGCAAGGAAATAGGGATCCTTGGGATGTTGTGTACAAGCCCTTGGATATAAGCATAGAAAGGAAGTTCTTTCATCAGACCTTTTGACTCAGGATGGTATTGTGATTGATAAAGATCGTATCCTTCGAATTTTGTTAAATGATTTGCTTCCTGATGACACTGAGGCTGGTGAGACTTTGTATCACCAGCGTGTCCAGTGAGAAATCGCTGAATTCCATACTGAGGTACAATCTCTTGAGATTACTGAGGTGGAGATTTGTCAGGTGGTTTGTCACAGTGGAACTCCTTGTTCGCTCATGGCCCCTGATTAGGGTTTTTAATAGGGTGGTTTATGCTGGATATTTCCCACCATGTTGGAAGCATGGAGAATTGATATTGCTTTTTAAAGGTGGCGACAAAGACCCTACTGTTAGTTCTTCCTATTGGCTTTTGACGCGCTTGCCTGTAATTGGAAAGGTTTTGTATCTCCGTATTATTAATAGGTTAACTACTGAGCACTTATTGGTGGAGCCAATACGGCTTCCGGCCCGGCAAGAATACGGAGGAAGTCATATTGAAGGTGACGAATATTGCTTCCTCCAGTGTACCTACATACACTGAATGTGTTTTTCTGGATATTTATGGGTCTTTTAATAACTTATTGTGGCCCTCTGCCTTGTTTCAAATGCAGAAACGTGATTTTAAGTGAAATTAAATAAAGATTTTCTCAAGTTATTTCAGTCATCGAACCGTCGGCCTCTGTGATGACATCTCGGAAGTAGGGAAGACCCTATCCAAAGGGTCTTCCCTCACTGCCTTCTGGGCAGTGTACTGAGTCCCCTTCTTTGAATAATTGAGTTCGATTCTATGTTACTATTGAGGTAGCCTAGTGGTTGCTGCATTATTGCTTATGCGGATCATGGGCTATTGCTGGTTGAGGGGGACTTATGGAACGAGATAGAACTCCAAGCTGCACAAGAATGTGAGATTCTCAGGTTGTGGATTCTCTGGCATAAGATGATTTTTAGTCCAGAAAATCCACGATGATGTTGTTGAAGGGTCGACTGGCCAATTCACACCGAGCACGGGTTTCAGTGGCCGGCCTTCCCATTAGGTATGTTTCTGCTCAGAAATATTTGGGTGTAATCCTTTATTAGAATCTTCGATTCAAGGATCACCTTCAATATGTTGCAAAGAAGGTTGTTGCTGTCATTTTTGAAATTCGCAAAGTTATCCATCCCGATTGGGGATTTAATTTCCGTACCATGCGTATCCTCTACAAGGGTGTAAGTGAGGCTATTATGTTATATGCTGTGTCTGTCTTGGCTCATCGCATGATCTTTAAGTGTTATAGGGACATTCTTTTGAGAACCCAGTGTCTCCTTCAGTTGGCTGTTGTCGGCAGTTACAGGACTGTGTCGCAGGAGGTAGTCATGTGTCATTGCTGGCATTAAGCCGATAGATATTCTTGCTAGAGAACATAAGGAACGTAATATTTCCAAACGGTCTTATTACTTTGGAACGTATGTGAAAAATTGAACACCAGGGTTTTACATCTTGGCAGGCCAAGTGGGTGGGATGACTCTCCTGTTGGTTGTTACACGCATGGCATACTTCCAATTGCATGTCTGATTTGCACACAGGTGAATTTCCCCCAATCGGTATATTACGCAATTCCTTTCCCATCATGGTGCTTTTTGGGAGATACTGACTAGGTTTTCGTTTAGTAGATTCAGGTCTATGCTCGGATTACGGGGTTGATAACACGGTGGATCATGTCCTCCATGTCTGTCCTCAGTACAAGTCTGAAAATACCAGAGTAGTTAGAGAACTTGAGAAAGTGAACTCCTTTCTGGATCTCTGAGGTAATTGGAAGGTCCGTGGGCAATGATCGATAGCGAATAGTTTCCTTCGTTACCTTGCATTACGTAGATCGGTTGAAGGTGTTTAAACGGAGTAGGATCCGGGTGGCTAGGGTTTAGACCAAGACATTTGATTGGCCGGGGTATGCGTTTTGGCAACGAGCCTTGGCTAATTCAAAAGCAGTGATTGTTGAAGTTGAGTGGCGGAGCCGCTGTTGGCGGAGGGGTAACTGTGCTACCGAAGGCATGATTGTCTATATAGCCGTGAGGTGTGTCACTGTCTTGCCGAGGGTGGTCTTCAGGTATGATGTTTATAGTGGGTGATGGAATGTAGGTCTGAATTTCGTTGTTAGGTATAACACATTTTGAACAGTATGAGTTTAGTATTGTTTTGACTCGTTACTTAGTTGATGGTTGAGGCATCAACAAGCGCTGGTATTAAAACTGGACTAGGCGGCGGTTTTGCGCTTCCGCGAATTCGTTGGGCTAGTTTAGAGTGTCATATTGTAGGAACAGAAGAGTAAAGATGTCCAAAAAAAGCCTAAAGCGAAGACGTTGGCTGGTGATAATTTTTTACTAAGGCCTATTTTATCTCAACTAAGGCCTTGCTGACGATTGTGAGATGCAGTCAGTTAGAGGGGTTAAAGACGACCTCCGGTAAGCCCCCCTCAGGTCTCGGAACAAAGAGAGTGGTGTGGCGACCAGAATCACCACAAGGTGAGTGTCTTCTCCAATGGGGCTGGGATGCCCTTTCATGTCTTTTTTTTAATTTGCACAGCCTAAACCCCCATATGCTTTTTATGTGCCCAACACATTAAAGTTTTTCTATGATTACATCATTCCCATAAGGGTTATCCTCTTCCATGCTTTAGAAACCCTTACTGTCCCAGTCTCCCAGATACTCAACATACAGGGGGAAGAGGAGTGCAGGTGGTGCAAAGCACCTTACTCTCCAGAAGAGATGTTTTATTAATAACATGACTTTTTTGTTTAACCACATTAGGGAGTTCAGCTCGCTTGTGCGGCAGCATACGAATTCAAAAGTAGAAATCAGGGAGTGTTCCGAACGTATGCATACCTCTGTTCATATGATGAAGATATTTCAAGATGTTCTTGATGAAATAGTGGAGCCTCAGGAGGAACAATTAACTAAGATTGTTTTTTCTATCCCTACTACACCACTCACACAAAAAACAACAGTACTTTGTGTAACCAAGCTACAGACCAAGAATAAGTGCTATTACCTTCAAATCACCACAAATATTCCATTCATACACTGTATACTGAAGCTTTTCCAGTATAAATTTAAAGTTTTCATATGTCTCTTTCATACTAGCAGAGTGAGCCACAGGTACTGATGCATATTTGTCATTATGCAGAAGCACAGCTTTTAAGCTAACTTTACAGTAATCAATGAACAAAAGCCATTTTGTTGGGTTATGTTCATCACAAAGTGTCTCCATAAGAGAAGAAATGTCATTCCAAAAAAGCCATTACACTAAGCCATGTTCTTCAGAAAAATAGTCTTTAAATTCATAATGACAATTACAATAAGTACATATCTTTGTCTTCTTTTGAAGCAGATTCCAAGCTTTTAGCTGGGAAGCAAGCATTTCAGACTGTTTTTTTGATAACTTTAAATCTTGTATGAGATCATTAACATTTTTTTGAGTCAGTAAATGAGTCTCTGATGGACTGCTTTGTTTAAAATCTGTATCATGAGAATCTGCTTCTTTTTCTTCCTTACTTCCATCAGAATCTGAGCTCTCTACAACTAATGTCACATGTTCTGAAGGCTTTAGTATGGGCAATTCTTTGCAGTGTGGAACTGGTCTCATTGCAGATTGCAAGTTAGGGTACACCACTGTATGTTTTAATTTTGACATAATCTCTTTATTATTTGTTAAGCAGAAATAATAGTCAGAAGAATGATCTTTGGGTTCCCTCCAAATCATAGGGATAGCCTTTTTCTGTTGTACGAGGTTTCAAGACACGTGGAAGTGCCTGCTGGACACCTTGGGTCATGTGGATATGTTCAGGCCTGAGATTTACAGCAAATAATGCTTATGGGAAAGAAGTAGTGGGATGCTATCACAAGTTATAACAGAACAGTCATGGAAGTATTAAAAAATATGGAAGAAGCTCAAAGGAGATGGCAAGCAATGGGGCGGCCTGCAAGGGAATGAGGCACCAGAGGGTGCCGGGTTGAATAGTGAGGGGGATCGCCTTGGTATGGTGAGGCTGTGGACTTTCTGCTTCCGATGCCTGAAGGTGTTTCTCACATCTTTCAAGGTTATGTCCAACAGACGTGTTTGTAAGTTGTTGAGTTGTGTCTGTGTATGATGGTTGAGAGTTTGGTAATTTGTGTTTGGTGGTTATTTTCTCTTTTTGTTGTCATTATTCATGATTTGTGGTGCCTTGTTGTTGATATAGTATGGCTTGTCCTAAATGTGTAAGTGTGCGGTACATCTATTGTATAAAAAAAAAAAATTGTACCTGTGTGGTGTGTTCTTGGTTGTTATCATTCTCTTGATAATTGTTATTTTGTTGTGCGTGTTCTGCGTATGGTTGGTTGATGATTGCCTGTGGAGACCGCCGAATGTGTGTGTGGGCGCTTACCCCTCCTTCTGAAGTAATGCTTCGTTAGCGGTTTTCCAGGAGGTGAAGTCACCAGGGGAGGAGGTTTAGTCAGTAAAACGCATGTATACATAACACTTATTAATTTTTTGCGGAATCTGTTAGAGACACTGCTTCGGCACCCGTAAATGGGGTCTCCACCTCTTAAAAAAAAAAAATCATAGGGGTAGCAAATGGGATGTGACATGTACCATTTTTCCATGCAGTAAGAAGCCTAGAGCATGATAAACAACATATATGTGGAACCCAGGCCCTTGTTTGGTCCCTGACTTCACAACCAAAATAAAGTTCATAACTATTTTTTACTAATGGAGTAAGGTTTTGCCTTTGGGACTTGAGCATCACTTTTCCACATATATTACAGAAATTGAAGGGATGATTTAAACAAACTCTAGGCATTTTGTAACTAATGACTAATTAAAAGAAATAAAGTTGGAAATATGTAATACACAATAATTCAGACACACAAGGCACTCACATGAATTGTTTACTGGTTCACTACTACCTCACAACTGGCATCGTTCTTATGAATGTATGGTACACTAGATCACATTTGTACATGTCTACACACATCTGAACCTGCACAGCAGTACCAATGCTACTCTTTCAGTTAGCTCATTATGTTCCATCATATTTACAATCTTCTAGGAGCTTTTTCTTGATAATGGACAAATGGGTGAAAAAACGTTTTAAATTATTTAAAAAAATTAAAATAACAAAAAAACTGTGAGTTTTGGAGAAATTCCAAATACATATTTGAAAGTAGGATAAAAAACTGCATTTAGTACATCTATTGGTATGCACAAAAATCATGTTAACCAGTGTAATTAATGGTGATATTATTTTACAAAATTTATACTGATATTAAAATAAATGATATGAAGATTTTTGATAATTCTGATATTTCTGTTTATTAAACTGTTTTTGAGAAATAATGGAAACTGTGGGAAAAATAGATTAATTTATTTGAAATTTTGGCAGCATACTATTTTTTTTTAATAAAAAGTTTTTTTTAAATTTATCACAGGTCTTACACATACTACCAATCTACTTTTGTAATGAAAAGGGATGCTTTATATTATTTTCTTTTATAATTGAATAAATCATTTAACTGATCACTTGTGTTAATAATAATTTTCAGTCTCCATTTAGTTAAGATTCAAAAAATAAATCTCATAATCATTTTACTTGCATTTATCACTTCTTGATTTGATGATACCATGATTCCATCATTGACCACCCCACATATTGACAATAATCTTCTTTCTCAGTTTTTGATGCAAGCTCTACAGGTGTGAACATTTTTCAAAATACTGATAATTGCTGTCAGTTTGGATTTATCAAAATCATCATTCACTCAGGTAATAACTGCAACAATGGATTCTTTCTGACTCATTTCTTTAAATCCACACCTGGGAAACTATTTACAATGGCTCCAATTCTATAAGTTCATTTGTTATAATACAATATTACTATAAATTAAAAAATTCTAATTATTTATTCCACAAAGCAAATTAATTCCTTTACTTAGTTTTATAAGCAAATACTTCTATTACTACTTTATAAGGTGTTGGTATGATTTTAAAATGTTAAACGTTTATTTAGACAAATATTTCATACTCATAGACCTAGATTCACCCAATACTATAAGCAGAGGGAAACCTGAAGAAGTAGAGAAAAGGCCTGTATTCCATTATACAAATTTTGCTGTGTACAGTTCTGAAAGATATTACACTAAGAAGAAATGTTTTGTCTTACCAAATAATCTTCAGGAACTCCAAAAATCACTCCATTATCACCCTTTGGTAAAAAGATGGGCTCATTAGGCCTATCTAGAAGATCCAGAAGATATTTTGCATCCTCAGCTTCACTGGACATATTTGTAGCCCTAAAACATAATTATTATCGGTATCAGTGGAAATGGAATATTTTCTTAATTAAAAGTTTTTTATAAGTTGAATTTTTATAATTTTATTTAGAGAAATGAGAAGTTTATTAAGTTTTACTTTTATACTGACAGTTACATTTGTTTTTGAATTAGTAAAAAAAGCACAATAATGGGCAAGTAATTAGTGATCTTCATTCTTAGACAGGAGTTTATTAAAATACAAAGCTGAAAGGGTAACAAGCAAGCGTATACTGAATCTTTTCCTTTTAAATTACTTGTAAGTCTTTATTCAGGAGAAAAAAAATATTTTTAAAAATAGTTTTACATAAGGTCTAATAAAAAAAATTATGAATTAATTTATGTGTATCATCATCATAACTTCTCCTAAATTCTTATCTGAAATTAATCAAAATGTGTTATTTATATACTGTATTTGAAATAAAGTAGGTTACTTACTATATACACTAATTAATATTGGAAAACACAAATTAGTTATAACAAAATTAAATACTCCATCTTATTGTTTAACAAAATAGTTATTATAAGAATTCAGTAAATTACAGCAATTACTGTCTTTTCCATAAAAAAATAGTAACTGGAGTAATAAATAATTTAAAAAATGAGGTATAACAGTTTGATAAATTTTTATCCTTTTTTGAGATTTCTGCATTATATCCCAGCATTTCAATCAAGGAAATAATGTTGATTTTGAAGAACTAGTTGATCATCCAGTTAGTGATTGATGGAAAATACATGAGTAAATAAGATTAAAATGTTTTTCTGTGATAAAGATTTTTAAAAGTGTATCATGGTACAGATCTAAGGCAGTGGTTCCCAGACTTTTGCAATTCGCAGCACCCTTTCGAGTTGGCGCCTTTTTCAATTAAAATATTTTCATGGCCCCCTACCCTAAGTAAAAGTATGACTACTTATAAGTAAGAAATAAAAATAAATAAAACTCATGTATCTTCATTATTTTTTTACTTTATTAACATTAAATTAATAATTATAAACGTCTTGGTTCAATTAATTATGAAGCTTTTACAATATTTTGCTGTGAAAAGGCCATGGCTCCCCAGGGCGCCGCAGTGCATGGTTTGTAAGCTAATTCAGCGCACTGATCTAAGCTAATTTTAATGGAAAAAATTTCTTGGATTTTAATTCCAGCCTAATCTTCTCAAGGATAATCTAGAAATGGAAACTAAAAGAATTTTTTTATATTTTCCATGAGTTTGGTTGAGATACACAAATAAGAAGAATATATTCTTAACCTGATATTTTTATCAAAGACACTTTTCGTCCTATGCAATATCAAACAGTTCATAAAGTAAACCACTTGTCACTTACTACACAAGGCTTATTACAGAGAAGTTTATAGCAGTTTATCATAACTGAATTCAGTAGCTTTTAAATAGAATAACCATGGACAGCAAACAGAAAAGAATCAACAAAGTATTTGGCAAATACAAAAAAACAATGCTGCTTCACAATAATAGAGAAGAAAGCAATGGATAATGTCTGGAGAGAAATTATGTACTGCCCTCAGTTTAGAAGTGAAGTAAAAAAATATATTAAAAAAAAAATTACAATTTTAACATTCCTACAGTCATTTTCAGGATGACCTCTATTTCTGAAAACACTGAAGTATAAATTAAGCCCATCACAAGTATAAATTAAGTGAGCGTTCATAGAGATTAATTTGCAGAATTTAATAAACTCAAGACAAACCAAAAACAAATATTAGAATTAGAAAGACAAGCATTTAACTCGTAATTATAGATCAGTGAAATTAGCAATATACATTTCTAAGAAAAAGTAATCTCAAAATTAGTTTACTAGAAACCACAGTTTTAAAAAATGTCTGTAAAAATATAGATTAGAGGGAGACTTTCCTTTTATGAGTAATCATGCATAAACTTTGTTGTTAAAGACAGTAGGAGTCCAATATCTAATTGGTCTTTAGATTTTAAAAAATTATTTTTTTGCAAGTTACTTATTTATCATGAGAACATTAAGTGGTTACCCCACTCCCTTAAATTTATTACTCAATCAAAGAAGTATTTAAAATTAGTAGAAGTAAATATTTAAAATTAAAAAAAATATATATTTAACTAAAGAGGAAATATTTCTTTGGCTGGTTTATGCTCTTTCTTTGTATTTATTTAGTTCATTTTAAACTAATATGAACTAATACAACTATAAAAATATGAAATCATTACATTTTTTGATTAACTGATTGTTATAGAAAATTTTTATAGCATATTTTATTATTTTTATGTGTGTTACGCAACAATAAATGCTGTATGAGGTTTTTAACTGTTTTTTCATCTTTTGTTAGTATGATTCTATCTGACTATTAATGCTGTAACTATAGGGGTTAGAACTTGATCTGAGTCAAGAATAATTCACATAGTTAACAATATTCACAAACAAGATCCTTAGCCAGATCACAGCAGAAAACGTTTAGGGATGAAGTGATCTCATGTTGTCTTCCTCACCACCTGAATATTCTACAGTTTATCACTGCACTAAGCTCACTTAAATATAAGTGATATTCAGTCATACAATTAAAGCATCAGTCAGTTCCTCTCTTGAATTGACAGTGTAGTGATTATCATTAATCACAGAGAAATCAACTGCAATTTTCATTGCATCCAAGCATTTTGACAATTAATAGTTAAGAGTACACAAATAACAACCATTAAACGCTAAGGTAGGTAGTATAAAGCAAAACATTAATCCTTTGTGTTATAACAAATTGTTTTACAATTTACTGGGAAGAGGAGAATTGAATTAATTTGAATTAAATTATTAATAAATGTGTTATGCAAAAAAGTTCTTTTTTTTTCTTTTTTTTTTAAATAAAAGTTTGTTAGTGGGATATTTTTGAAATAATATTTAAAAACGTTAAATAGGTACTTGTTTTCAAATTATGTGGATGTTTTTCTTTTAGAAGATTTTTTCGGAGCTAACTCTAAATCTGTATTAGTAGAGTTGAAGGTGTCAATGTTTTATTTTTAGAAGCTTCATTGACAACTATTCCATTAGTAACCCTATTGGTGAAGGAACTTTAAAATACATGCTGAAACTTCTTTTGGAAGCACAATTCCCACATAATTTGAAAGTGAGTTAATTTGTCAACTCAGTTTTAAATACTCATTATTTAAATATTCATAGTTTTAATACAAGGTTAAAAGAGGTTACTTTTATGTATTTAAAATAACTGTATTAAAAATATTGTTGATTTTTGTCACTAGTGGAATTTAGGGAAAATGATGCATTTAGCTTATTCAAAATATGAAATTTTATTAATTAAAATAAAATTAAAAATTAATATAAAATCACAGTATTTTTATAAACATAAGTGTATAATACATAATAGTCAACACTTGTAGTATAATGTTATACATCAGTTATTATAATAAAAGCAAGTTTTTAGAATAAATACTTGAAATACGAGAGAAAACAATGTTTTCAGAGTATAATTATTTAGTGTATATAATTTCCTTTAGTCAGAGCAAGATGATAATGATCTAGCAAATAATTTCACTTTTACTAGAAAAAAATGACATTGAATAAAGGAAATTACATTTCAAAAAAACCAAAGTAACTAGCTAGTTGCAAGGAAAATGATAAGAAAAATAAGGCAGGTGCAATTTGTTCATAAGGAAATAGCAGTTTATCATGTTGATAATGTGATTATGATAACAGAACTCTGGTAAAGATAAGAAAATAAAATAGATAAAAAAAGTAGTATCAAAGAAGGAAGGATTTGAAGAAAAATAGGTCATACAAAAATAACTTATTTTATAGGGGAATCAGAAGTACACTTCTTATTTAATTATAGATTACTATTATTATATGTTTTCCTTTTACCGAAAAAGTAAAATAAACAAATGAAAATTATGAAATTATAAATAAATTCTGTTAAGTACATAGAGTACAAGGTTAAGTTATACCAAAATACAAATATTTACCAAACGATAATTAACACAACTTACCCTATATGCTAATATTAGATAAAAGTTAATTACTTAATTAAATCTCAAATTATATAATAATATACTGTGTTTTTATTATATTCATATAAACGTGCGCGCGCGCACACACACGTATTATATATATAAAACATGTCCTGACTGACTAATCAATGCCCAGTTAAAACTATTAAAGATAGATTAATGAAAATTTGTATATACGTTCTTCTTATGGTGAAAATGCCCATTAAGAAAGGATTTTTAAATTCCCAGTTTAAAGGGTTAAAATGCTGTAATAATGATATTTAATGTATTTTTTTTTTTAATTTCTCGCCTACAAATGAAGATATTAACTTGATTTTTGGTGGGTGTAATCTTCACCTGAATATCTAAAAAACAATTTCTATATTTGTTTTTAAATGCGACCTTGAAAGTGGTGAAAAAATTAAAAATATTTCGAACAATGATTGCAAATTTTCCCCATATTGGCTATACTAAACGAGATATTTACTCCATTTGGGCTGGCAAAAATTCTTCAGATTAATATCTAAAAAACATTTTCGGTTCTAGTGAATTTTAATATTTTTTAAGGGGTTAAAAACATAAATTGTTTCTTTATATTTTGGCCGTTTTATGCGACCGCTATTGAATCAATCTTTATGAGATTCAATAACATTGCAATGCTAATTTATGTCTGTAATTCTGATATGTATTTTGCAAGCGAAGCCGAAAGGGGAAATCAAAAACCAATTAGGTTTGGTCTTGTATTGACCAAACTGTTGCTCTGAAGAAATTACAGTAAACTGATATTTTTTATAAATTGAAGAGGCTTTAATTTTTATTTATCATTATTATTCTCACACACATCAGTTTATCGAAAACAGAGTGGTTCAGGGGGCAGAGGCCATTGGGGCTAGCTGGGAACGGTTTGTTTGATCATCCTGACCGGCTAAATAACCCCTGACTGCGACGGAAACGCAAGTAACCATATAGACCGCGATGGGATGCTAATATATATATAGGCTGATTCAGGAGGAAAAGGAAATAATTTGGGAACTGATTCTAGAGCTTGAAATAAGGAAAAAGGTTCGTAGAAACCCACGTCCGAAAACGCTTTGTTATCAAATTATGGCTAGCAAAAGATTTCGCCCAAATTTCAGTTTCTCCAGTGGAACGAGGTCATACCGAAATTTTTACGCTGTTATATAAGGGATAAACTTCATGATTTCTTATGTTTTTTTAACTGAATAATCGAATAAAACAGGTCCCAGAACTGTCTCTACCATAGTTTTCATGATATCCAACATAAAACAGAAACATTCCTTCTCAAAAAACAAGTTTTTTTTTTAAGTTTGAAGTGCAATAACTTTGTTAAATGACTAATAAATGTGTAAATTCTATCTAATATTTGGTGTGGCATGATCAGCAACCAATTAATATACCCTTTCATACTAGAATTAATTTACTTTTAAATATATTCACTGCGGTATATACTGGATAAATTTATAAAAAATATTAGAAAATGGCCACCATTGGCATTGATCCACTTTTCAACTCGTTTCCTTACATTTTCTGTCGCCAGCCTAACGATACCTTCGTGTTCCTTGTTGAGGGCAGCAGCATTAAGAATTAGAGTGATCAGTTCATCTTGTGTGTCTACTTTTTGCTTGTACACCTCGCACTTCATCCACTCTCATACACAGTAATCTAAGAGAATAAGTCCAGTGATCTAGATGGTCAATTTACCAGCCCTCTATGTCTAATCCATTTAGCAATAAATTTCATAAAATTTTCATCTGAGAATTGTCTTACTTTATTTGTGAAATATATTGGTGTTCCATCAAGTTGGTAGTACATTTCAATTCATTTCCCCAATAAGAAATTTTCAAGCATGTAGAAATTCATTGTTTAAAAATTTCAGATAATTTCTTCCTGTGACACATTGTTCTTGTATGTGTTCATCTGGTTGATGTTCAGATGAAACATTAATGCTAGGAAGTGTACTATTCTCACAGATTATTAATAATTCTACAAAATACTTTGTGGTTTGGGACTACTTATCCAGGAATATGTACATAAAATTTGTTTTTTTTTGTTTGTTTTTCATAAACTATATTACATCACTTTTCTCAGTATTAAATTCTCTACAAGTTTTGATAATTAAATTTATGCATTTATTAGTTATTTAACAACATTATTGTTCTTCAAACCTAAATAATTTATTTTTCAGATATCATGAAAGTTTCTGTTTTTCATGGATATTATGAAACCTACAGGAGATACAGTTCTTGGACCTTTTTTATTCAGTTTTTTTAGGTGATAAAACATAAGAAACCATCAACGTCCCTTAATTTTGGTTCGTAGAATTTCAGTATGGTTTTACTTCACTCTTTGCCCAGGAATCAGAACAAAATTTTTTCTAGGCATAACTCACTAATGGAGTGTTTCTGGACCCATGTTTATACGATTTTTAAAAAATTATTTTTGCTACTAGAAAGAGCTCAGAAAGTGCCGATAACACTAGGTGAATATATATGGATAATTAGGCAAAATATTTGCGTAATTAATTAAACACTCATCTTTACCTTCACACCTAATGATATTAACATTAGTTACTAACTGTTTATTAATTCCTATTCAAGTGAATTATTTTGGTGACCAATATAAATAATCAGTTTGACAATGGTCTCATAAAAATTTTCAGAAGTGTAACAAAATATTTTTAAACAGATCCTTTAGATAAAGCCAGTAAAACTAAAGTCATAATATCAAGAAATAAAGTTTGGTGATGTGTTTCTGGAAATTAAATTACTCATCCTTAACTTATATTGTTTATACTGATTTCTATTCTATGAATTGCTTTTTAATTATTAAATTATAATATGTTTGTTCATAGGTAAGAATATATTACTATTGACAGCTATGTCTAAACAGCTCTTTCATGCTGATATTTTTGTAGACTTAGTGTAGCTGAATAGTTATAGCAAGGCACTTGTGGAGGGGAATAAATATGTTGCTGTAAGTAGGGGGAAAAGCACCTCACTAGAAAAACTCTGCTATATATTGGTTACTCTGCTACCATAAGCTATATTTTCCTTTCTTGTTTAAGTTATGCTATATAGTAACTATGCTAGCTAAATCATAATTATTAAAGTAATTTATATCTGTTGAAGAAGGTGAACTTCCTAATACTTGAATGTAATACCCTTCTATAAAATGGTTAATTGTTACAATTGTAAACAACTTTGCATGAAACACAAATCACTCCTTTAATTAGGAGTAAAGTAGTTTTCAATCTATTTCAATGAGTCAAATTTGATTATTTCAATGAGTCTGATTTTTACAAATGGAGTTTATACTTCTTAAAATTTAATAATTCTTTTAGATAACTACAATTACACTACAATATATCAATTACATTTGATGATTCACTGATTGAAACATAGAATTTTTTTAATGACAGACAATTTATTTTTAAAGATGCAACTTTTATTAAAAGACAATCAATTAAAATATTTTATGACTGAAATATATTCAGTTCAAAGAATTATTTAAAAGTTCTGCAATTGAAGGGAGTATTGGAATTTAAATCTCTAGCATTATTGCTATATACTTTTTCAGTTATGCCATGAAATCTAGCTTGGGGATGAATTGCTAGACCAGCAATAGTGTACAATGTACTTTCATTGTAGTATATCTTTACACTGCAGTACCAACACTATTTCAGATACCAAGGTAGAACTACTGCACATTTGTGTGTTTACAGTTTTAAACATGGACAAGTAATAATAAACATATCTCAGCATGGTGCAACATTATAATCTTGGTTTCATCTCTCTTATTATTCTTACCAAATTACAAAACAACATGTATATGGTAGAAGAGATGAAATTTATTATATTATTGTAATTTTAAATGTACTGGGTACAATCATCTAGGTCTAATATTATTTTAGGAGGTGTGCAAACTGATTAATAATAAAAATTACTGTAACAGCATCAAAAACACAAACACAAACAGTAACAGCATAATTTGTTAATAAATAACAATTATATAATCTTGTAAAATTCACAGAATTTTCAATTTTTGGGGTTTAGAATTTTTTTTTTTTGTTGAATGTTGACTTCTCATTTATGACATTCAAAATTTCAAATGTTTGGATTTTCAAAAATTAATAACTTAACATAGTTTGTGATTCATGTGAGAAGGTATAATTTAAAATGATGGTGAAAGCCTTTTCCACAAAGTTAGTCCTGATTTGAAATGAACTAGAGATTAATCCAATAGGTTAAAGAATTCTGATGTTGTCAAGGAATCCTATTAAATATATTCTGTTAATGATCATCTCTTAAATTCTTCCTGAATAAAAATTTCCTGTTTAAAATTTCAGAAAAATATTAAAAAAGCTCTTGGGTTTAAACTTTTTAAGCCAGTTCAAGTTAATGAAGATTTTCTGACTAGAACACAGCATTTAAACTCATTGTAAAGCTCTTCTAAGCCTTTTGCCCAGTGTTCAGTTCAGTCATGGAAACCACTTTTCTCCTCCAATGAATGTCCCATTTACCATTAATAGATATTGGATCAAGTATTTTTGATGTAAAGAAAATCCCCACTTTTATAATGAAATCACAGAATCACCCTCATGTAATAATGTGGGCAGCAATAGCTGAAATGTATCAAGTAGGATAGGGGTGTTAATAGCATTTCATATCTTAACATGCTTGAAAACATTTCTTTTTCCTCAGCTTCAATTGATTGGTATGGAATTAACTGCCATTTTACAGCAAGATGGAGCTCCACCTCACTGTGCTGAGCAGTAAGGGACTTTTTAAATGAACATTTTGAAAAGTGGTGGATTGGTAGGGGCTTCAAAATTCAGAGGCCACTTAGATGTCCAGACTTAACAAAATGTATTACAAACACCCATTTTGGAACAAAAACAAAGAAAAAATCTCCCATTTCCTACTAAGGAATACTGATGAGGTGAAAACTACTGTCAGAAAGTGTTTTACAACTCCTGTCCTTCAGCATGAAAGAAAATGTCTTAACACTCATTCAGATGTAATATAAAGTAAGTTTTATGCGTTCATTAATAAACTAATGACAAACAATTCATGTTTATTTATCTGTATGGAAAAATGTTTGTGGCCATTCTGTAAATAAATATTTAATGTTTGTATATTATATATTTAATTGCTTATAATTATTTTTTTTTAATATTTAATATTCTCTGAAATTTATTTATTCCTTATATGAAATTATAAGGAAATTTATTTCCTTATTATTAAATTATATTTATTTCCTAAATTTTTTAGTTGTCAGCAGTGTATTCATTCTGTACCTTATTTAGTTGTTCTGCATACTATGTGAGAAATATATGCTATAAAATTCACTTCTAAATAAAAATAGGGGATAAAATTTATTTAATGTGTAGGTAAAAATCTTCTCACATTCTGCTACTGTTGATACTATCGAATTTGAATTCATTTGAAATAAATGTTCTAGAATAGTACCTTTATAGTTGAATTTTCTTTTCCAGAAATTTAGCTCCTGTTATTTTTAATTATTATAATTGTTTGAGTGTAACTGACAATTATAATAATTAATTACTATAATTAATAATTAATTTAATATATAATTAATTGATAATATAGTGCTATAACCATAATGATTGTTTGTGATCTGACGCAAGACAAAATCACTTCAAATAATACCTTCACCATTTCCAAGTATAATAAATCTCATTCCAGACTAACTAAGAAAATGAGGAATGAAGTAGTCTCATTAATTACAAAATAGTTTTATGGCATAGTAATATTGTAGAATATCAGCATGCCAAGTTCTCTGAATTGTAGGTGACCCCCCCCTCCCCCCCCACATGCCACCAATAAATGCATTCAGCCCTATGGGTGAGACCTCATATTTTTTCTGTTTATATATATATATATGTATGTGTGTATAATATTATGTGTACAGTAATAATACATATATAAGATTTTTCTGATCCAAACCAATGTGAATTAACT
The DNA here is from genome assembly GCF_047948215.1 of Lycorma delicatula. Classification (NCBI taxonomy): domain Eukaryota; kingdom Metazoa; phylum Arthropoda; class Insecta; order Hemiptera; family Fulgoridae; genus Lycorma; species Lycorma delicatula. The sequence goes on from NC_134457.1 coordinate 129,489,937, forward strand.
GATTTACTTAGTTCATGAAGAACAATAAATAATATAAATTAATACCTAAGTAGTAATTCTAACATTTGTTGTAATATTACATAATTAAAACTTACACAATTAGTAGTATTTGCAGTGAAATTATTAAATGCAGAATTCAATTTTAACAAACTGAAATACTGTGTTACTACAAAAGAATGAAATATAGCCTTTGAACCATTTATATACAGGTATTTCTCTTTGTTAGACATTATCAGAGGATGTGGTTTTACTGTTGCTTGATGAGTATAGTTTCTGGAAAGTTAAATTATTTTACTGATAAAAAATATGAATAATTTGCATTGTGTTGTTCCCAGAAGGACGTTATCAAAATATAATTTAGGAAAAATATTTTTATATTATAAATTATTTTTATATTATATTCTTATTTTTATCAAATACAATTCAAGTCATAAAAATGTTAAAAATTCCTATCACATGAAAAAAAATAATAATTCTCCATAAACAGCATTAAACTTCACCAAAATACTCCATTAACTTCATCATTAAATATGTACACAAAAAAAAAAAAATATCGACCTTATCATCACAGAAAGCAAATAACAAAGAAAACATTTCAAAATATACTGATAAAACAACAATACCCTTATTCACAATAATATTACTTACATACACAAGTTCAGATTATTATGGCTACTCAAAATATTCACTCATTCACATCTCAAACCATCCAAATAAACTATCAGTTTTTATAACTATCATACAGTCTTTTTGTAAATCCCGGTAAAAACTTTACTAACTGTTACAAAAAAATTATTTATTTTTGCAGAAAATACCCTCAGTGGCTTTTAAATGAAAGAAAAATTATTCAAATCCGACGAGAAGTTCGTTAAAATTTTTTTTTCCGAAGCCATAAGTTTTAAAAATTACCAGCGTTAAGCATGTCCGAATGCTCAAGAAAAACATCTTTCTCCCTTTCTCTGTTCGTCGTAATTGGCTGATGCATAACATGGGTAGAGTTAAGGGAGAAAGAAAGAATGTGTGTGATGCTCGGGGGGGGGGGGGGAGAATTATTGAATTCTATTTGGTGCTTTTGGGGCGAGAGAAAAAGTTGTTATTTAGCAGGAGGTATGACATATTTTCGAAATTTTTTAGTGAGTGATTTTGATTCGAATTGCAGTAATTTCTTAATTTGTTTAAACCTTTGGCAACAGTGAACAAACCAATATATTTTGCTAGGCCTTGACCTTAAGCAACAAACAAAATATATAATATATAGAAAAATAATATATATTCAATAACTGTAATTTTTGTTAAGCTTATCGTTATACAGCTCTCCTGAAGGAAATTTGCCCAGAGGTAAGACTTTTATCCGTTTTGTTCATAATTGTTTAATTGTTCTGAGCGTTGGAATTGCCAATTTAGAAAAATCTGGATAATGATTATAGAGAGTTATGATTTTAAATATTTCACTGTCAAATATCCATTATTTCGACACTTTGTATAAGAGTTTTTTCCCTGTGATGAACATCAGAAAATTTATGGAATGAGATGGCCAGGAGAATCTGTTTGAAGTTGATTTTGCATTTATTTATTTAACATTTACTTATTATTGATTTGTTTATTGTTATTTTTTTTCTTTGATTTTGGTATTTTGCTTTTGCTTAGTTTTTGACATATATTCTGTCCCAGGAGATTCAGTTTGAAAGTATTTTCTGTTGTGATGAACATCTTAATAATCACCAAGGAAATTAATCCCGTTCATTTAGATTGAAGTTCCATGAAATATTATTCATAAAGATTTGCGATAATCTGCTTTCTAATTGTGCGGTTAATATTTTTTTTTATTAGTAAATTTTGTTGCTGTTTTGTTACTTTGATTTTGGTATTTTGCACATTTAGCTCGAAAACAGATTGATAGATTTGGTCGGTCTTTTTAGATATTAAAATTTTGTTTCATATAGATTTTCACCAAACAAATTGTTTGTGTTTTTACCCAAAGCTAAAATGTTTACATTATATACAGGGGGGGAGGATAGAGAGGTAAATATGAAAGATAGTTGATTAAAAATAGATTTTCTCTTTAAAGTTATACCTCGGAGATTGTTTATTTCCATTGTTTCTTTACTTACAGAGTGTAGGATGTTAAAAAGAAATTATCTGGTAGCTAGTTCAGGAAACGAAGACTAAAGACAGAAACATCGTTAAAAAAACAAGCTGTGGCTTTGGAAAAGTTTTTCAAAGACAATTTTAGGCTAAGTACAAGTGGAAAAATCAAGATGATTTGGATAGTGTTGAAGTTGAGGTCGTTGAGGATGTCATTGTTTCAACAAAGCAGTCTTCATCAATTTCTGCATGGTCTTCTAGAACACCGGTACCTGATCGTGTTGAGTAATAAGAAGACGAAGAGGAAGAAGCAAAAGGAGTAGAAAATGCATCGTACTTGCAGCTGGAGACAGATGAAGAACATCCAGTCGTTTTGGTTTTCAATTCTGATCCACCACTATGGCCTGAATCTATTTCTAATGCAGAAAGGATTTTTTTTGACAGCAGGTCCAGCGTCCCCAATGTACAATTTTGATTTCCCTACTGATACCAGCGGACGTAGGTTCACCTCAACAATTATAGAAGATATCTCAGCAACGAAGAGAAAATTCACAGAAATTTGTTGGTGTATTCTGTAGCCAAAGACTCAGTTTTCTGCTTCTATAGCAAAATTTTTACAACGGCTTCATACGTCTCTTTTATGATGGCTATAGAAATTGGTGGCATGTAATACAAATCCTCAAAAATCATGGAACTACAAAAAAACATTCTGAAGCCCAAAAGTCCTGGCTTGAATTGAGTATTTGTTTAAAAACTTTGCAAACAGTAGAAGCTACTTCTCAAAGATTTTGGAATGCAGAAACCCAGCACTGGAATGCCGTTTTTAAAAGAGTAGTTTTGATCATCAAACCTTTAGGAGAAATCTGCTTGGCATTTAAAGGTAACAACAAAAATTTGTATGAACATAATAATGAAATATTTTTATAGCTAGTCCAACTATTAGTTGAATTTGATCCTGTCATAGAGGAGCAAGTAAGGACAACAAACATAAAAATAAACAAACATAAAATAACCAACCACACACTTGAGTAAAACCATTCAAAATGAGATCATTCACCTAACTGCACACAATGTCAAATATAACATATTAGATGAAATGAAAAAATCAAAATATTACTGTTATATTACATTGCACATCTGACTCAAGTAAAACACAACAAATGACTTTCGTTATAAGGTATGTGTCAATTGAACAAGAAGACATCAACATTCATAAACATTTTTTGGCTTTATTTCAACTGAAGGTTCAACAAGCCAGGAAATTTTCGAGCTTACTTGTATTTCATGTCTTACTTTGAGAGCTAGAAAACTTGAGATTGCGTTTTACAAACATGAGGCCAAGGATTCAATAATGGAACAAACATAAAAAGAGAACATGCGAGATGCAAGCAAAGATTAGAAGCATCAACCCACGTGCTTGTTGTTATACCATGTGGTAGCCACTCCCTTAACATGGTGGTAAATGATATGTCCAAATCATCACTAGAAGGAGTCAACTTCTTTAATATTGTCCAAAAAATTGTACTTACTTTTTCTTCATCGACTTTCAGATGGGCCATTCATCACTTTAATGACATCCTTGTCAATGCATCCGAAATAGATGCAGAAACAAATATTGAATCAATGCCTAGACATCAAGTTCGTCAGCGAAAAAGACAATTTGATTATGAAAATCAGCATGAGCCCATAATCGATGCACAGGAAAAATACAAAATTGAATTCTTTTGCCATCTGGTTGACTCTGCAATCAATTCTTTAGAACAAAAATGTTCTCGGCTGCAACATGAAAACAGTTACTTCTGCTTTTTATATCATATATATGAACTAAAAGATGCTAGTTCTTCTGTAATTTTGGTCAATTGCAAAGATCTGAAAACCATTTAAAAAGATAGAGAATCATTGGATATAAACAGCCTGGAACTTTGTGATGAAATATCAGTGGTTTGTTCTCTGTTAGAAAATGATTTACCACCTTTGGAAGTTTTGAAATTGATAACAAAAATGAATTTTTCTCCAAACTTGGGCATTGCTCCAAGAATTTTAACAGCGCTTCCAATTAGTGTTGCATCCATGGAATGCAGTTTTTCAAAACTACGTTTTCAATTAACCACACATCTCAGAAATGGTCGACTTGAGACTGTACAAGACTACTCTTCACTAACACTCATACTTATCCTCTGAAGTAATACCTGATGGTGATTCACGGAGGATAAACAGGAAAAAATAAAAATAATCAAGAACTATTTGCGAAAAAATTATCAGACCTCACTGCATTAGGAATTAGAAAGAGTATAGATGTTTCTGAATTAATAATAAACAATTTGTCTGAATTATACTCCTGTTGACTGGCTTTTTAAATGAAGTACTTTAAATGAAAAGTTATTATAAATATTTGTGTCAATTACTGAGTTACACTGTTGTTTTTTGGGTGTTCACTAAAAAAATTTAAAAATACCATATACATTTTTAAGTATGCTTACATTGTGGTTCCTTAGGGACGCAATTTTTTACTTTTGCAGGGAGCGGATCAAAGGCCAAATCCGATCCTGATTCTCTATACTTACTTTGTTTTAAACCAATGCGGTAAGAAAGTCTTTTGGTACTGATAATCTGCTTTTGATTCTGATGAAGAAAGTCTTTTGGTACTGATGCACAGTCAAGCTTGAGCATCAGTAGTTTTAATGTGCTGAATTAGAATTACTTTTTCCCCAACAGGATGTTGTTCTTGCCGTTCAGCATAATATGAAGAACAGGGCAATCATCCAATATTTAAGCACTGAAATGGAGGAGCAATGATTCTGAAGAACGAAGTACCCACTACTAAGGATTCAATCGGGCCGAGGCGTGATGGTGAAGACAGCGCGAGTGACGAAAAGCTTCCTAACTTTGTTTCACCAGCCAATCATTCTGCTTTGCTAACTCTTACAATTAGGTCACTCCCAGCACATGCGACTCCCTCCAGCGAGAGGTATATTGAATCCAACAACTAGGGCCCCCAAGAGTAGCATTCCTGCTAGGCCGGAAGGCGTTAGCATGAAAGGACTACAGTGGACGGACGGATTCAAGGGCAATCACGCCGGGAGAACGAAGCACATATGCAGCTAGTCTCCCAAGATCAAGCCGGTAAATCTTTTCAATCTGACCTAAAATATAAGAACGCAATACCAACTCCGTCCATAAATAAATAAATAAACATAATAAAATATAACTGACAAATTAATATATACCCAGCCGATAGAAGAATAACACAGCAGCAAGGAACTTTCGTCCAGGCACTGCGATTGTTTGGGAGTATACAAATTTCCCGCTATCCTAGCGTTCTGTTCAGTCCCGCAAAGATTCTTTGAACTGGAATTCTCCTATTCAGAAATCTTTGATTATATTCTCGCTGTGAAGCTCGTGCGTTTTCATTGCAGAATCCATAAATAAAAATAATGCATACGTATTCTTCATTGTTAGATTTAAAAGGCATTGTTAGATCATGACGTACAGCCATTAGTCTATTCATTTATCTAAATGTTTATTAAGTTTAAATCCAATAAAAAAACTTAATTGTTGGAATCAGCTGTTAGTATTGGCAACTTATGATAGAAATTATTTCAAACAAATTTATATAAAATTAATTTATAATTAGTTTTAAAGATTTAAAATGAATCGTTTTAGTGACGTGTTGTTTTATATGAATTTTTCTTTTCTTTTTTCATTTTGACTGTTTATTTTTCTAAAATATTACATCGTTTGGTTTTGTAATGTGAAAAATCTTGTTTCGTTTGATACGTAGTTAAAATCTGTCACATTTTGTTAAGTTTTGTTTTTAATGATCTTCGATTTTATTATATTTGTATTTAGTTTCTGATGACATTATTCTTAAAATTTTACTCAGAATCAAATTCTCTGCAAATTTTGTTTAAAACTTTTAAGTATTTATTACCTAGTAAACATACTTATTATGCTGAACTTAAAATAGTGTGTTTTGTGACCACAAACTTATGTCTTTTACCCCATTTCTCTAAAACTATTAAAAATACAGTTCTGGGAACGTTTTTTTAGTGTTTCAGGATAGATCTCATAGAAAATCACTAAACTTATCCCTTAATTTGGGTACCAATAATTATGCTCTGTGTTAATTTTATCGAAGACTTAGAAATCAGGTCGAAATTTTTCCCCAGCAGACAATTGTTAACAAAGCGTTTCTGAACCTACGTTTTATTAACTTCATTGTTTTCATTTCTTTATTCTTTATTTTACAGAAGAACATGTCCTGAAATTGTTTTACTTTCTTCATGAATTTCTCTGTATATAGAGACAAAAATTCAAAACAACCGCTACACCCTCTTGGTTTTACTAACACCAAGACGGTATAGCGGTTTGTTTTGAATTTTTGTATGTTTAATAAGAGATTCGATTACTTTTTGAACATAATCTAATAATATTTTTTCAATTCCTCTTTTATTTAAAGTGATATCCTATTATTGTCTGCACGTACATAGGTATCCTATGTACGTGTCACAACATAGGTATCCTAGATGAGTTGTTACAAATGTAAAGTATTTTGTCGAATTTTTTATAATGTTTGTGAGAATGGTACCATGTTAGGATATGTTTGTATGGTGATTAAAAGGAAAACATTCTTCAGGTGATACATTTTAGTCCTACAATGAACACATGAAGAATTTATAGACGGCTCAACATTCACAAAGTACAGTATGAAGAACAACACATGCTCACGGACTGAGTCCTTATCATGTCCAGAAAGTTCAACACCTCCAGCTTGGTGACCACATTAGACAACTGCAATTTTGTTAATGGGTTAACAATAATTAGCACCCAATTCCTTTATTAACATATTCTGTTAAAGCTACTTCTATTAGCTTACTTTTAATGCTTGTTAGCATAATTAATTAATTGTTTGTTAGCTTACTTTTAATGACATAAACAGAACACAAAATTCACATTGGTGGTCTGAAGAAAATCTACTTGCTGTAGTCTAATCAAATTTCCAGCAACAATTTTCAGTGAACATTTTTGGCATGATCAATAACCGATATTAGATCCTTTCATACTAGAACCTGTCACAGGAAGAAATTATATGGAATATATAAACAATGAATTTCTTGCAGTGCTTGAAAATTTCTCATTGGTGAAATGAATTGAAATGTACTATCAACTTGAAGGAGCACCAGCATACTTCACGAATGAAGTATGCCAATTTTAAGATGAAATGTAAAATGGATTGGATGAAATTCATCGCTAAATTTTTCTATTTTACATTGGATATCATGAAAACTATGGGAGCTTCAGTTCTGGGACCTGTTTTATTTGAGTTTTCAGGTCAACCAACTCAGGTAACAGTCAAGTTTATCCCTTATTTAATGCCTCAAAAATTTCAGTATGACCTCATTTCACCTGGGAAACTGAAATCTGGGTGAGATTTTTCACTAGCCGAACAAAGCTAGACTTGATAACAAAGCTTTTTCAGACTTGTATGGACTTTCTTCCTTATTTCAAGTTGTAGAATCAGCTCCAAAATATTTCCCTATCCTCCTGAATCATTATGTATATTAGCAGTTAGAGATCTCATGAACTAAAATCTGACTTTACACAGATTTTAGCATTGTAGCTATAACAATGCTCAGAAATGAACATTCAATTAAACTCTTGACCTAAACTCTTGAATTAAACTCTTTCTTAAATGACAATAACACTAAGATTTAAGGCATAATTGAAGCTTGCCTTGTGTTTCTGGTACAAGAAGTTCTGACTCAAAGAAATTCCTGTAATACTTTACCAAAGAAACAACTCTCAACTCACAATAAGAAGTCATTATTCTAATGAAAACCAAACTGATCATTTTACATTCAACAACATATTGAATGATACACAACTCAACAGTAATAATTAAATACAATATTAAGAGTTATAAGAAATCGTGGAAAATAACAAAATGTATGTATTATGCAAAGCTTATTTATTCTTAAAAACTTTTGAAACAATTACTTTTGATTACAATAGTAATAAATAAAAAGAAGATAGATAATTAAAAAATATTTAAAGAAAAGGAAGATTTATGCAGATCAATACTAACACTTTCAACAGAGCAAAGATTTTTACATGACCAGAAAAGTATTCAGTGAGTAGGATAAATGTAACATATTTTTGTTATATAAATATAAAAAATCATAATGGAATAACTGATATTATAGTTGATTACAAAATACACCCTTGTTCTGTGAATTAGTTTCTTCCACTTTTTTAGGACACTGTTGCTGACCTTGATCTTTTTATGAACTTCCTTGTTGACCTTGACTTGACTGAATACCTTTACCAGGTATAAATACATTTCCTGGAGGTGCAGTTACATCATAGAATCTGATGGTAACTCTTTGTGTACTCATGTTAGGTGTTAAGAATTCCTGAAGTGTATCAGCACCTGCTCTAGGAACTCTGTCAAATGGATACCCCATTGCTTTACGATCAGGATATCTTGAATCCTTTATACCACAGAAACTTATACCTTTAAGAGATTGTGCATCAACTGTCCCTTGGTCCTGGACCTAAAATAATTAAATTAAGTTTTATATATTAAGAACAGTTATCAAATTATTGAATGTAAATATATATATATATATATATATATATATAAAATGGTCGGAATAATCCTGAAGAAAATAATGTAGAAAAAGATATTTAAAGCAAAATTATGCAAAATACTAATTTTCATACATAACACACAAACATCAATCATAATAATACAATAATAAATGCAAAACAATTATAAAATACTTAAGTATGTTAGAAACACTCAGATTCAAAGAAGATTATTACAAAAAATCAATTACACACTACAATATTCATTTATTTGTGTTATTCAAATAAATAAAAAATGCGGTATCACAGTTAATCAACATGCAAAAATTAAATATCATTAAAGGTGTTTATATAACTAATGATATAATAAATAAGAGTGCATATCCATTATTTTGTAACTACTGCAATACAATAATTGGTAAGAAACATTGAATTAAATTTTCCAAAATAATTTCTTTGACATTTAAGTAGCACTGTTTTATGAAAATTAATGCATCTATCACCTTCAAAGAAGTACATAAAAAATATTATAAATGCATTGTAATTTAGAACAGATATTGCACAATAATTATATAATTTTACAAACCCGATCATCCTGGAAATTGGTGATCATAACAAAGAGTACTGCTCTAAACCCTTCAGGACTTCCTTTAGGGATCAACAAATGTTGTGGCCAGCCACAACCACAATAGTTGAATTCTGCTATGCCAGATTGTGAACTTGGAACACTATTGAGATCTCTGAATGTTCTCTCAAAAGGAATAGTAACAGTTGACTCAATTGAACTGCGAGTTATTGTGTTCTGATTAGGTTGAACTAAAAAAAATAAAGAAAAAAAATCTCAGTTTTTTAATACAAATCCATGCATTTGAAAGACTTGTAATACAAATTGGTAATATTAAGCTTGCTATTTTGTTATGTTCAAGTTGATTATATTAATAAATACAATTATTACACACTAGACAACATGTTTATTAAATATATATACATATATCACTTAAACTTTTCACCAGAGTATATGAATTTAAGTGTAAACAGTTCTTGAAAACTTCTTTTTGCTGGTATATTACAACAATCTTTTTACAGCTTTTCTATGTATTAATTTGGTTAGTCGGTAATTATTTTGTATCATTTTTACCAGTGACCATTGTATGAAACAATATCAACACTCTTATGTTCAACAATTTCTAATTTTTTTAGATAATTTAACAACCAGTGATTGACCAGTCAGTTCATTTAAGAAAGTGTTTTCTTGGAATAATGTGAATTCACATAACTAAGAAATGTAAACCTTATATAATGTTAAAAATAAAACAATATCAAAGCATATAGTCCTGAAAAGTTGTTACTGTTTGGATCATTATTATTTTCATATATGAAATAGAATGTCTAATCTAATAAGCTAAATTTGTGTTATGAAATTCCAATAACAATGATGTCAGAATTTATTAGTGACATTTATAGACATGCAAATATTATTTGCAAAAATAAAGAATCACTACAAGAAGTTTTTAAAAAATGTAGAAGCTAAAGGATAAGTTATACATGTTTTAACTAACACTAAATGCTAATTTTTAAATATTATGTTCTTAAATTATAATTCTCATTAGTTATAATTATTTTAGTTACAAATGGTAGGTCTAGTTGAGAGATGAAACTAGCAACAAATATAATTAAAATTTGACTAGCAAGGTATGTCTCAATCTGTGAATTTTTCTAAGAGAAATACAATTTTTTTTCTACTGGTACACTACCACATTACTTTTTTTTAATTCAGGTTGTTAACTGTATATTTAGAGATCACATAAGAAGTGGGTAGGTATACTATTCTATAGATGTAAAAGGAATTGTGCAACGTTTGCCTGGATGAATCAAGGAAAGTTCTAGTAAAATCTCTAGTTAAATAAAATTAGTAAAAAAAAAAAATATTAATTTAGAAGATAGGTTGAAATTTATTGTACCACATAATAATGTATACATTATATGCACACATTAAATAAGGATACAGAATTTTCAGGTTTTTGAAAATTTCTTTCTTTATCAGTATTAATTAAATACTCATCAACAGATTAATATTGTTTCTGTAAAAGAAAATCATGAATTTATGTAAATTATATTTGATGTGAAAATTTGTTAAAAGATCAGTAATTTATTAAAAATTGCAACAGAATCATAATAAGATCTCTAAATGTTTTCTCAAAAGGAATAGTTACAGATGACTCATTTGAACTGCGAGTTATTATATTCTGATTACATTGAACTACAGAAAAGAAAGAAAAAAATCACAGTTTTTTTTTTGATAAAAATTCATTCATTTGAATGACTTGTAATTCAAACTGGTAATAATTAGCTGGCTATTTTGTTGTGTTCAAGCTGATAGTTGTAGAATTATTTTGTATTACACATAAATAATTGTGATAGCCGTTTTCTTTTTTAATTTTTAGTTTGCTAAAAATCTGTTAAAATGTATCATATTTACCAGTTCCAAACAAAGAACTGGTAACCAATTTTTGACTTCTTAAGGCTATTTCTGGCTTTTTGAAGTAGCCTCAAGATGTAAAATTATATTTTTGACAGAATGTATGTAGGCATAATAAATATTTAATTATGATGACAAGCTTAGCACATTTTTAAGATGCTTCAAAGGCAGGCAGTTTGATATGATTTTGTGGCAGATAAAATCAATTTGATTATTTTACAAGTTTTTATTACCTAATAAGATTCAATGTATCTCAAAAAATTTGTAGTATGGGAAACAGAAGTACTATGTTCATTTTATTTATGTGATTACTATATATGCAATTAACAATATTACGTTTTCTTGAGAAGTGCAATGCAACAGTTTTACTTAAATTAATTACAAAATCTAACTCAGTGTAGAGCTACTTTATAATTCCATTATTAATTCAGGAATTTTTCTTTTTTTTTGTTCTAGATATTTCTCTTTTACTAAGATAGTAAAAATATTATGCAAAAGAATAGCTGAAACAATTATCAATCATCAATGTGCTGAGAAAATTAATTAAATTTACTGTCACATTTGGTTCCTGACATCATTATTTAACTTCTATACTTAAATAAAAAAGTGATTGAAATTCAAATGATTATACAGGATAAGCTTTTACACTGTCAGAAATACTTCGCAAAGAATACTAATGACTAATAAACTAAATGTTTATTAATTAAACTACTGTGATTTTTTTTTAACACTGATCAATTATATTCTTATTAGGTTTTTAATGAAAAGAAATCAGTAACATACGATTAACTGTGAATTTATCAAGTTCAATCATCAATTTCCTCTGATCATCATATAAGAATGGTTGACCACGTTCATCAATTTCAGGTGCAATGAAAATTCTTACAGTTCCTTGTCTTGCTTGCCCACTATTGTTTACCTGAAAATAAAATGCTGCAAGTTAATTTTGTCGATTCAGTTGTTAATAAATATCATTCAATTTTAGATTTAACTGAACTGAAATATTGAAGTACACCAATTAAAAATTCAGTTGTTAATACTTTTCTAATGATTAAATAAGGTTTCAAGATGATGTCTTTCTGCTGTTGTATAAGTATAATTCTTGAGAAATTTTTTATGCTTTAGTATCAAAAATTATAGAAAAAAATAATTTGTTAAGTTGTACCATCTAAGAAAAAATAAACATTATTGTTTAGGATATTGTAGTAAGTAAGACATTGTACCTATATTACTATTGTCACTATTAATTATTGTGTTGTAAAAAAAATGTTTTTTAATGAAAATAGCGATAATGATTGGAAATTGTTATATAATAGGAATATTTTAAATATGTATTTCATATTGTATTCATTCTTTACAACTAGATTACTTTTAACATTATTATTAATGACTCAATTTTACATACAGCAAAATAGGTTTGTATGATTTAATTTGTTATGAATACATGTTAGAATCATCCACTGAGATTTCATGAACCTCAATAGAAACATTTTTTGAAATGAATGAACAAAATACTTGTATTATCAATATGAAAATAGTAATAATGCAGAGATATATCACAAAAAAAGTAGTATAATACTTAGAAGTTATTTATGGAAGTAGTATATTTGTGTTATTGTAATAGAATATTATAGTAGTAGTAAATATAGGTGGTCAATAGCTTAATCACTCTTAGAGACAACTATAATAAGTCACGTTTTTTATTTTCCTATATTTTTTTTTAGATAAGTGAATGGGATTTTTAGTTAATGCCCCATCCTTGAGGGCATGAGATTTGAAAATAATTGAAAAAAATCTATGCCTAACCAGGATTAGAAGGTGGAACCTCCTGAGTTACTTATGTAATATCTGTAGTTATATAATTTGATATTTCTTGTTATATTACATCATAAAAAAAAAAAAAAAAACATTTGTAGTTAAAAATTTAGAATACTTTAATAAAATTGAAATTTTGTAATTTTTATAAATATATAAGAAACATTCAGAAGAAACTTTTACTGACTACTAATGCAGTAACTATTAGTCAAATATGATAAAAATATATTGATTGAAACTTGTACCTTTTGTTTATTTAATGCATGAATTAATATTTAGATGTATATGCTTCTGAGAGGAAAATTATTTCTTTTTCACATATAACTCTTAGCCTAGTAGTTGTCACTGATGGTGGCTAGGCTTTTAATAGCAGTTGATGACAGCATTTGTGAGATTATATCTCCCTTTGAACCAAAAATTTTGCATATGCATACTAATAAATCAACTAGCACCAACCATCTTAACTATTATTCTCCTATTTATACTAATACTTACTGTAATTTTATATTCAAATGGGACATGTTGTAAATGAGTGAAACGAGCAAATACATTACTACGTGGTGTAAAATCAAGTCCTCTGACTAAATTCACATCATTTTTTTGCCAATATGTTCCAAGTGTATTTTCTGCTAATCCTGGAGAGGTCAGTTGGATTTGAGATACTCTTACACCACTAAAATCAAGCTGAAAAATAATATTAATATAATATAAAGAAATACTACATTTGTCGTTTTTTTTATGTTAGCATTTATATAAGAATACATATTATGTAAACAACAATAAATATTAAAAATTAAAAAAACATGACTGCCAAAAAAAAAAACATTGCTTTTTAATGTAGGATAATAACTAATGTAGAGTGATAATTTTTAATGTAGATTAAAGAGCATGCGGGTGACAATTTTGTACACAGTATAATTTTGTTTTCAAATTTTTTAAATTTATTTAAAAACATATATAGCCTGACATTCCTTGTATCAAAAGGATTCATAAATTTAAATCGGTTCACCAGTTGAGCTGCTACGGTGCAACAAGCATACATACATACACCCTAAATACACTACACTTCTTTTTGGCAGGGCTGTCATGTAGTAAACACAGTATTAAAAATATTTCTACACTGATTTTGTGTTCAAAGTAGTACACACTACTATGTATTGTACTTTAAAAGTACAATACATTGTAAAACTTGCACTGCATGTAAATAATTAGTTTTATTCATTGTAGTGACTAATAAATTATCATAATAATGAGCCTAAGTAACTTATTTTTTTTTAACCCTGCCCTGGAACCAGATATCCAATTAATTATTAACATGGTTCCGGGAAGTGCCTTCGCCTGTAGCCGCCAGATGAGGGAAGCGCCAGGACCAGCTATGGTGTTCCTGGTCTCCACCACCCTGCAACCGGTACTCGGTCCTTTGTGCTTCGCCTCTATCGGGGACACCCCAGAAGGGACGGCCCCGCCGGGACACAGTCTTTTAGCTCAGGGGCTCGAGAGTCCCTGCACTTCATCACCACCGCCACCCGTGTAAGCACGTGCGAACGGTAGCTCCGTACGGAGTTGTCCCTCACTCCCTCGCTTCTCGATATTTCTTTTGTAGTATTCCCGACACAAACCCATCACAATGTCACAGTCCACCGAACTGCGTAATATCGTTCCAACGATGTTTCCCACCTCGAGATGCCCAGTTACGGAAGCACAGTCTCGGCGTTTCTCGTCTCACCGGGGGCACTGAAATACCACGTGTTCCGACGTGTCTAACTCCGGACAGTAGGGGCAGAAGGGGTCTTCAGCTCTTCCTCATCTACACAGGTGTGAAAAAGACCACCATGGCCGGTAAGGAATTGTATCAACCAGAATCCCAATTCGCCAAACTTCCTGCCGGCCCATGGCACAATTTGCGTGATCAAACGATCCGTCAGCCTTTCTTTCGTGGACGTATCCCACCTGGCTTGCCAATCCCTGTAGACAGTTGCGTTGGCATCGTCTTTAGACACACCCTGATAAACTTGCGCACGAGCTGCTACTAGCTGTTGAATTGGCGGCATCCCAGTCACCACCAGCACTGCCTCAGTTGAGACAGAGGCGTATGCTGACGCCGCCTTAAGAACCATACGGCGCTGTACTCCCCCCAACAGTCTTCTGTTACGGCCTACCGCCATGGCTGTCTTCCACACTGAGGATTGAGGTCACCACATGCGAGTACAGCCTCCTCTTCGACGTACGAGACCCTCCAACGTTCGATAGTAACTTAACCAAGTTCTTGACAGGCTATCCAATTTTTCTCACTCACCCCCTGGACATGACGAGTGAATAACCGCCTATGGTCCAACCACGCCCAAAGATACTTGGTGGCCTCCCGTGATTCGACCATCGCTCCTTCCATCGAAATCAGGAAGGGCACAGTCGCCGCTTTCCCGCTATTCAGACAAACAGATATTTACCGCAAGACAGATGGAGTCCCACCGCGGCCATCCAATCACTAACCATTGTGATAGTGGCATTCGCAGCACGTGTCACCACCTATTCGGTCTTTGCTTCCACCACCAGGAATAAATCATAAGCGTAGGCGATAGGGGTGACACCCAGCACCCAGCGGGTATCGCAACCGGAGAACTCCATTTTGCATGATATTCCATACGTGGGGACTCAAAACGAAGCCCTGGGGCACCCCACAAATGGACCGGAACCAGAGATCAGCGTCACCAAGCTTGTACACCAGCTTCCTGTCATTAAGATAGTCTTACAACATCCTCCTAAGGTAGGCGCTCACACCCCACCCCCTCAGCACCAGGAAGACGAGTCCAAGCTGAGGGAGTTGAAGGTATTTTGGACGTCGAGGAGTATTACCACCGGAATCCTACGGGTCCTTCAAGTGCCCGCCGCTGCTGAATCCACGATCTTCATCACCGCGTCGACTGTATCGACTGTCGACCGCACTGGTTGAGAGTTATATTACCTCACCTGCACCCTTCTGTTCACGCAATCTCCTCACGGAGCCTGGAATAGAGCATCCTCTCGAAAAGCTTCGTGAGATTATTAATAATGCAGAAGGGTCTTTACGAAGTGGTCGCCTTCACCGTACCAAGTTTCTTCACCAAGACCAACTTCAAATCTTCCGGAAAGGAACCACGGCACAGCATATTATTTAATACTCGGAGGACCTCCGCCGGTGTCTCCTCCACTACGATGCGGACTACTTCGACCGGTATGCCATCCGGGCCAGGACTCTTGTGTAGTCTCATCCGTGTACTGGGACGTACTAGCTCCTCGACTCAAAAGGGCGGAGTGTTGTCAACAACTATCTCTACCCGCAGGAGGTCTTCACCATTTGGGAACAGGGCTCTCACACTGGCCTGCACCTGCTCCTCTGTCAGAATCGGCAGCGACTACTCAAACCTTCCAGTCGCAACCCGATATCCCCGGCCCCACGGGTCTCCGTCAACAATGTTGCACAGTTCACTTCAACAACTCCTCTTCGTCTGTTTAATGGTATACCTGAGAGCCGCCCTGGCTGTAAGATATTCCCGTCGTAAATCCTCGAAGCTTACAGGGTCCCGTCCTCTAATACAATAGTAGGCCCATGAACGCTTCTGTAATCTGTCAAGTTCCACACTCTACCGATAAACTGCCGTCACCTCGGTCGGGTGTAGATCACTCGAGAAAGCCTACACTCGTCCTACTATCTTTGCAAACTACTTTGCAAACTCCTCAGGAGACTCAACTCCGATCAGGCAGCCTCCAATCTTGTCAGAAACTGCACTGAGATAAGTGAATCTAGAGACCAGCATGCTAACCACTTCAGCAAGGGTGGATTTATTTAGTAAAATGATGAATCATTGGATAAATAAAGCAGTCTAATATTTTCAAAACTAAATTAAAAAAAATTCAAAGTATTCAAAAATTATCAATGAAATGATTATTTTAGTTATCATAAAAGGTATGTAGCAAAATTGTTCTTTACATCCAACTGAAAACTTATTTGTTAATTTGTAAATTTCAAAGCTTTGTGGCAGATTTGTAAAAATGATTAAAATCTTAAAAATATTAACTTTAGATACAGATGCATCTATCAGCATACATTACAATTATTTAAATTGAATAAAATTCAGAGATTATAGTAGATCATCGTTTTATTCATTTTATAGTTGATGGTGGACTGTCAAATAACACAAAAATTCAAATTTACTTATAGTTTTTTTTGAATATTGTCTTAATAAATTACCAAATTAACATGTTTAGTCTTTTAAATTTTAAAGAATGTGGTTTAGACTTTTAACATTTTTTATTACAACCTCATCTTTTTTTCTTTTTTTTAACCTCTGGGACCACCGTTAGGTATTGCTTCAGAGGATGAAATGAATGACAAATGTACCATGTGAAAATGCCATGCCTGACAGGGATTCGAACCTGGGACCTCCAGATGAAAGGCTGTGATGCTACCACTCGCACCACAGAGGCCGGCATTACAACCTTATCTAGAATATTGTATAAGTTCATAAGAAATTAGATCTATTTAAATTAACTTAGTAATACCTGTGCAGCAGTATAAGGAGAAAGAGTATTTTTATGATCTTGAAAAATATCATCAATAAATGCATGCCAACGATAGAACATGGGATCTCGCATAGCAACTGCAGAATCTCCCATCACACTAAATGCTTCCTAAAATATTAATAACAGTATTATTATCTGTAACAATTCAAATTAATTCACTTTAATTTTACATGAATTTACAGCCCTGATAGTCCCAGTCTAGTTCATTTTAAATTTTCATCAAAACAGCAAATGTACATATGGTTATCCTGATTATTTGCATTTTGTCCAAAAAAATACAAATGTGTTTACTTTATTTTCAGTAATTATGATTGATTATACAGAAATTGGATTTGCCAAATAAATCAAACAATAGTTAAATTTTGAATTTTACCTTATGACATAGACCAACCCATTTTTTTTATAAACATTGTTATACAAAGTGTTCAGTTTGCAAAGTTATTAAATTTCATTATCAATAAAATTAGAGTAATATCTATCTCAATAAAAACCAAAATAGTAGCTCTTATTTAAAAAGTAAACAGAAACATTGTGCACTCTGATTTCATGTAGTACTGTCTTCACAAATTAAAGATTTTTTTTTAATACTTGTACAAGAACGGTCAATTATTCTTTAAAGGATAAATCATTAATAAAAAACATGTAAGATCGATTTTTTATAAAATCTTCTAATCAGTCTTTTTCTTTTTGAAGAATGATTGAAAGATGTTCATTATGCTCTTAACAAAAGTTCAATAATTTCTAAAACTTAGGTTTCTGTTTTTAGCCAAGAAAAATAAGATTTTCTAATCTGTATTCGAATCATCAGGTGCTTTTGTTACATGAATATTTTTTTGGGGTTGTATGAAAGGATTTATTTCTTCCTCTCTTTATTAGATTTATTCTAATCTTTATAAAATAATAAAAACTTCAATCCACTTTTTAAATAAATGATTATGTGGAACTAAATAATTGAGTCATGGTATTTTTTTATTATTTTATAAAAATATAAACATTTTATCAACCTTATCTATGGTTTATTCTAAGTGTAATGTAACTAAAAAAAAAAAAAAAACATCAATAATTTCCTTATAGTGGTCACAAGGACTTCTGTTTATGAAGACCCACAAGTAAGACTTTTATTTTTTGTTTTATTTTTCTGTCATTTTTGCTTGTTCTGACAGATTTTTAATATTGTATTAAACTTACAAGATGGCGATGATCTGGATCATGGGAAAGAGCAATAGCAACATGTCCAAGATTATGAATGTCTCCATACAGTCTAGGATTCCTGCTCAGATCGCTTGCTTCAACTAAATTTCCCAGAATATCAATTCCTTCAGTGTCATTTAATTGAACAACCTGACCGTCATTCTGAAATCAATAAACATCTGAATTTGAATAAATACAATTTCTGCAAATGAATTGTTTCCATTTTAAAGATAATATTCTAACATAGCAAAGAATTACAAGAAATATAAATATTTTCAAAACTGGGAATTGATAAAAAAAATAACATAACAAAATTAAATTGTACTTAAACAATCACAAAATTAAAGAATTAAGAAAATAACTGTAAAAAATTAGCCAACATCAACATTAGTGACTAACCACTCTTAAGCATTATTACAATATTTGGTCCAGTATAAATGTTTTCTTAGTTAGAAACTTGAAATTTAGAATAGTTCAGATAGATAATACCTACAACAGGTTTCCTAAACCAGACTTAAGTGTAGTTTCTCCCAAACTCATGGTTAGGAGTTTGAAATTTTGGCAGAATAGATCGACTTAAGTTCTAAAAACTTATTAAGAAACATTTTAATAAATTCCATCCTCAAAGAGTAAGTTCTGACATTGTGTACTTTTGGACAGTCATTAGTATAAGTGGCAGTGCAATAATAGAGGTTTTTATGATCTTGGAAATTAATGATCTCCTAAGTTAATATTTTCCTTTCCTGCTTAAAATATAAATTTATAATATGTTAAATAGTTCAATATGTGAAATATAAGTAATGTGTTACTTGTATGATTAATTAAAATATATCACATAAAAAATTGCTTTAGTCATTGTTCCTTCTTTAACATCTGTTTGCTAGTTCTTTCTTTTTTCGGATTCATGTTAAATTATACAAATGTTTTATATAAATATACACACTTTTTAAAAATTATATTTCTAAAATGTTTGAATAACTGAATTTAATACAAGAATGGAGAATAGTTATTAATATATAATTTTACAGTTAAATACAGAATGTTCATATTTTTTTTTCAAAAATAATCTCTTAATGAAATGCCTATGTTAACAGCATAAAGGTAATGAATTAGGTAGAACACTTTTATCACTATTATTTTTATTATTATGACCTCAGACCATGACATAAATTTTAGTTAGAAAAATGAAATGGATGAGAAATGATAGGTTACAAAATGCTACCTCTTACTATCTGATTGTCAAAGGTGACCATGTGTGCCACCTTTGTTTTTGAGTGCCCGTTACAATTTCTGGCAATTGAAAGTGAGGTGTTAAAAAGATGTTCCTTATCAAAATAAAGCACTTGAATAATTACTGAATAATTAATTTAAAAAATTTAGTTATAATATTTAAAATATAATAAAACCCAGATGATTATGCATAACCAAGTAGGAAGATTAAGAAATACTTACATCAATCACTCGTCCGGTGTGTACAGCTTCGTAAAGTCGGTTCCTCCATCGTTCCAGATCTTGAATGTCAAATACTAATTGTTCAGCGGGCCGATTAATATCCTAATGGTAAAAAAGAACCGAATTAATATTTTTAAAATTTCAAAAAAAATTATTAGTATATTATATATTGAGTTTAAATAAATAACGTATTGTAAAAATCAGTTAAAATAACAATGAAGAATGAAATTAATAATATATATATATTTAATAATAAGCCAATTCAATGTGTGATAAGAAAAAAAAAACAGAAAAAGCATGTAAAATTACTGAAACTTTATAACTGTGAGGGACAGACAATTGTAAAGATGCAAGTGAAGAAGTAGTGAAGGGGGTAATCACAAAGTTACAAAAATGAAGGTGGCAGGAATGAGAATGCCAAGGTAGATAAGTGGAGTGACAAGAAGGGAAAAGATGATAAATTATTACATTCGAAAAATGCACAAGGTAGTTTCTGTGGACAGAAGCTGTGGGAATGAAAAGTATTTTTGAAACGAGATTGAAATGGTCAAAGGAAAGAAAAAAAAGAAAATCTAAATTGTAGCAGCGGACCTTTCAGAGAGGGCTTGGAGAGGTGAGATAGCACATATTAGAGAGGAATGATGGAAAGAATTGTAGATGGAAACACCAACAATATTATACAACAATATTATATGAAAAAACAAAGAAGTAAAAGGAATAAATAATTACAATTTTCTAATCAAATTACTACAGTGTTTTAAATTTTGATAAAGCGGTACATACTTTGAGAACAGTGTTGGGTGCACGGGCTGCCCAAGTCCTGCTTGCAGATAATCTATCCAGTTTAGGAAAATAACCTTCTGGTATAGGCTCTCTCCATTCTGAAAATCGTTTAGTTCTTTCCAGTCTGTTGCACAATCTTTCAGCATTGTATCTAAAAAAAAAGTTTTTTTTAACTAATTTATCAAATCTAAATGTCCAGTAAAATTATTAAATTGCATTAAGCACCACAGAAGTTTTTATATTGTTTTATTTTTATCTTTCAATAATAATGAAAATAATTAGTGGTTAATTAATAAAATAGTTCACAAATTTGTCACAAATGTTCACAAATTACATTCTTATATGAGTTTTTTTTAAATAGTCATTTTTCTATTTATTCCAACTGAAGCACTACATCAGTATTTTATAACAGTGGTTAAAAGGTTAAGTTAAAATTAAATAATTTCTTTAACTGTTCAAGTATGGCTGACTGAATACAAATATTTCCAAGTGCTTAGTTGCAATACCATGTTTTATATGCAGTTTTAACCATTGATTATTCTCACCCTCCCTCCATGTTAACCATCAAAATATTATGACAAAATAATTGTAATTAGAAACCTTTGCTTACAATACTTATGCAGTTTCAAGGTAATGTCTTCACTTTTAGGACTAGTTTATTTTAAAAAAATTAGGCCCTAAAATTTTTTTGTATTATTTTCTAGGTATATTGCGGGTGAGTAACTTTAAATTCATAATTTTTGTTTTAAAATAAATAATTTTTATAAAAAAAATGTTTTTGGAAATTAAAACTCATTTTTTAGTGAGGGAATTTTTAATGACATAATAAAGAAGTCTTCTTAATATATATAAAACTCTATCCATGTTCATAAAAGCAAACTTTTTCTGATACAGTTATGTAACATAATAAATTATTTTGGCATTCTTGCTATATAAACAATTTTTTTTAAATTAATTATTTCATGTTTAAAAGACCATTTCTTTGAAATTAATAAAAAAATCTTGTTTATTAATTTAGTGTGGAAAACACAAACATTACTAACTCATAAACAATTGAGTGCTTCAAAAATGATATATATTTAAAAATTATATTATATGATGATATATTATCATTTATGATATAAATGATATGAAAAACTAGATGTAGCAACGGTAGAGAGGTATAAGAACATGGATATTATGTCTTGTTATAAATAATGTCATATATGATGTGCATATCATATTATGAAAAAGACTAATCAGCATCAGGGCTCTACAAACATCGAATGAAAACAGAACTCCAATGCACAATAGAATGTTGAATTCCATTGTGCATATTAAAAAAAGTAATATTAGTTGATAATTCAGATAACAAGAAAAGAAACATTGGTTTTTAAAATTCCTTTATTTTGTGTATTATCACATCATGTAATTGATATATGTTTATATTATATATATAAAAAAATTGTTTCAATTACAAAAAATTAAGGCTATTGAAACCTCTGGTAAACTAATGAGGTTTATAAGTAAAAAATTTACTTTTAACAAACATTTTTATCCACATATTTATTGTTAAAGTATAAATAAAATTGGTCATGTAAATTTAATCAGAGTAAAATAAAATTAATTTTACCTTGCCAAAAACTGCTCATGCATATAGTAAAATAATTCACCACGCCTGTCTTTATTAATTACATTTATTGGGCCAGAATGAGGATAAACAAGACGCCAGTGCCAGTGATGAAGATTAATACCAAGATCCTCTCTGAAATAAGCAACTCTGTGCTCTGGTTCTAAATCAGTTCCCGTGTAATCAAGAGGAATTTCAAGTGGTGTCTGATTAAAAAAAATACAATAACTAATATTAGTAATAAATTAATTTGATATTACCATCAAATATAAGACAAAAAATACTAATTTATAGGAATCAAAGCATATAAGAAGGCTAAACAAGTAATAAATACAGTATATCAATTTGTCATCCTAAATAATTCCTGATGCTTATGGTGCACAATGAGAAACAGTTTGGAAGAATAATAATTAATTATATCATGTTATTTTTCAATTAAAACAACTTTTTCTCATTATTTTTATGTTTCATAAAAACATTTTTCAGTTTCAGTTTTAATGGTAACTGTTTCTGATAACTGACTGATGATTACACCAAAATGCTTCAAAAGCAACGCTGATTTCAAAATTAACTGATAGAATGTGAAACTTAATGAAATATTCAGTATTTCCATTTTTAATTACCAGGCATTAGATTTATTTTAAATTGTGCCTGCATCTTTTCCAATACAGTAAGCTATGGTGGTAAATAAATTTAGGATGAATAAATTTGTCTTATATTTTGTCATCTTGATCATTAAATCTGTTCAAAAATAGTGATCAATCATTATTTACAAAATAAACGTTATGAAATTAGAGAATCAAGAATCATAACACAATGTTGTCTGGAAAAAGGATATCATATATCTTAACTATATATAGATATATATAGTCATATTGTAAGTTTTCATATCAGAGTGGAGGAGAATGCCAGAATTACATATATTATTACGTATATATGATTATTAAGTTATAATCTTAAACGCAAAATTTTATTTAAAATACAGAGTAAATGGCAGTTTCAGTTAATGTTAACAAAATTAGTCATAAGTTATATTTACACAATAATCATGCTTAAAAAATGACTTAAAACACTCTCCTATCAGGAATTTTTTTATATAATTATTATAATAATACATAAATATAAGTTGTAAATTATTAATTAATTTATATATTTAATCACAGGATTAATCATTAATTAAACTGTTTCAACAATGGTTGACTTGAGATCAGGTAAGACAAACTGCCAAATTGTTATCTGGCTTACAGCCAACTATGAAATAATATAATCTCAAAATAGAAATAAATGTGCAACTTACATGCTATTTTGATCATAAAGTTATAAAATATAATAAAAACTTACAGTTTCCAGTCCTCGGCTAACAAATTCAGCTTCTTCTCTAGCACGAGGGAGCAGTGATCCATCAATGAACTTATCAGGGAAAAAGTCTGATAATGGAGGAACTTCAACATTTTGAGTATCAGGACGATGAATTATAGCCACACTTAATGCATAATTAAACAACTGTGGATTCATATTTTCACGACAAAAGCTTGCAACTGTGAGGAAATCCTTTATATTTCTCATACCTGAACACAATGAATTAAACATTTTCACATAATTCATAATAATTTTGATAAATACAATACTTTAGGAAACAAGTGATTGTAAAATAACAACCTATGTGAACTTAATCAGCATATTTACAAAATTTTTCACCTTAAAAAAGTCAGTATAACTCAAGCTAAATTCTTTTTATCTACAGTTTTTACCTGATAGTGAAAGTATTTCAGTTTAAATAAGTTCATCCATGACACTGCATCCAAATTAATTGCACAGATGTTCATGAATAGATCATCTAACTCTTCATCTCAACCCTGTGAAGGGGTTGAAAAAATAAAATGGAGGATCAAGGATGTTATTTTTACAAAAAAGAAAAAATGGAATTTTTCAGCTGAGTTTTATAAATATAGCATACACGCATACAGTGTATATATGCTATCTAGGTTAACTCATCCCAGTCAACATAAAAAATGCATCACCAATGAAATTTTGTGATGAGAGAGTGATTTCAATTTAAAGAGAGTTAGTAATATTTTATTCCAACATGCTCATGTCTTTAGTAGAAGTTTGATCAGTATATTTTGTCAATGTCTACTTATAAATTTTAAATATGCACATTAAATGAAGTACTTAAACTAAATTTAGACAAGAGCATTATAGTATGAAAGAAGTATGCTTGGACAGACTAGGCTTGATAATAAATAGCTGTTATTGTAAGATCCATTATCAAAGTAACTGATGTACACAACATATAAAAAGCAGTATGGTTGTTGGACTGGACTCAGATTACTTGGTATGGAAATG
The DNA here is from genome assembly GCF_047948215.1 of Lycorma delicatula. NCBI lineage: Eukaryota > Metazoa > Arthropoda > Insecta > Hemiptera > Fulgoridae > Lycorma > Lycorma delicatula. The sequence continues at coordinate 129,514,845 of NC_134457.1, forward strand.
GGGAAAACCGAATAGTAGAGGGAATAAAAATATTAAAAGGACTGCTGGTCACTGCACTGTATGATTTGGACAGCATGATTGAATTGAATTAGATATATTCATATATGTATATACAAAAAAATTGTTCGACTAAGTAAATCAGTAAAACATAGTCACTTTTAAAATGATGAATGTGCAAAAATTACATTAAAGTATGATGCTTACTTTAAAAAAAACAATAGCTCACAATTTACAAATCAGGTATTACACCAAAAATGTCTGCTTATGATTTGTTTTTCATGCTATTTAGTGTCAACTACACAGCATCTAATTGTGTAAAAGTATAAATAAATGTTCTATGTGTATGAATAAAGTTCACAAATTAAATTTTAGTCATTGAAAATAAAACCCTAGAATCAGAACTTAATAATAAATTTGTTCTAAACTACATTACAGTAAATAAATAGTGTATGCTGCATGTTCTACAATACAAATATCTGTATATTCATGATATAAGAAATAGTATTCTTGTGAAAAGTGAGCAAATGAAATTGGCATTAATATAAAAATATCATTATTGTTATGAAATTAAAAAAAAAGCCAATGATTTGTTATTTATCAATTCATAACATAATTGCCTAAATGTCTGTTTTGTGATATATGGGAAACATTATATTAATAATCAGAAAAAAAATTATTTCATCCATTGTAATAAACTTTAAATGATTATTTGCCTGCAGTTGTCTCTAAAATAAATATTCAATTTACAAATAAATCACTACTTTTAATGACTGTGGTTTACTTTATGACAGTAAATCTTTGTACCATTCAGGCAAATAAAGCTTAAGATATTTAGCTTGTATTGTACGAGGGTAGGTATATTAGTTGTGAAATACATATTATTGTAACAATTATTATTCTTGATTTATATTTTCTTTTTGTAATATTATTCAATTCTCATCTCAATGTTTATTTAAAACTTTGTAATAATTAAATTGTAAAAGAATAGTTTAACATATAACATACCCATGAAGACTTCAACTAGCCTTGCAGCCATTCTACGATGTAATGGTATAAAAAGAGAAAATAGGTCACGTTTTGGAAGATTTAAAGGTAAATCTAAATCAGGAAGTGACGGTAATTTTTTCAGTGCCACTTGTTGTGAAGTACTTGATGAGAATCTGTTAGTTAATTCAGAACCTTTAAAGCGATCCTCCTGATAAAAAAAAATAATATAAATATTTAACAGGTAGCAATTATTTCATTATAACAGGTTTACACTTACATACAATTATTAAGGAATGTACAAATAACATTAAAAAGTAATTTTATATATATAATTAATCTTAATATAATATTATATAATAATCTTTTTAAATACGTATAAATAAAGTTGTCACTGATATTCCTGTACTTTGCCAGCATTTTCATACAGCTTAAAAAATTAACCCTTTCAATAGTGATTACAATAAATTTTGATTTTACCCCAAAAACCTTAGTTGGATAGATAATTATTTTTATTATTTAACTGCAGAGCTTATAAGTTAAAATGATATTAAAATACTTATTTTTTTATTTTTTCCTTATAAAGGAAGTAAATATGCACATACATGGAAATATAAAGATGGGTTTATGGTCATAATTACTACGGAAAAAATAATTATTTATGAATAAAATCAACTCAATTATGTGAGGATAATAAATAAAATAAATCCATATAAAAATAACAATTTTAAGGGTGTCAACTGCTAAATACTTGAGTATGAAATAAGTATACATTAAAAAAGTATACCACAGTTCAGATTAATGTAACTAGTAGGTATTATTTAATTATTTAAATAACTCATCATATTGTTTGTGTAAAAAGAAATCTTTTAATTTAAGTAAACTGGTTGGAAAAATTGTCATATTATTAGTAATTTAATAAAAAAAATAAAAAATAAAACATAATAATTTTACATTTAATCTTTTCCCTTACTAATAGAAATATAATGCATTGTTTCTGAAATGAATATATTAGTTTATTGTTTTACACTAACTGTCCCAGTTTTTCTTATGGCTGTGACACATAAAAGACATGAATGGGGTACAAGACACAGGCCACAGCAGTTTCTCTGAAAATGATATTCATCATATACCACCCAATCCTGGCAGTGAAAATGTGAGAGTGACTTGTACAGGTGAATATTAAGAGCATTCTCTTGACAAAAAGAGACTCTTACCTTTATTTGTTAAAATAAATGTAAAAAAAAAGGATTTTTTGAGCTTCAAATACTGACGTGCAACATTATACTCAAATAAGTAAATAAGGAACGAGTGCACAGTAGCCTTTTCTATAGCATGCCTTAAATGAAATGTTTGATTTCTTAAAAATGCCTATGACATTTTTGGTAGCAAATTGTGTCTTGAATCAGGTTGATTACAACTGTATGGGGCCTAACAACCTTCTTCAAAGTACACTTAAGAGAGTCATAAAACATACAGGATTATTTTTAATTGGCTTATTTTAATTTTAATGTATACAATTCTAAACATAGGGGCCAATTTTAAATAAATTAACAAAATCTATAATGTAGCATTTAAAAAAAAATTTTAATAGTTTATTTAAATTAAATTTTCATATGGTTCGATTTATTTACTCAAAAATTTTCTATCTATTAAATAACTGATACACATATATATAAAACATTTTGTTTTTTAATTTGGTATACATATTTGGTACAATATATATACCAAATTAAAAAACAAAATGTTCAGAAGGCAATATTTAAAAAAGTGTGGCAGTAACAGAAATTACTTTTAATGTATTCAGTTACAACTTTTCTGCACTTCTAAGAAGTCATGCCATGATTATTTGAATATTTAAAAATATTGTTCAAAATGTTTTCCTGCAGTTAATTATTTCAAGAAGTAGCTTAATCTTGTTTGCTTCCTCAATATCTAAAAAAATCTTAACTTACCAAATAATCTTCAGGCACACCAAAAATAACACCATCATCTCCTTTTGGTAAAAAGATAGGCTCATTAGGCCTATCCAGAAGGTCTAGCAGGTATTTTATGTCCTCAGCTTCCGTAGACATATTGATAATCCTGAAAAGAAACTTAATATTTACAGAGAATATTTTATTTATTTACTTTTTAAAGAAACCATGTTCTTTTAAAATAGGTTTTTATTGTATTATTTAAAAAGATGTGTGATAATATAAGTTTATTTAAAACATTCTATTTCATTTTAATTATATTTTAATATTATTAAAACTTCCTGTTACATTAATAAATCTTCCCATCCAATAAAGTTATGTCCTACATAAATTCCACACCTGATTTTAAGTAATAAAATAAAATTCAAAAAGCAAGCAGTGAGCAGTGATGTTCATTCTAAAGATGCAAGTTTATTAAGATAAAGGACTGAAAATTCAGATTAATCCTGTACAGCTTGTTTGTGTTAGGAAAAACACAGAAACAACTGTTTGTTAAACTTTTCTAATGTTTTTTAATGGTCCTGCAGTCATTTATAAAATACAAATTAAATTCAAATACCCTAAGTTGGTAAAACTTTCCTCTATTAATAAATATGAAATTTACTTTAATGCAACTATTGAACAGTATATTTGAAAAAAAAGCTATAATATACTAACTATTTGAATATGTAAAGAAATTGTAAAGGAACAAACAATACATTTGAAAAAATTAAAGAATAGAATTAAAAAATTAAGAAATTAACAATTAACAAAAATATTAGTCATAAAACAAAAACATAAAATAGCATATAAATATTAATTTAGGTGGTTCATTCATACACTGAAAAAAAAAAATGAAATGAAGATTGTAATGGGTTCCCATTGAAATTGAGGAAAAACAACAGCAACTTTAAACTATTATAGGAATTATATATTGTTTTAGAGTTTGTCAATGTTGATTAGTTTATTATGTTATTGTTACTTACATTTTATCTTTTTTTTATCTATTTTTTAAAAATACATTTTTTTAAATATATTTTTTAAAAATAACCTTTAAAATCTAAATCTATGTTGTCATTGTTATTAAACCCATTAAACATTAAACAAATAGAACAAAACAGTGAATATATATAAAGAAATATATGTTCTAATATTAAAGAATATTGTTAAGAACTGTGTGCACTGAAGAACTGACACATCACAGTGTAATACAGATCACTGATGATAAATAATAAAAATAAATGATGATTTCAACGTTTCAGTTAAAGATATTTTTAAAAAAATGTCTAAAATTCAACTTATTCCTTCAAAATGTTGAAGTATATATTTATCCTCCCATATTTAAAGTCTAGAGGCACAATTTTTGAATACTGCTGCTGCCATCTGCAGTAAATAAAAATTTACCCACTTCATTAGAACACAGCAATAATCACATATTATGCGTACTGTTTTGTTATATTTGGGCAATGTTCGTAAGTTGTAATGACTTACATCAAAAGACCTAAGTTTAAATTAAAAAAATAATATATTCAACTTAGCGGTAGGCACCAATTAAAAATGTTTTAGTATAAAAATTTTTTTAAAATTTTTTTATTGCAATATAGAGAATTAAGATAATGTATTAAAATATTTTATTCTTTGAAACAAACAGAACAATAGAATCAATACAAGAATCCAAACAAGCTGAAATAAGGTATGATTTCAGAGTGATTTAATATTGTCTATAATTTGTTTTATATACTGCACTTCAATATATATTGTCATTAAATCAGAGAATATGGTTTTTTAAATACAAGTAAAGTGATAATTACTTCAACATTATTTTATTTAAATGTTTTTATTTAGATCTATATAAATTAGTGAACTGTCTAAAGGTTTTTTTTTTAATATTAAACACAATTTTATGGATATAAATTGTGGTTAAACATAAATATAAAACTAATAAATTACTTGACAACAATATAATAATAATTATGTGTTCTAATTTGATATGATTTCCTTAATTAAAATAAAAGGATGTAAAAAGACAATTTAATTATGTTTTTATCAAAATTTATTTTTTTAAAACCTGTATGCATATATGTGTGTGTATGATTCACTCATTTATTTTTCTAAATTTCTATTTAAAAAATTAAAGCAGTTCTCAAAATTTAAGCAATCTTCAAAATTAAAGATTTAATTTTATTAATCTTTGATATTAAAGAAGAAACTGCAGCTCTTTAATATCCATTAATAATAAATTTTCTGTTTTGTAGACTGCTGGATGAATTTAATTTAGTGTATTAATCTGTTAGCCTAGTTAATAAATATCAGTAACATAAGTTAGAATAAAGTCAATAAATAATTGAAGCAAGTAACTACTGTAATTGTAATGAAGACAACATGAGATCAAGGTGAACATATGATGTGATTTTTGTTTAAAATTTTACAAGAAAAACAATGGAGAAACCCGTTAATGCTTCGTTCATTACAGAGTTATAAGCATTCAAATTTGCAATGACGGAAAATCATGTTAAAAATAAAATGAGGTAATACAAGCTGAATGAACAATTTTATTGCATAACACTTACAATAACGAACGTAAAACAGTGTTATAATATTAATGATAATAATAAACAATAACTAATAACCACACAACAAGAATTATACTGCTATATCAACTACTTACTTTAAATATTATAATATTTATTTTAAAATTTTAAATAAATGTTTTCCATTGTAAATTAATAATGAAATAAATTTTAAAATCATATCGTTCTACAACAAATTTTCAAAACACATCCAATCTACAGATTGTCAGTGTGCTAACCTCAAGTAAAATCTGTTAAAAACTTCTTGTATCATGTCTGGTGGTCCATGAGTAGATTCATCAGTTATTATGCTTTTCAATTAGTCAATGTCAGCAGGTTTTGTTTTGTAAACATTATGTTTCAGTTACCCCCAAAAAAGTAATCCATAGGAGACAGGTCTGCGGACCCCGCAGACAAATCTATGACAAATCCAGCAATTTGAAAATTGCTCATATAAAATTTGCCATGCTGTAAATAATAATGAAGTGGTTCCCCACCTTGATGAAATCATACACTATCATTTACTTCTTCTCCAAAATTTTCTCTGATATTTGGTAAAATCCCATCTGTTAACAAGCTGCAGTAAGCATCTCCTGTAAGATTGTCATCTAAAATAAAAGGCCCTACAGTACAATGACCAACGATTACCGCCCAAACGTTCACATTCTTAAGTGTAGGAGCTTCCAACATCCATCTGGGATTATTATTGCTCCAGTATCTACAGTTGTGCTTATTCACATATCATTTAACAAAAAAGTTGCTTCATCAGTAAATATTATTGAATTAGAGAAATTTGGGTCTATGTCTAATTTTTGCATTATATCACAATAATCAACTCAGCAGTCAAAATCATCTTCTGAAAGTTGTTGCACCTGGAATAGCTTATAAGAATGAAATTTATCTGTTTTAAGAATTTTTTGAACCGAAAAGTAGCTGATGTCATGTTGGACAATAGTTTTTCGAATCGACAAATGAGGGACTTCAACAAAGATCTGCAATTCTTGTAATGACTTTGCATTGGTTGTGACAGTTCTTGGTCTACCCATGCGAGGATGATTCTTTACAGAACTGGTTTCTTTAAATCGCTGTACTATCTTCATCAAGTCAATTTACTTATTGATTCTCTGTCTGGAAAACTATTATTAAATAAATCACATATATCTTTTAAAGGCCGAACTCTGTCGCCATACCTGTACATCAACAACATTGTTACTCTTTCTGTTTCAGTTAAAGAAGTATTGTTATTTGAAGATATAATATTTAATAAAATTAATAAATGAACGAGGAAAATAAAAATAAAGCTTTCACCAAAAAATAAATCTGAACTGCTTAAGGTCAACAACTTTATTTTTACTGGCACTATCAAATTTTACCATTACCAGTATGTTGAAGTAAAAAGGTGAAATGAGGAAGTTAATAAGTTGCATTTCAAAGTAATACAAAATGCATTGTTGTAAATTAACAACTGATTTATTCAACTAAATTTTAATATATATTTTTAAAAAGTATTTCCAGATATATATATGGTTTTGTTACCAGTTATACAAGGTTTTGTTACCAGTTTTACTTAATTGTTTTATGGGAAGACTGATGATGCTGTTTATAGTAAAAGTGCTATCATGAAATGCTATTATATAAAATGTTGTGATAAAATTTATCCTCTATTTTGTGAAAAACAGGAGAGCCATTCTGGAATTACTACCTCAAACATACACACATGTATGGATCTAACTGGATATTAGAGTCTGTAACTCATCATCCTATTTCTACAGATGGTAAAAATACATCATTACTAGCAAATCAGGATGCAATAGTGAGAGGACTTATATATATCTAATCTTAATTTACTAAAATTGATAGTTTATACTCGTACTTCTGCCTGCTGATCCTTCAATCAATTTGTTTCTTTGCCCTCTGTGTATGCACTTTACATATGAGTTATTGATCCAATTATTATCAAGTAAATTATGAAATCGGTTATCATGGTCTTCATTTAATCTTTGGCTATTTTCATGAGAAATATATTAAAAGATGCATTCCCTCATCAGAAGTAGTTGTAATTAATAATCGGTGAGAAAATGACAAGCAACTTGTTAATAGAAAATATTTTATTGTATTGTTTAGTACAACACAACTGTGAAGTCAATTTGCAAAAAAAGTAGTTTAAAAATATACTCTTCTTTGGTTTTCCTTTATACATCATTTAAGCATTAAAACATAATAATATAGCACATAGTGGATAAAACATGATTAGGAAATAAAATAAAAACATTTTTAAAGTTTTATCACTATTATGAAGCAATTATTATTAAGCTTTGCACTTCAAAGTATTCATATCTTTCCTACTAAAACTATATGTATGACAGCAGATTGTTGAACTTTCATTAAATCAAGAGTAGATTTAACTTAAATAAAAATAAAAATTGTCAGCTGTCAGTTTAATAGTTTTTATACTTTTAAGTCAAACCTTCAACTTTTCAGTGCACTAATAAAATCTAATTTTGGTGTTAAGGAAACAACTAAAATTTTAAACTAAAATTAAAAGGTAATAAGAATACTAAATGAAGTTTTTATTTCTAATTGGCTAATTCAGCATTCTAACGACTGATGTTAGAATGCTATGTTACCTTAGACTTGTCTTAAACATGTGTCTTATATGTTCTGGGGAATAATTAAAATAATATTACTACAAGTATAATATTACTTGTACTATAGCTTTCTCTTACCAGAAAAAAATAAATATAAAAGCCAAAACCATCTAGCTCTGAACCTGCACTACATAATTTATGCAATATGTTTAATCAGTAATAATAAATATTAGTCTATGTTTAATCAGAAACATTTTTAATTAATTTTGAATATGTTTAAGTAATATAATACTAATTCATGCTTTTTTTATTAAAAAATTGTACATACATATATCTCATTTATGATTATTATTCACAGATAAAACACTTCTCCAGTTTTATTTAAAACTTTTGGTGTTTACTAAAAATTTTAAATAAAGGGAAGAATATTTCTGGAATTAAGTTAATTCAGCATATCAGAAAAACAAATTTAAGGCATCGTAAAACAGTTTTGGTCAAATATGATTACATTATGTAAAACACTTCACAGATGTAACAAAGAAATGAAAAACTGTTACAAGATGATTTTTTAATTAATTATATCTAATAATGGTTTTTCCTGTAGTTTTTGGGGCATCAACTATTATGGTCATTAGTCCCTTTCCAAAAAGAAATGGAAAAAGAATATCTTTCCCTTCCTAATGAAAAACGCAAGTGACTTAGTCAAAAGACTAGTTTTGTCAAATAGATCACCTTGTAAGAAATAAGAAACTTGTTAAAGGAAAATAACTTATTAAAACCTTGAATTAAAACACAAGATGACAAGGATGTAAAGGGCCCTTGCCACTTAAAAATTACAAAACATTTCAAACAAAATGTTTTCACATCTATTAAGCAACTACAAAGTCATGTAATTATTAAAAACTCATCCTTTCATTAAATTCATCTAAATCTCATAAAACTCATTACATTCTTTTTTCCTATCACCTAGGATTGCCTTTGAGGTATCCTTTCTTTCTTCTTTTTTTCATCTTCCTGAAGGCCTCAATGTCAAATTCCAGGGTGTTAGAGGCCTCGGAGATGGATTCTTCTGATCCTCCACAATCAATCACGGAAGATCTCCTGTTACGATGATACCGGCTGTTTTTGTGCGGTCAGCAATGTGTCAGAGTCGATACTTGATGCACTCCTCACTAAAGCTTGTGGGGCAGCTGAAATACTCACCCTCTCACTTAAAGATCTCCAAGCTTTTGAACACTTCATTGTATGTCATTTCACACCTTCATTTTCTTAAATTTTGATTTATTTTTTCTCATTTCCCTGAATGGAGATTCTTTTTTAACTTTATTTTACTTCAGGTTTCTTTTGAACTTTGGCTTCATTTTCCTTCACCTTGGAAGTTGTTGAAGGCTCAATCCCTGGTGGAGAACAACTTTTTTGTTTATTCACATTTGTTTTTATTTTTGACGGTTTTGGGCAGCTGTCCATAGCCGTTTGATTCTTCAACTTCTGACCAATGATCCATTCTACTAAACTTTCTAAGGCTGGTGTCAGTTTTGTTATCATGTCCTATGGCTTGAAGTAGGCTGCAGGAGCAGCAGAAAACTGTGCATAAGACATGACCTTTGCATAAGACATTTTTTTGCTTCAAAGTGACTGACCTTCTTAACAGTCTTTACACAACCTTATTCTGTATCACAACCTTATTCTTCCTTATACTTTGGACAATTTTGTGATCTTGCATTGTGAAGTCCATTACAATTCACACATTGGTGGGTCCTGCACGAATCATGATCATCATTATTTTTTTTCTTTTTGGAGCTTTAGGGCATCAACTACTGTAGACTAGCCCCTTTCCAAAATAAAATAAAGAAAATATTTCTTCCCTTCCCTGTTAAAAAAAAAACCAGTGACCTACTCAAAAGACTAGTCTTGTCAGAACAGATCATCTAATAAATACACTAGTCATAGGTTTTACAAACCCCAAGAAACACTAGATGACAAGAGTGTTGCCACTTAAAACTAACACATTAAAACACACTTCAAAACACATAAAAATAATACTTAAACACTTAATAATTTCTATAAAAATGTTATCAAAAAATTATCAAAATCAGTTCACATAATATATATCAAGCACAAATTAATTTATAAACACATATAAAACACCTTTTCCTTAGATTCTATTATCTGGATTTACCCTTAGGCCATCCTTTCTTTATTTTTTCCATCTTCCTAAAGGCCTCGATATCAAATTTCAGGGTGTCTGTAGCCTCGGAGATGGATTCTTCTGCAGTAAATCTCAGAGGATCCCCTTCTACCGGCATCAGATGACACTGGCTTCGATAATGTGGTCAGCAGTGCATCAGAGTCGAGACTCAATGTACTTCCTGCTAGAGCGTATGGGACGGCGGAAATGTTCAACCTCTCATTTAAATAATGGAGCCTCCTTGTTTTTGGAGGCTCCATTATTGCTTTTTCGAAATCTTCCTTTTATAAAATCTTTACCTATGGTTTCACAGGTTCCTGTGTGGGGATTTTTTCGATTTGAAGTTTAGCTTCAATCTTCTTCATTTGGGTTATTCTTTCCTTGCTCTTTTGACTGGTAGAAGGTTAATTCCTCGTTTATGTAACATTCTTTTATATAGAGACATCTGCTTCTTTTTACAGCGGCTTTAGATTACTTTTTCTAATTGGTCGACTCTTCAATTTATGAGTGATGATACATTTGACCTTCACAATGCTGGTGCCAATTCAGAAATTTATATAAAGCTTTGGTGATCTGCTGAGCACAATTTTTCTGGCTTCAATGTAGCTGACCTTTAGAATGGTCTTTTCCTCCTGTAGCAACACCTCTATGTCATAGATCAGACAGTTTTGGGATCTAGCAGAATGATGTCCAAGGCAGTTAACACAAAGTGGTGTATCCTTGCAGGGGTCATCCAGATATAATGGATCACCACAGGAACAGAACTGTTTCCTATTGCATCTCAGTGTGGTATGTTCAAATTATTATTAAATATCATTATTATATACTAATTATTATTATACATATTATTAAAACTACAATATACTTTATAGCATCACTATTTAATTTTGTTAGTTGTCAGCAGTGCACTCATTCTGTACTTTATTTAGTTGTTCTGCGTACTCTGCGAAAAAAGTATGCTATAAAATTTACTTCTAAATGAAAATAGGGGATAAAATTTATTTAATGTGTGCATAAAAATTTTCTCATTTTCTGCTGCTGTTGATACAATTGAATTTGAATTTATTTGAAATAAATATTCTAGAATAGTACCTTTGTAGTTGAATTCTCTTTTCCAGAAATTTACCTACTGTTATTTTTAATTATTATTATTGTTTGAGTGTAATTGACATTTATAATAATGAATTTTTATAATTAATAATTAATTGATAATATAATACTATAACCATAATGATTGCTTGTGATCCGACACAAGAAAAAATCACTTCTAATAGTAGCTTGGCCATTTCCAAGAATAATAAATCTCAATCCAGGGTTACTAAGAAAATGAGGAATGAAGTAGTCTACATAATAGTTTTATGGCATAGCAATACTGTAGAATAGCAGCATGCCAATTTCTCTGAAATATAGGTGACCCCCCTCCACCCTACAAACGCATTCAGCCCTATGGGTGAGACCTTATATTTTTGCTGTTTATATATATATATAATATTATGTGTTGAAGAAGCAGGCCACCAGGCCGATGGGACAGAGGCATTAGAAGGGTGGCTGGAACCAACTGGCACAGGACAGACAGGCATGGTGAGAACTGTTGAAGGTCTACCTGTCGAACTACACTTGAAGAGGCTACATCGTGTAAAGGACTGAAACAGCTGAATAATAATAATACTAATATTATGTGTACAATAATAATAATATATATAAGATTTTTCTGATCCAAACCAATGTGAATTAACTGATTTACTTAGTTCATGAAGAACAATAAATAATATAAATTAATACCTAAGTAGGAATTCTAACATTTGTTGTAACATTACATAATTAAAACTTACAAAATTAGTAGTATTGCAGTGAAATTATTAAATGCAGAATTCAATTTTAACAAACTGAAATACTGTTTTACTACAAAAGAATGAAATATAGCCTTTGAACCATTTATATACAGGTATTTTTCTTTGTAAACATTTTCAGAGGATGTGGTTTTATTATTGGTTGATGAGTATAGTTTCTGGAAATTTAAATTTGTTTACTGATAAAAAATATGAATAATTTTCATTGTGTTTTTCCCAGAAGGATGTTATCAAAGTATAATATAGGAAAAACATTTTTATATTAATTATCCTTATATTATATTCTTATTTTGATAAATCGCAATTCAATTCATAAAAATGTTAAAAATTCCTATCACACAAAAAAAAATTCTCCATAAATAGCATTAAACTTCACCAAAATACTCCATTAACTTCATCAATAAATATGTACGCATTAAACAAAACAAGATATCACGACCTCATCATCACAGAAAGCAAATAACAAAGAAAAACATTTCAAAATATACTGATAAAAAACAATACACTTATTCACAATAATATTACTTACATACACACATTTAGATAATTACACTAATAAATAACACTTATTCACAACATCTAAAATCATTTCAAATAAACTATCAGTTTTTATAACTATGATTCATATCACCTACACAATACATCGATACCTTTTATTATTATGTCAATAATAATAGTAATAACAATGATAATAATACTAATAATAATAAACAATATTACATACAAAATAAAATTTAAAGTAAGGTCAGGATTTATTTTCATGTAGGAAATCCTAAAACCCAGAATTCAGTTCAATTGACAAAGGATATTCTAATGATCGCCAATATTTACATCTCTAACAGCTGGTATGGTGTTACTACGAAGATAATATTAGTCTAAAGTTCTGTCATTCCAAGTACCTTTTTTGTTCATAAATAAAACTACCCTAACAATTTTTGAATGAATTTAGTACTTTATCTCTTTCACTAATTGTCTTACACTAACTTACCAAACAACTTCCACTGTTCACACTGGAATGCTTTTGACGTCACATAGAACACTACCCTGTCATCCTGCGGTCCTATACGTTGACAGATCTTACAATTGTGTCGACACAATCAGCAATACACGTATACTCGCCTCTTCAAAACTGATTTTAACTCATCTTTCCTGGCGTATTTACACTTCTATACTCTTCATCTGCAGAACCAAACCCAAGATGAAGCGTGAGAATAATCATCCGAGACCTTACATTTTCCAGTGGATTCCTACTCTGGTCCGGTAATTCTTCTCATTGAACAAATCTGTTGATCGTGTGCTAGGGGCAGTATTACAAAGAACGATTGTTAAACGGACCCGTTAGCCTTAGAAAAAGAATCCCTTTTAATTCTCTTCTGGATTCCTTTCATCTGTTATTTTCTACTACTTTCTTCTTAATTGGTAGTAATCCGTTACTCAGGTCCGTTATACCGCACTTATAACAATATAATATTGAAGTTTTTAACCCAGCGGTCAATATGTTGATGAATTATTTGAATTTTCAAACAAAAAAGAAATATATATATATATATATATCATGAAGTTCTCCCGGGACCTTCATAACCTATTTTACTCGTGAAAATAATGAAAAAGTTCATATAAACTGGTTAGTTTGAGAGTTATGGCTAGTAAAAAATTTCGCTGGGATTTCAGCTACTCCGATTAAATAAGGTGGTACCGAAATTTTAGGACGTAATTATGTAGCATAATTAGTGATTTATTATGGCTATTGACCTGAAAAATCAAATAAAAAAGGATTCAGAACCGTATATGCTATAGTTTTTAAGAAATTTGGGGTCAAAACCAATAAATCGGGATAAAAACACTGTTTTTTATGTTTGACGTCAAATAACTTTGTTAAATGATTAATAAACAAATAAAACTTGTAAACAAAACTGGTGGAGGATTTGATTCTAAGTAAAATAGTATTAATAAAGTCCAGAGAAACTAAATACAAGTGTAAGAGTTTCTAAGTTTATTAAAAATACATTTTAACTTGGCATTAAACAAAACAAAACCTTCAATATTACAAAACAAAAGAATAAAACATTTTAGGAGAATAACAAATACAATCAACAATTAAACAAACAAATAACAGTAGTTTATTTAATGAACAATTTACAGTTAAATAAACTGCTGGAAATTTCCTTCAACACAGTAGATACAGCACTCTGCTCGACGAACAATGTTTTTGATGGGTTTTCTTATTTCAATAAGGTTGTTTTGTACCGTATTTGTTGTACCGCATGAGAACTCTAATAACTAACTCTTCTCATGTATTACACTTTTATTTATATAGTAATGATTTCAAGTGGCCCCACAGGTAGTAGTCCGAATATGTTCAATTCAGGCGATAGTAGTCCGAATTTGTTAAGTCAGACGACCTTGAAGGCCAGTAATAGGTCCGCCACGTCAAATCTACCGCTTTAAAAAAAGTCGCATTTACATGTTGTCTAACTATTAAAGAAAGGTTTTGAGTTGCCCCATAATGATAAAAATTATCTACTTTCTTGTTATCAGCGGAAAATCTTTCAACATGGCAAATTAATCTGCAAAAAATTTAAGTACGAAGCACCTGAAACATTTCCTTTAAAAATAAATGGCCCCAATATTGTATTGCTTAAAATAACGCACCAAACGTTTACGTATAATCTGTATTGGTGTCCATTTTCGACACTTTCCAGAATTCAGTGACAAAAATTTAAACGTACAGGAAGATCATTAGGAAGTGAATTTTGCACTTTTTGTAGATTAAAAGGGTGGAGTTAATCATTACTAGTATTCTCTCACGGCCGGACGAACACTCCGTTATTCCGTGCCCCGGCACGGAGTAAAAAAAAATCGAAGGGCGCAAAATTGCCAAAACAAAATGAGAAAAAAAATCGCATGAAGTTTCTGAATTATTAGAAAATTTTATGAAAACATTTTTAACAAACCATAAAACAATGTAAGGATGCGTACCTAGTTGGGGAAAAATCCGTTACCAGGGAAAGCCCGCAGGGTTCCATTCTCGGTCCCCTGCAGTGGAACCTGCTATTCGACGAATTTCTGGGATTGACATTTCCAGAAGGGGTAACAGCCCATGGTTTCACCAATGACTGACTGCCTTCTGTTAGTTCGTGATAATTCACGATCACAGCTAGAAGACCGGGCGCAGGCGACCTTGTCAACCGCAGAGGGCTGGATTAATATTCAAAATTTAAAGATTTCTGTGCCCAAGACGACGTCTATACTTCTCAGGTGTGCAGACAAATTATCGTACAGTCGTAACCCCCATATTAAATATAAATGCTGTGTAATCAACCGAGTTAGAGTTCATAAGTACCAAGGTGTTTTGTTTGATGAAATGTTGGTGTTTAGCAACCGCAGTAGGCAAGTAGCGGTGAACGCCGTCTCAGTGATGCACAAACTAAGGAGGATTGTTCGGAAAGACTATGGGTTGTCAGGCCGTCAAATGTACATGGTGTACCGAGGTGTTTTCGAAAGCATGGCCTCTTACCCGGTGCCCGTTTGGGCGCATAGGTTGGATATGAAGTTAAATTTAAATTGGATGGATATGAACTTAAATTTTTCACTTCTTCAAAATTTAAGGAGTGCCCAGCGCAGAGCCTTAAGTGTATGCACTGGTGTTTTTAAAATAAACTCCTACGAGGCTACCACCGTATTGGGAAAGTCTCTTCCATTCGATTTAATGGTGAAAGTTCGGGTAGCCATGTGGAGATTGCGAAGAGGGGAGATCGAGGTATTTGGGATGCAGTTTCGGGCCGGGCCAGTACCGGAACAAAACGTTAATTACAATGCACCGGATTTAAATTTTGTTCAGTGGCTCATCTACTGCCTGCGGAAGAGGCTACAGAGCCTCGGAATGGAAGCATGGCAACTGGAATGGGACACCACGACTAACGGAAGATCCTTGTATAAGTTTAAACAGGAATATTGGGGAGATGGTATGCCTCAAGCTCGTTTTTAAGGGCAATGGGTGCCCGGGTGCTCACCAACCACGCTAACTTGAACCAATATCTCTTTCGGTTCCGTTTGGTAGTTGATGAACTCTGCGTCTGCGGGGAAGTATAGTAAAATGAACACCAGATGTTTGCCTGCTCTTGGGGAGTAGAGACCGGGCCACCCTGGAACTTAGAGCTCAAGGGGAAAATTGGCCACTCACAAGCGGCGAGTCAATGTGGCAAGTGCCGCATTATCGGACCGTGTGGGGGTTTCTAGATGCGTTTGCTTTGTTCAACTGGCATCCGTAGCTTACTTAATAGAAAGACTGTTACCGCATTGCCGTGGGAAGTAAACCCTGATTATGGCTTACCACCAGCCAATTATTATGGCTCCAAGCGCAATAAAATGTTGGACAGGTACTTGCTGGCATTCAACGACCTAGGGGTGGCAGCGAATTGCTGGTTAAACGAAATAAATTTTATTATGGATGTCATATATATTTTTAGTAGTTGTTGGGGTGCGCCTACCCACTTTAGCAAATATATGATAAGTGAGCGGTTGGAACACGTAAACCGATGGTGTATGGCTCCTCGCTTAGCCCGCTCACGCTGTTCGGCAAGCTCTAGGAGCTATGTTAGGATACTTGGTCGCTAAACTGTTCGAGGCTCAGTAACCGTTTGTGGCACAGACATTCGGTCTTATGCTGTAGGGCGACAGAATTGGGTGGTGGCGGGGAAAATGCCAAGCAAACCAAGCTGTACAAACATATTAAATCGGCATCTGTTTTCGATGAAACACAACTGCTGCTCATCGAAGCGTTTAGTGATGATTTAAATCGATAACACGTCTCCGAATCGGATTATATGCACGCGCAAGACGTTTGGAATCGATTTAAAATTAAATCGCTAGGTGAATACCACGATTTCTATGAGATTGGATGTCATGTTGGCTGATATATTTGAGAGTTTTCGTAATAAAATGATTGAAGTAAACAATTTAAATCCGTGACATTATACAAAAAATTTGTAACTTCATTGCGGATAATAATTGACTTACTCACGTATATTTGTTGCACATTTATCGTGGTTCGCCACCCTGAAGGCTACGAAGGTGCAATTAGAACTAGTTACAGACCCGGATATGTGTTTGGCTTTTGAAAAAAGCATTCGCGGCGGCGTGTCAATATTCCCAACCGTTATGCTATGGCAAACGATCCGGGAATAAGTAATTATCATAAAAATAAATCGATAAAATTAATTAAATATTATGAATTTGATGATTTTATACAAAAGTTATATGAAATATATGTTATATGTTATATGAAAAGCTTTTTTCTTCTTTTTAGAACGGAGATGTCTATTAAAGCCGATTTAGCGAAAGAATTATTCATGCCGGCTAGACGTGATTATCCTACTAGGAAGATAGAATTAAAAGGTCTTAACGACCTTTTGCAAGCAGATATAGTCGAAATGATACCTTATTCTCGAATCAATAAAGGCTATAAATATTTGTTGACTGTTATTGATTGTTTTACTAAATTCGCGTACGTTATACCATTAAAGAATATGACGGGCTAAGAGGTCGCGTCCGCTTTACAACCACTATTTGAAAAGCATAAAGTGAAAGATTTTCAAACGGATCAGGGAAAGGAATTTTATAATCTACAAGTGAAAGGTCTATTGAAACAATACAACTTAAATTATATCACACATTCAGATAAACCCTAAAATCGAAAATGTGGACTAAATTTATACAACAGAGAAGCTCTAAGTGTTTTGACATGCTGCAAGTCCTGTTTGATGAGTATAACAATACTGTGCATTCAGCTATAAAATTTAAACCAAAAGATGTAAATAAGACGAACGAATCGCAAGTGCTTGTTAATCTAAACAAAAAATACGATAGAAAAGATATTGTAAAAATTGAATTCAATGTTGCGATTACGTTCGCATAAGGAAACAAACGAATATTCGAAAAAGATTATTTACCGAACTGGACGAATAAAATATTCAAAATACATACGGTGCATGCTGAATCTCGACCGGTTACATATGAACTAATCGATAGTAGAAATGAACTCATAAAAGGACGATTTTATCAACACGAACTACAAAAAAACTAAACGCAAAGATGTATATCAAATTGAGAAAATACTCAAACGAAAAGGCAACAAGGCGAATGTAAAATGGCTGGGATTCGATAAAAGTTACAATTCATGGATAGATTTCAGTGACGTTATTTAACACCAATTTTTTATTGCTAAAATCACTGTGAAAACAAATATATTATTGATAATACATCTTTTCTGTATATATCTACATAATAATACGGAGCTTTTTGATAGTAGTATAGAATCTGAATTTAAGCCTCAAAGGAATATGAATATTAGATATTCATTTTACTCATCTAAGAAACCAATAAAACGGGAAATTAAAGATTTTATTGTAAACTTTTCAAATGATATTGAAAAATATTTTCATTGGGATACATTATATATAAAAATAATTATTCATGGTGATGGTTTTTGTGATTTTATTGTGACAGACGAATTTTACATTGAACCTCAAAATAAGTTCATCACCCTCAATAAAAGTTCATCAACTTTATGATGATTTGCCAAAACATCCTTATCATTTACTTCCAATTAGTAACGTTTATGTAATCATATCAACGTCAGGAAAAAATCAATAGTTTATTGATTTAAATTTTTAATCATTTATAAAATAGATAATAATATGTCCACAAGCACACATATATTTAATATTAATTATTCCTTTAAGGTAAGGAATAAACCAATAAAATCTCAAATGATTGAATTTATTGATAATTTTAATGAGGTTTTGATCACTATAAATGGAATAAATTACATATAAAAATAACTATTCATAATGATGGTTCTTTTGATTACATAGCAATAGATGAATATTATGATCATGAAAGGATTTTGATGAGGAATTTAAAAATGATTTGGCAAATGCCCTTTTCATTTACTTTCAGTTAGGTCAATTACAGTAAAGATATCAGCCACATTAGATCAATAGTTTATTGATAATGACTTTATTTATTTCTATATAGATTCACACATAATGTTTCAATTGATTGTTTCGTTGTATTAATATGTTACTTCATACTAATTTGTATTACATCTATAGGATAAATATATATCAACAGTTTAGTCACGTGTGTGTTTTTTTATCTTTATACATATGTTATTGATTTTTAATATCAAAAATTTCACAAAAGATGCATGATGAAGGAATTACAACAGAAAACAAAGTTCCCCAAAGAAAACAATGATGATAACGGATTTAAAAGACGAAGTAGGCAAGGCTGTTTAATACCAGACACTATTAGGTGTATTGTATGTGGTCAACCAAATTGCGGTAAAACACATATCGTCTTTAATCTTTTAGTTTAACCAAACGGAGTACGTTTTCAGACCTTGTACATTT
The DNA here is from genome assembly GCF_047948215.1 of Lycorma delicatula. Lineage (NCBI taxonomy): Eukaryota > Metazoa > Arthropoda > Insecta > Hemiptera > Fulgoridae > Lycorma > Lycorma delicatula. The sequence goes on from NC_134457.1 coordinate 129,534,395, forward strand.
TTTTCAAAATCCCTTCACCAACGTTTACATAGAATGTTATCAAACTTCATGATGTTAAATCCAGAACTCGGTTACTATGAATATTCTGTAAACGATCATGTCCAACAACCGGAAGCGATTAAACTACATTAAGTAATGATTTTCGATGATGTAATAAAAAAAAACCAAGACAATATCGGTGCTTATTTTGCGAGAAGTCGTCAAAATAAAATTTATTGTTTTTATTTAGCGCAAACGTATTCTAAAATGATACAACTCAGACAAGACGGTTTAAATTTACAACACATTTACGATGAACACGTAAACGTTGACATGTCGTTTGATGATATTAAATCATTATGCGATTATGTTCGATAGGCAAACGGTTACACTAGTTAACGAAGATAGAAACGGTATCAATAAATTTTTGATTTTTCATTGAACGCTGAACGAACGCAGCGTTGAAGGTTTTTGCGAATAGACTATTAGTTTGAATTTTACTTTTTTCATTGTAGGAGAATCTATAAGAAGGAGAAACAAACGGTTGAAATTGATAAATTGAATAAAGATCTTAATCGTTAAAATGAGAGTTTCGTGATGGATTTAGCCGAAGAAGATGCTTTATTTCAAAAACGATTTAGACCGATAATAAATCCCATAAAAGAAATTTAAAAAATGGATAAACCAAAACCAACTCTTCCTCCTCCAACTGATGGAGAAATTGATATAGAGTAGGACGCGAAATGTGTGATACATTGCTGGCTCATTCAAAAAGACATCACGATAGGTGTGAACAGAGTTTATTGGAACAAGATTTAGAAATTTCAGATGAAGAAGAAGTAGGTGTAGGGCATTTAACCATGTTATCTGAACAAACAACTATTCCATCAGAACAAACTCAAACCGCATATATAATGACAGACACTCCATTTACACAAGCTTCTGATACGCAAGAAACAATTCCAAGTGAAGAATATAAAGAAGTTATAAAACCGAATTTAGATATGTTAAAAACAGGTCCAAAAGTATCAATGGATCATGTATATGGTGTGAAATATAATAAAAATACAAATATGAGCACATTAGGAAATAAAGAAGTTAAATTTATAGATGATAAAATTTATTTAGGAGGTATAATCTATTCAGCTACACCAGATCTTTAAGAGTTATTAGTTTATAAAAATCCAGACCTTCGAAGACTTCACACATCTGATATGCAAACTTATAAAGATATGTTAAATCATACTGGTGCGCATTTGAATGATACCGGTACAGTAAAAACAAATAAATCCTTCAAATATTACGAAATAATCAGAAAGCTTTTTCCTCCAAAAAAAAAACCAGATAGATCTGTTTCATCTTATAAAACACCGTCCACATGTTTTAGCGGTAGAGTTCATGCGGTAGATGTTCATGCGGTAGTACTGCATGCACAATTTAATTGTAATCCGTCTGTTTATATTGGGATGATCCAAACGAATTGGTAGCTAAATTGTACATTCTTGTGGGTGAATACGATGCTGGAAGCAAGAACGTTTCCAATGAAATCATATCCATAATCAAAGAATTGAAAGACGTTGAATTTGAACAGATTATTCGTGTTTAATAATTATTTTTTTATATATAGAAATGTCACAACACGAATAATATTAGGTTGTAAAAGGCGAGGAGGAAAGGGTGGAAAAGATATTCCTGGTCCTCCAGGAACTGGTTTTTCCTAAAAAAAAGAGGGACATTATATGATATGCAAAATCATAGATTTTGCAATGCATCTGATCCGATTGATTATGGGGATGCGATTAATTTTAAACAAGCTCAGCATATGTTTGAAATCTCAACGAAAATTATTGAGCAAGCGATAATAGACTATGATGTAAAGATTAAAAATTATATAGAGAATGAAGAAAAAAGGCTTGCAGTTGCAAGTGTAAAGTTTATGGCAGATGCGATTGAGCCGCTTAAAAGAAAAATTGATGAGTATATAGACGCTGAATTAAATGATCACATTACAGAAGATCTCGCGACTACTAACATCAAGAAACGTTTAGAAAATGAGATTAAATCTATACTCACCCAAATGAAAAAAAAATTAAAAGTACTTCATAAAACGTAGTATATTTTATAGCTCAATCGATTTTGTATAAACGCGAAATAATCTGTTTTTTTAACAATTCCATCGGTCCCAATTCGGACTGATGAAATTAATGGATGTATTAAAGAATCATTTGTTTTTTAATATCAATAATATATTTGAATGAAAAAATAATATTTATATATATATATATATATATAGATATGAAGGTAAAGAAAAACACGAAGAAAGGAGCGGTATTTTCGGTTCAGTAGTGAATAAGGCTGTAGATTTATTACCATTTGAGGTAGATTTGCCAAGTTATAATTATTGCTGACCAGGTACGAAATTAGATAAGCTTTTGAAACGTGTTGATAAAGGCGTTAATAAATTGGATAATGCATGTAGACTGTATGATATAATTTATTCGAAATGCTCAGATAACAAAACCAGATCTCAAATCGACAAAGCGCTTGTTGAATGAGCTTTGGAACGTGTAATCGCGCCAGATAGCAGTTTAACTGAAAGAGCAGCCGTCTATGCAGTAACTAACGCGATGAAACATAAATCTAAATTTGGCGGTAGACTGAGACTTAAGAAAAGTGGTTACTTTAAAAAAAAAATAATCGATTCAATACCAAAACGCGCTTTATACGATCACGAATTGATTGAATACGCGAAACAGTTGAAAATTCCACATTTTAGAGGTGTTTTTATGTTGGACATTTTATCAAAAAAGATTAGGAAAAATGAATGCGCTGTAGTTAATTTAGACACTTCAAACGGTCGCGGTACGCATTGGGTTTGTTTCTCCAAAATCGATAAAAATATAGATTATTTTGATAGCATAGGTGATATTCATCCTCTTCCAGAATTGATGTATTATTTCGGGAAATCTAATGTAACGTACAATTATGCGAATAAATTACATGTTTTTTGATTTTATTTTTTTCTATATAGATATGTCGTGTCTATTATCGATTGACGATAACAGTTCGACTATTAAAAAATCATTTTCTCCGCCAATCAACCTTTCAAAAGGCCAGTACTAATTGGGCTTAAAATAGCTGATGACCATCAACACTATTCCGAATGTGGAAAAGAATAAAAATAATAAAATTTGTTACGCGTTCGATAAGGATGTTAAAAAAGATGTAAATAATAATTATATATTTACAAAGAAAAATTATATAATAATACTGACGGGTAATTATGAAATCGATAATATCGGTGAATATATAGAGAATGAAATTAAAAAATTAAAAAAACCCATTTCCTTGCGAGCAAACATCAATACGTTACAATGCGAAATTAAAAGCACTGTATGGATAGATTTTTCGGATACAGATTGGAGCATCGGCAGTCTATTGGGTTATGGTCCGAGAATTCTCAAACCGAATATAACACATTTTTCAGATCGAATGATAAATATCGCTCCTGTCAACGTAATACGTGTAAAATTTAATGTAATTTTTGGTAGTTACAAGAAACGAAAATCAAGATAGTATTTTATATGAGTTTCCGTTGAGTGCAGACCCCGGTAAGATGATTGAAGAGTATCCATTTTATATTGAATTTCTACCGGTAGATGTGAGAGAAATTTACGATTTAGTTATATCGTTGACTGAAAAAAATGATAATTTATTAAGTCTGCGTGGTGAAGGACAAGTCGTTGGTATTGAAAGAATCTGAATAAACTTTTGTAATTGAATTTTTATTTTTTTTAAATATAGATATACCGCTCGAATTCGAAAGTGAAGAAGAAATTGAAACGTTTCATGATTAAAAAAAATCGTTTCAGATTGACAAAAGAAAGCGTAGAGAAATTAAAATCTCTAGGATTTGAAATCGTTGGTGGGAAACTTAAAAGCACCAATATGTTATTGAAATGAAAAAATTGAATTTCCATATTATAGAATGTATAAGATGAATTATTTACCAGTCAATAAAATAGTGCGTTCAGATGATTCCCTAACATATAAAAACTCCACGATCATTATTCACTGGCGAATAAAATTGAAAAGGAGATTAAAATCCCTATAAATCAACCAGATGTGTTACTGTTCCGGGTGAAAGTTATCTGATTGTTTTTTGGAAAACTCGTCGGAGCAAACGGAAAAAATCTACTACTTCAGAATTAGTTCATTTTTCCGTTGCCTTTTTATTCCAGGATATACAATATCTTATCAACGCGCAAGAAGTAGCCTCGGTAAGGAATTTAGGCATATCGACAGTTATCAAAAACGCTCTTTCAATGACAAACTTTCTACTACCATCGGTTTTCATACCATTCATACCATTATCAGTATTGTTGGGTTTCGCCGAAGATTATACAAAAATAATCATAAATAATAGACAGGAATTAGTGTTGAGACGTTTCGATAGCGATGTAAACGCGATACGCGCTACGGTTCCCGACCATAAATCTAAGGTAGAATTAACAGACATCGTGTAGATTGTTCCATATTTAAAAGTCGTGCCTGAATATGAATTGGAATTAGCTAAGATGAGAGATTAAAATAAAGATGTGCGTATGGCGTTCAAAGCGTGGGATCTTCATGAAAATGCAGCGGTTCCTCAAACGAATTTTTTTATATGGAACATGACAACTTTGTCACAAATAGATAAACCGTTATGTTACTAGGTTTGAAAACCTAAATTATATGTAGGTAAACCTAGATTACCTTTATGATAGGTTTGAAAACCTATCGGTTTTCAAACCGATAGGAAAGATAACGCTATGAAGGACGCGTCAGAATTTGATTCTTGTAATGTGAAAAATATTAATGTAATCATAAATTCAAATAAATATCCGTATGAAGATTTACAAGGGAATCAAATGTTAATTTATGGGAGGTTTATTCATTTAAAAAAATCATATTATAAAAATATAGATTCACCATATATATTTTCCGATTACAAAAGCAAATATCCTTTATGTGTGATTGATTGTTCGCAACAAAATGAATCCGTAAAGATGGGTGTAATTTTAAAAATGAAAGTTGAAGCGGAAGAGAATTTTAAGCCTAATATAGTCGCGTATTGTTTATTAATTTACGATAATATAATTACATACTCTCTCTTGACGGGCACTATGATAAAGCAACAGTAATAGGTTAAAGATTACAGATTATTTAATTTAATAATAATTAATAATTGTTTTTTTAAATTTTTTATGATATAAAGCTAATAATTGACATAAAATCGAAATAAAAGATCAATGCTATTACTCTAAACCAATATATAACAAATAATTATTATTATTTCATTTAAAAAATGATTGACAGCTTATGTCATGTTATAAGAGACGGGATTACCTCGGGATCCCATGACGTCAATCAGCACTCTATACCAACCTGGAGCATCTAAGCATATGTTTTACTATAAATATTTTAGTAAATCAACTGTTTCAACATGTAAATTTAACGTGAACACACATTCATCATTAAAATTAGCCGTTCTTTAATGTATTCGAAAAAATCCGTGAAAAGTGATCATTACATTCAAGCGCCATTTCATTGTTGGTTCTTTGTTGTAACTTTGGAGGCATCTCAAACCCGTGTTTTACTATATATTTTGCACTAAATCCACTCTTTCAGCGTGTAAATCTAACTCGAAACACATATTCATCCTGGAAAACATGACCACAAATTCAAGCGTCAAATTGTTATCAGGGGTCTAAGGTCAACATGGCGTCCGAATGTAAGATTTTCTTACAAAATTTAATTATTATTCATTTGTTTATTTATTTATTTATTTTTTTTTTACTTTGATTTTGGTATTTTTCTTTTGTTTATTTTGTGACATATATTCTGTCCCAGAAGATTCAGTTTGAAAGTATTTTTTCTGCGATAAGCATCTGTAATAATCACCAAGGAAATTAATCCCGTTCATTTAGATTTATGAACGTTCGTTTAGAGTTCTATGAACTATTATTCATAAAGATTAGTAAGATTAGTAGATTGATAATTTGATTTCTAATTGTGTTGTTAATATTTTTTTATTTTTTTTCCATTAGTAAATTTTGTTATTGTTTTTTACTTTAATTTTGGTATTTTGCATTTGTTAGCTCGAAAACGAATTGATGGATTTGGTCAGTCTTTTTAGACATTAAAATTTTGTTTCGTATAGATTTTCACCTAACAAATTGTTTTAGTGTTTTTATTCAAGGCTAAAATGTTTAAATTATATACAGGGGAGGATAGAAAGGTAAACATGAAATATTGTTAAGAAAAAATAGATTTTCTCTTTAAAGTTATACTTCGATGATTGTTCATTTTAATTGTTTCTTTACTTACAGAGTGTCGGACGGTAAATAGAAATCTGATAGCCACTTCAGGAAACGAAGACTAAAGACGGAATCAAACCCTTGACTATGGTCTAAATTATACTTAATGTCGATTTTCTCCCCGCCGGATCTACGATAACGAACTAACTCTTTAGTCGGGCGCAGATTTCCATAACTATCGAAATAAACCACGTTTGCACCTCGTTTTTTTTATGACAAACCCAATGAGTACCCGGATTGTTGACGCTGTCTAGGTTCACTATTCCCGATTCCGATTCGTTTATTTTAGCCGATTAAGTACCGAGCATGAAAACTCCTCTGAAGTATTACTTTATATATTTACTTTCCGCGCAAACCCCATCAGCTTTACATTCGACAAAGGGCGATTTGGGAGCTTGCGCAATAATTCTAGCGCCTTCCTCCGCCTTAGCGACGACGACGGCGGTACTGTCGTCTGCGGCCTGCGGGCCGACGTTTTTAAAACCCATTCTGTCTTTTAACGGTACGGCTCGAGGTAAACGCCCTTCCCTTTTTCTTTATGGTTCTTCTCCGCGTCCCTTTTTTCTTCAGTTTTCCATCGAATTTCCTTTTAAATTTCATGGCATTTGTTATAGCCCACACGGCAGCCTTCTCCATATAGCTAGAATCGGGTGCGGACACCCTCTGCCAGGCTCTTTCTGCTAACTCTTCATCAGCCTACGCTCTTCGTCGAGAATCACTGTAGACTCTGTAGGCTACATCGTGCGCTTTACAGACTTTATCGAGCGGGTTTATACCCGGATCCCCTCTTTCCAATCTTTTTTTTAGTTTGGTCCCAGGACCACGGTACTGGTAGCCCGGTATGTGAGCCTCGAAAAGGAGCACGTTTATCGCCCGATTGAGTAGTGTCCTGCAACGTCGCCTGCGATGCCTAATGCTTTACCTGGTAGACTTGCAACCGACTAATCAATCCACGTCCTCTTTTCTCAGTAACAAACCGCTTATTCGCGTTCTTCATTTTATACTCAACTAAAATTCCTTGGATGAATCGTCTGTTTTTATATTTGATTCCAAGGTTTTTTTCGTTATCACTTTTCAATCGGGAGGCAGTTTCGTCTAACCGCTGTCGAACGGCAGGATCGTTTGAATTTTTGTTTGTTGAAGGGGATTTTTCCTTTTTTCCAATCATACTTTCGACTCTGGTGATGACTTCATCGAATTTCTGCTGGATGAGAAACCGAGCATATCTCATTATCAGATCATTTTCATCGTCTGGATGAGCCGAGTTTTTAGCGCGAGCACCATTAAAATCTGCCACTTTAAAATTATTCCCTTCGTCGTGAGCTAAAACAGATTCTTTTTTCGCAATCATCCATATCAACTTCATCCGTGATCCCGAACGGGATCCTGGAACTAAATTCCGCCTGACGTAACTTATTGACTCCCATGTTCTCAAATGAATCGATTACATTTTGCTTTCTTTTTTTATCAACCCAGGCTTCCTTTAGTTCTTCGAATATCGATATCATTTTATTATCGTGTACGTATTGCCAGCCTTCTTTGTCGCCATCAACAGTTTTAATCTCTCGAAAATTTCTTTAGGATCATCAAAATAAACGATTCGATTTACGATTCGTTCAAGGTCATCGAAGAAGGCACTAAACCTTCACCTCGTTTTTTAGAAGTGACAGGTGGAAACGGGTTTCTTATTATTTCCACTTATGTCCCGGGTTCGTCTTCACCCGTTCCAGAGCAGAATTAATTCTTCTGTGTGCATTTGTTGTGATCAAATTTTTTTATATTCTTCCAAGTCTTCTTCCGTATAAAATGTGGGTCACTTCTTAAAGAGTAATTCGTACAGTCCACGGCTCGCGGGGTATGTCACTTCTCTTATGAAAATATTACTGCCTCGATCAAAGTCCAACAATCGCATCGCCGATCTTTAGGTCGTTTCCATCAAAGTGAATGCCATACACGTTGTTCATATTGTTTTCTGTGTCCCTCATGGCGTCAAGCATGGGCTCTTGCGCCAATTCTTCCCGAAGACTAGAGTCCTAACACTCATGCTCGCTCTCATCTTTCCGTCGGGAATATTTAGCAACTGTTCTATGGTTAGTTCAGACTCGAAAGTATCTTCGTGTTTATCCCTTCTCTTCAGCTCAGTCTTTTCAACCGCGTAATCCGCGTAATCCGCGTAAGGAATAACCTTCTTAGCGGTATGTCGACGTCTTACCACCCATCTCATCATCGGCCGTGTCAGATAGTGGGACTAATTCTAGGGGGAAGAAGCCAGAAGTATCCATCTTCCGGTGTAATTCGCTAAACGGTCGTTTATCTCCTTGTCCGACCTCACCGAACGAGCGCATTCTCAGAGAACCGCTGTCTGCGAAAGACGTTTACTATGCTTCATTCTATCTTCTTCAGTCAGTTTATCGAACATAGCGCTCATGTTGAGCTTCTTTTCAAATTCACGATAACCCCATTTTTCTTTTCTTTTTCCCCTCAATTCTTCGGCAGACTCCTGCGGTGGTAGACGAACCTTTGGATATATTTCTTTCTTCGAATGCTTTGCTCCCCCTCTCCAAACCGGTTCTGTTCGACGAGCTTAATCACAGGTTCATTAAGTGGTTTAAAGTCTTGCCGCAGCTTCAGCCCTGATTCTATCTTCTTGTCTATCCTCTTGTCAATTCTGCATGTCTTCTTTTAATACTTCTGTGAATCTCTGCAATCTCCGCGGTGATTCGCTCGTGATCCTCCAATGCAGCCATTCGACCTTTTACTGAAAGCAGTCACCATCAGACTCGGTTTATGTACACTTTGGAAAGCCAGCACGCCAGCTTGCACGCTAGCGTACAATCTTTTTAGGCCTTTTCAGGCTTTTTTCAAACTTTTTCAGGCTTTTTTCTGGCTTTATCGGGCTTTTTCTAACTTTCCGATAAAGGTATCGAAATTAAATCTGTTACACTCTTTATCTATATTTCTTTCCTTATCAAATACTAAAAGCCCATTTTTTGTTCGGTTCCAAGCCTCGTTACATATTCCTTTAAAATGTTAAAAAGTCATATCAGGTGTTACATGATCATGATATCTATATCTTAGGTTTCTATCATCCTGTCGAAATACCATAAGAAAATTCGCATTGTCACAGACCAATTGTTTAGGGATTTTGCTATACGTTTGACTCATATAAAACAAATCGATGTTATTGTGTCGTCCCATAGTAAAATATTTTGTTATGTTATTTTGCTTTTCACATGTTACATCATCAAATATCATTATCGAATTTGGCTCTGTTTTTTCAGGTGCTACAATAACATCATTATGGTTGTAAGGATAATATAACGTATTCCTTCGATATCGGCAAGCAAACGTTTTAAAAATAGATATTCAGGCTAATACAAGTATTTAGAAAACACATATATATTTTCTGAACCTCAACCCACTAGGATCAAACAAAAGGTCGAAAACCGCATTAGTCTTACCAAAATTTGAAGGACCTACAACCAAACATCTGATATTGTTCGGAAGAAGAGAACTATGTTTCTTTTTCGAATTGAATTCAACTACATTGCATATTAAACAGTCAAAATTAATTACCGTTACCTTCCGATCTTGTTCTTCGACATTTCATTAATAATTTTTCTACCAAGTACACATTACCATGCTTGGTTTTATTAAGTTCTTCCGTTTAAAAACTCCCCTTTACTAATTCCCCATTCCCATCTTTAAGAACGTACGTTATAGGTTGGATCATTTTTACCTTATAGATTTTAAAAACTTCATTCGTCAAATTCGGAAGATATCCTTTCACAAATGTCTTTTTATGCTTACTTATCCTTATCTGATCACCTACATCAAATTTACTGCCAACCGTATGCTGCAGGCGTTTTTTTTATAGCTTTTGGTATATTTAGCAGCATTTCCCGTACGTTTTTATAAGAAACATCTTTCAGTTTAAATCCTATAGTCCTGTGCACCTTATTGTTATAATTGTTGACCAATTCATCTAATATACTTACTCATCGGTAATCTCCTTGTTCAGTAAATTTACGCCTCATGTTAGATTTGAGGGTTCTATCGAACCGCTAAACTATTGAAGCTTTTTTATCGGAATAAGCTGAATAATGATTGATATCAATTATAAAAAGTAATGCTTTCATTTCTGAGTTAAACCACTTACTATCATCACCTGTTTGAAAAGTTTCCATTTGGAATTTTTTAAATATAGATAGGTTCTAGAACATTTACAACATCGTCAGCTTTTTGCTCTTTAATGGGAAAGCAAAAGCATATTTAGAAAAACAATTTTTAAGTGTGAGAATATATTTAAATCCTATATTTAACCTAGAATATTGTATCATCTCTACCAAATCGGCTGGTACAAATTATCTATCCCCTTCTGCTCAACAGATCTTGTTAGATAGTTTCTACGAGCTTGCTTGTAAAGCTTTTTTGTAATACCTCGTTTCACACTCATTGTCGAATATGAACTAGCATATTAAATATTTTGTATATGGTATAAATATAAAGGAAGTGAAAGGTAATAAATTTTTAAAAAAATTAATTAAATACAACATTTTATTTCTAATACAGCCATATTATTTTAGGTTATACATATATTTTTATTTAAAAATAGAAAAATTAATAATAATACCATTCGATTAATTCAGAACACAATTCATTATATGACATATAATAGTCAAGTTTTAACTCTACTACACCATTTTCAACGCCTAAATATGTTCTCCTGTTTAACATCTTTAATTTTGATCTTGGAAATTTCTTCATAAGAATGGTGAATAGATGATCGAGTGAAACGATTCTTCCACCCGTAATGTAACCGATAAGCCAAAACTTGCTAATCAGGTCCTCTTCAATTCAGGTAGTGACTTCATCATCTGACGATGTCACCAGTGATTCTTTTGAAGACGACGTATCCATTTCTTCTTCGGCGGAAGAAGATCAGATTTTGAACAGAGACATTTAGTCAACTTCACCGTACGAAAAGACCTTCTTCTTTTTCCTGTTTAGCCTCCGGTAATTATCTTTCAGATAATACTTCAGAGGATGAATGAGGATGATATGTATGAGTATAAATGAAGTGTAGTCTTGTACAGTCTCAGTTCGACTATTCCTGAGATGTGTGGTTAATTGAAACCCAGCCACCAAAGAACACTGGCATCCACGATCTAGCTAGTAAATTAAAAATCTGCTTTTACCATCAATTCCGCTTTTGGAAGTTTTATATTTCAGTTATTCAACGAATCTGTTAATAATTCGTCATAGACTATACTCTCTTTAAAAAATTTACAATTATATAATTTATCGGCTACTTTATGTGTTTGATCGAATATTTTAAGATTAATTGCACAATGTAATAAATTAGTTTCAGAGGATAAAGTCCATTCACATTCCTTACAGGATATTTATCTTCCATCTTCACTGCGAATTAATCCGCCCTCATTAAGAAGTTTGATGGGAAGTGCGTTAGACCTTTTGCTTAGCGCCGCAAATGGGACAAACATTTTTTAGATTAATATTGTTGAGTCGGTTACTAATCTCATAAAATTTTAAATCGAACTTTAATTTTTCCAACTCGTTTAAATGTTTGCAATCTGTTGCTTAATTCATCTATTGTATCTTTCTCTGTTTCCGACAATGATCTGAAACAACCAATAACATCAAATCAAATATTTAGACATGAGTAAATACTATCAAGACAAAGATATAATAATTGCATGCAGTAACTATTCGAATTAAATTTACCTTTATTTGCAATTACATTCGTTAATATAACTCGCTCCCTACAGATTGGACACTAATTACCTTCTCTACTTAGTTCACCCGTAAATATGTTTGCAGCACATTTCCTACATGAGTTATGACCACACGGCATAAACACTATGCAGGTATTTTCAATAAAACAAATTTTACAAAGGATTCTTTTCATAATGTCTTCATCGTTAAAATCAACGAACATTTCATCTTCATCAATTTCTATTCCTGTTACTTCATTTTTTCGCATAACATCTATTTGTTTATTTATTTTTACACAAGGATAAATTTTATACCATTTGATATTCCAAAACCGTGCTGAAAAATAAAAATGGTAGAATAAAACATACATTGCTTTTAAAAAAGGCATTTATTAAAGAATAAAATTGTCACTGCATACCTAAATTTAATTGGTGGAACTATTTTTTTTTTTACTTGAAATACAAATCGGATGTCCACAAGTATTTGTAATAAGTTTTGCACAGTTAATGTTACAAAAAGTACAACGCATTAAATTCAATCCTTTTAAAGCTAGTCTTTATTTTATTTCATTTTTATAACCTGCACTTACTAATAAATTCAAAAATGAATTGCGTTCCGCTCTAAATGAATAATATCCTACAAACGATGAGACAACGTTATCTTTCAAAAAAATCAAAAAACATTTTAGTTTTGTTCACCTTGGTAGGAAAAAAATTAACTTCATTGTTACATTCTTTATTTTATTTAATCAGTCTTAAATGCACGTGCAGCAGATGCCTAAGTATTATAATAATCCCTCATCTGAAAAAAAATATTCGTTTCAATTTAATAAACTTTATTTGCAAATAAATGTTGAAACTCAATTTTGAAAATAGTTACCGAATTATTAACGGTGCTGTCAACTAAATTGCATTCTAATGGTGCTCTGTGATGAAGAGGATGAAGCTTCATTTTTCAGGAGCAATACTATTTCATCTCCCTGAGATGAAGCATCTGCTAATTCCGCCGTAGTATTTAACAACTGATTCCATCCACCTTCAGCCCAATGGAAATCATTATTGCTACTGGATTCTTAAGTACTATTATTTTCATCAATTACTGACTTAATTAAACGAAAAGCTGTAGCCGGTGATACTCTAATAATTGATATGTCATCATCGCTTTCCTCGCTACTATCAGATTCAAAAACAAGACTTTGAGAAGGCTGATAACTAGTTGATGGTGGTAGATGTTGATTTTGTGAATTTGGAGTAGACTCCAAGTCCTTGGAGGGATCAGCATCGAGGACGGCCTCAACACCATCTTTTAATTGTTCATCAGGAACGAATATGTCTTGTGACATCTGAAAAATAAAAAGCTAAACTAACAAACTATATATTTAAATTTACATTAAAACTATTTGTTAATTAAAACCTACTTACCTCTGTAATAAGATGTTTGAGATAAAAATAAAGCCCAAAACACCAAGCCGTTTTTTGTTAAAAAGTTAGCCAACTGATTAAAAATTTTGTCTGAAAAAGAAAACGACGAATATATTACTAGTTAATTACAATAAAAGAAACGTTATTTAAAAGGTTTAATTTAAGCAACATTACTTATAATAAAATCTTCCATAGAAAAACTAAAATAATACATATAAATATTAAATAGTTTTACAATAAAACAAGAAGTTATTTAAAAGATGCTAAACTAACGCAAATAAATATTATTAAATGTGCTTAATTATACTGGAACTTAAAACATACATCATATATAATTTAACTGAAAAAAACAATTACTGAATCATTAACCTAAAGAAATACATTTATATATATAATTTAAAGTGCATACTAAAAATTATATTAAGTTTATAATTATTAAAACTGCGCAATTATTAAATATATTTAATAGTTATTTAACATTAAGAGTTTATAATTATTAATTATATAAAGATATATAAAATTTAATATTTAAAATTATTATTTAAAAATCATTTCACTCACCTAATTGATAATGATGTAAGTAAAAAGCACAGATCACTATAGCACGAAAAAACATAAAATAAATCCGTTGAAAATTTCGCGGTTTTTTATATGAAACCGTTGGCCTTGTCATTCAGACAACTTTCAAATAAACTAGTAAAAAAATATGACGCAAATGAAATATCACCAGATAACTTTCAATTTTTTAAACAAGGTTAAACCAAAGGCAGAACGTGTACAAACGAAGCAATTTATCGTTTTTTAATGCTGTTTCGTGACGCCAGAGGGGGAAATTTTTTCGTGAAGTCAGAGAAGGGAGTGACGCCATTGATGTCTCTTGTCCTAGAACCGGCATTTTTACACTACTTGTAGCCACTCCCTTAATTTGGTAGTAAATGATATATCCAAATCATCATTAGAAGGAGCCAACTTCTTTAATAATGTCCAAAAAATTGTACTTACTTTTTCTTCATCGACTTTCAGATGGGCCATTTTTTTGAAGCACGTTGAAGAGTTAAACTTAAAACCTCTCAACGACTCCAGACGGTAAAGGGGAATTGAATATATAAAGCCGCTGAGGTATTAAATCGGTCAAATATATGTTGCATTGCTTAACATTTACGAGATATACTCATAGTTAGTTCACTAAGAGATGAAACGTCAGGGCTACTTACGCAAATACAATTCAAATTTCTTTGTTCTATCGTGATATGGTATGTAGTATTAAATCATGTCAGTCCCATTAGTAAACTCATGCTGGGGAAAAATTATGATTACGCATAGACAATAAAACGTTTTGAAAGTACCAATCTTTTTAGGATTTTGACATTGGACAACCACTTTATGTCATCCTTATCGATGCATCCGAAGTAGATGCAGAAAAAAAATTTGAATCATTGCCTACACGTCGAGTTCGTCAGCGAAAAAGACAATTTGATTATGAAAATCAGGATGAGCCTATAATCGATGCACAGGAAACATACAAAATTGAATTCTTTGGCCATTTGGTTGACTCTGCAATCAATTCTTTAGAACAAAGATTTTCTCAGCAGCAACATGACAACAGTTACTTCTGTTTTTTATATCATATATATAAACTAAAAGATGCTACTTCTTCTGTAATTTTGGCCAATTGCAAAGATCTGGGAACCATTTTAACAGATGGGGAACCATTGGATATAAACAGCCTCGAACTTTGTGATAAAATAGCAGTGGTTTTTTCTCAATTGGAAAAAGATTTACCACCTTTGAGAGCTTTGAAATTGATAACAAAAATGGATTTTTTTCCAAACTTGAGCATTGCTCCAAGAATTTTACCAACTCTTGCAATAAATACTCCATCCGTGGAACGTAGTTTTTCAAAATTAAAGATAATCACATCCACCGGGTTGGTGTAGTGGTGAACGCGTCTTCGCAAATTAGCTGATTTCAAAATCGAGAGTTCCAGCGTTCAAATCCTAATAAAGGCAGTTACTTTAATACGGATTTGAATACTACATCGTGGATACCGGTGTTCTTTGGTGGTTGGGTTTCAATTAACCACACATTTCAGAAATGGTCGACTTGAGACTATACAAGTCTACACTTCACTAACACTTATACTTATCATCCTCTGAAGTAATGACGGTGATTCCTGGAGGATAAACAGGAAAAAGTTAAAAAACTAATAATCAAGAACTATTTGCGAACAACAGCATATCAAACAAGATTGTCAGACCTTGCTGCATTATGAATTGAGTATAAACTCAATAAGAGTTTAGATGTTTTTGAAATAATTAGAGAATTTTGAATTGAGAAGAAAAAATTCGTCTGAATTATATTACCTGGTGTTTTAAATGAAGTACTTTAAAAGAAAAGTTATTATAAGTATTTGTGTCAATTACTGAGTTACACTGTTGTTTTCTGGGTGTTCGCTAAAAAAATGTAAAAATACCATATACGTTTTTAAGTATGCTTACATTGTAGTTCCATAGGAGCGCAACTTTTTACTTTTGCACGGAGCGGTTCAAAGGCCAAATCCGATCCTGATTCTCTATACTTACTTTGTTTTAAACCAATACGGTAAGAAAGTCTTTTGGTACTGATGCTCTGCTTTTTATTCTGATGAAAAAAGTCTTTTGGTACTGATGCACAGTTAAGCTTGAGCATCAGTAGTTTTAATGTGCTGAATTAGGATTCCTTTTTCCCCAACAGGATGTTGTTCTTGCCGTTCAGCATAATATGAAGAACAGGGCAATCTCATCCAATATTTAAGCACTGAAATGCAGGAGCAATGATTCTGAAGAACGAAGAAGTACCCACTACTAAGGATTCAATCGGGCCGAGGCGTGATGATGAAGACAGCGCGAGTGACGAAAAGCTTCCTAACTTTGTTTCACCAGCCAAACATTCTGCTTTGCTAACTCTTACAATTAGGTCACTCCCAGCACATGCGACTCCCATAAGCGAGAGGTATATTGAATCCAACAACTAGGGCCCCCAAGAATAGCATTCCTGCTAGGCCGGAAGGCGTTAGCATGAAATGACTACAGTGGACGGACGGATTCAAGGGCAATCACGCCGGGAGAACGAAGCACATATGCAGCTAGTCTCCCAAGATCAAGCCGGTAAATCTTTTCAATCTGACCTAAAATATAAGAACGCAATACCAACTCCGTCCATAAATAAATAAATAAACATAATAAAATATAACTGACAAATTAATATATACCCACCCGATAGAAGAATAACACAGCAGCAAGGAACTTTCGTCCAGGCACTGCGATTGTTTGGGAGTATACAAATTTCCCGCTATCCTTGTGTTCCGTTCCGTTCCGCAAAGATTCTTTGGACTGGAATTCTCCTATTCGGAAATCTTTGATTATATTCTCGCTGTGAAGCTCGTGCGTTTCCATTGCAAAATCCATAAATAAAAATAATGCATACGTATTCTTCATTGTTAGACTTAAAAGGCATTGTTAGATCATGACGTACAAACATTAGTCTATTCATTTATCTAAATGTTTATTATTGTTTAAATGCAATAAAAAAAACTTAATTGTTGGAATCAGCTGTTAGTATTGCCAACTTATGATACAAATTATTTCAACCAAATTCAAATAAAATTAATTTATAATTAGTTTTAAAGATTTATAATTAATCGTTTTAGTGATATGTTGTTTTTTATATTTTTTCATTTTGACTGTTTATTTTTCTAAAATATTACATCGTTTGGTTTTGTAATGTGAAAAATCTTGTTTCGTGTAATACCTAATTAAAATCTGTCACATTTTGTTAAGTTTTGTTTTTAATGACTTCGTTATTATTACATTTGTATTTAGTTTCTGATGGCATTATTCTTAGCATTTTACTCAGAATCAAATTTTCTGCAAGTTTTATTTAAAACTTTTAAGTATTTATTACCCCCAGTAAACATAATTATTTTACGCTGAACTTAAAATAGAGTGTGTTTTGTGACCACCATCTTATTTCTTTTACCCCATTTCTCGAAAACTGTTAAAAATACAGTTAGTGGAACTTTTTTTTTAATTTTTCAGGATAGATTTCATAGAAAACCACTAAACTTACCACTTAATTTGGGTACCAAGAATTATGGTCTGGATTAATTTTATCGAACATATATACAAACATATGTCCGAAAATACTTTGTTGAATTACGGCTTGCGAAAGCTTTCACTTGGACTTCAGTCCACCCCAGTAAATTAGGAGTATTCAGTATATTAAGAGTAAACTTGATGGTGTCTTATGTTTTTTGACATGAAAATCTAATAATGCAGGTCCCAGAACTGTGTTTTCCATAGTTTTCATGATATCCAACGTAAAACAGAAAAATTCGGTGACAGAAAATTTTTTTTACGTTTGAAGTTGAATAATTTTGTTAAATAACTAATAAACGCGTAAATTTTATTCTGAGAAAATGGATTTAGTAAGGTCTATGATAAGAAAAAAACAAATCAAATTAATAACAAACTAAACACAAAAATTTATGAAATTAAAATTCTGTTTTTAGTACAATAAATTTAGCCATTTGGAAAATTAGGTTGGCAACATTAACTGTATGCTTTAAAATGATCTTGATTACTAATCATTATTGTCATAAAATGTGGTTACAAATAAATGTTAAGGGGTAAGTGGTTTTTGATAATTCTGATTTTAATAATTTTTAAGAATCAAGTTATGTTGTTTTTGTATTTGTTATACTCTTAACTGTACTTACACATTTCCAACTGAATCTGAATTTAAAAAAGTGAAATTCAAATTTTGAATTATTTGTTTTGGAAAATGCCACATCTCTCTACTCATGGAGAATATGCCGGTATGATTTTTGTGTATGGCTTTTATGATGAAAGTGGTCCAGCACAGTGGGAGAATACCAACATAGGTATCCTAGATGAGGTGCTACAAATGTGAAGTATTTTGTCGAATTTTTTATAATGTTTGTGAGAATGGTACACTTCCTAGTGCTCACCATGCTAGGATATGTTGTATGGTGATGAAAAGGAAATCATTATTTAGGTGATTCATTTTAGTCCTACAATAAACACATGAAGAATTTATAGATGGCTCAACATTCACAAAGTACAGTATGGAGAACAACACATGCTCACGGACTGATTCCTTATCATGTCCAGAAAGTTCAACACCTCCAGCTTGGTGACCACATTAGACAACTGCAATTTTGTCAATGGGTTAACAATAATTACCACTCAATTCCTTTAATACCATTTTCGGTTAAAGCTACTTTTATTAGTTTACTTTTAATGCTTGTTAGCATAATTAATTACTTGTTTGTTAGCTTACTTTTAATGACATAAACAGAACATAAAATTCACATCGTTGGTCTGAAGAAAATTCACATGCTGTAGTCTAATCAAATTTCCAGCAACAACTTTCACTGAACATTTTTGGCATGAACGATAACCGATATTAGATCCTTTCATACTAGAATAACGTGTCACAGGGAGAAATTATATGGAATATATAAACAATGAATTTCTTGCAGTGCTTGAAAATTTCTTAATGGTAAAATGAATTGAAATGTACTATCAACTTGAAGGAGCACCAACATACTTCGTGAATGAAGTAGGCCAATTTTATGATGAAATACTTACTAGTAAATGGATTGGATAAAAACTATGGGAGCTTCAGTTCTGGGACGTGTTTTATTTGAGTTTTCAGGTCAACCAACTCAGGCAACAGTGAAGTTTAACCCTTATTTAATGCCTCAAAAATTTTAGTGTGACCTCATTTCACCTCGGAAACTGAAATCCCGGTGAGATTTTTCACTAGCCAAACAATGCTAGACTTGATAACAAAAGTTTTTGAGATGTATGAACTTTTTTCCTTATTTCAAGCTTTAGAATCAGCTCCAGAATTATTTCCCTATTCTCCTGAATCATTATGTATATTTGCAATTAGAGATCTCATGAACTAAAATCTGACTTTATACAGATTTTAGCATTGCAGCTATAACAATGCTCAGAAATGAACTTTCAATTAAACTCTTGAGTTTCATAAATGACAATAATACTAAGATTTAAGGCATAATTGAAGCTTGCCTAAAATGTGTTTCTAGTACAAGAAGTTCTGACTCAAAGAAATTTCTGTAATTCTTTACCAAAGAAACAACACTCATCTCACATATATGATAAGAACTTCCTGATGATAAGGCATTCCTGGATACTCTGTTTCCAGATGCTCCGGAGGGAGAAGCAAAGTCGGCGTTAGGGCGGGTGTGACACCATTCCCTGGGATATGGGCTGTGGAACCCATAAATATAGACCAAGTGGTTTCTCGAGTGGCACTGAGAAAGGCACGGGGATTGACCAACTTCACCCGGATATATTATTCTATCTGCTGCCTGTCATAAGAGAGCTGCTTGGCAGGCTGTTCTTGGGGTGCCTAAGCTGGGGTTGCTTTCCAACTTGCTGGAAGGTGGCTTTGGTGAGGTTGCTCTTGAGATCTGGAAAGGAACCGAGAGAGGTCAGCAGCAGTTATCGATCCATCAGCCTCTTGCCGGTAATCAGCAAGTTGCTTGAAAGGCTGGTTTTGGAACGGCTCTGGGAAAGCATCTATATGAACTCGCTTCTAAATCGAAGCCAGTATGGCTTCATGAAAGGGGTTGGCACCGAGGATTGGATCTTACATGTTCTTGTTGAGGATGAAGGCGCCGACGGTAAATATGTTTTGGTAATTTTTATAAACATAGATGCAGCATTTCCTTCCTTGTGTTGTTCTGTCCTCTATGAGTTGGAATGCCGCAATGTTCCTGTAGTTCTGCGCAGGCCGTGGTATGTGACTATTTGTCTAACCGTACGGCTCTGTTTAGAGATGCGCACCTGGCTGGGAAAAAGCCCGTCACCAGGGGAAGCCCACAGGATTCCATTCTCGGTCCCACGCTGTGGAAACTGGTATTTGACGGATTTCTGAGACTGACATTCCCAGAAGGGGTCATGGCCCAGGCATTCGCCGATGGCTGTTTCCTGTTAGTTCGTGGTAATTCACGACCGTAGCTAGAAGACCGGGCACAGGCGGCTTTTTCGACTGTATAGGGCTGGATGAACATGCAAAATTTAAAGATTTCTGTGCCCAAGATGAAGTTTATGCTTCTCAAGGGTGCAAACAAATTATCGTACAGTCGTAACCCCCCACATTAAGTATAAAGGCTGTGTGATCAGCCGAGTTAGAGTTCATAGTACCTAGGTGTTTTGTTTGAAGAGAAGTTACTGTTTAGCAACCATATTAAGCAAGTAATGGTGGACGCCATCTCTGTGATGCACAAGCTTAAGAGGGTTGCTCAGAAGGATTACGGACTGTCGGGCCATCATTTGTACATGGTGTATCAAGGTATCTTCGAAAGTATGGCCTCTTATGCTGCGTTCTTTTGGGCGCGTAGGTTGGATAGAAATCGAGCACTTATTCAGAATTTAAGGAGTGCCCAGCGCAGAGCATTAATAGTATGCACTGGTGTTTTTAAAACAACCTCCTACGAGGCTACCAGTGTATTGGGAAAGGCTCTTCCAATCGTTTTAGTGGTGATAGTTCGGTCGGCCATGTGGAAGTTGCAAAGAGGCAGGGAGGCCGATGTATTTGGGATGCAGTTTCGAGCCGGACCTGTACCAGAGCGGAACGATGATCACAATGCTCCCGTTCTAAATTTCGTTCTAAATCTTCCGCCTGAGGAGGAGGCTTTACAGCTTCGCGATGGATTCATGGCTGCAAGAATGGCACAACACGACTAAGGGAGGTCCTTGTAAAGATTTATACAGGACTTGGCGGAATGTTATGCCTCTCCTTCGTTTTTAAGGGAACAGGTGCCTAGGTGTTCTCCAACCATGCGAACTTGAACCAATATTTGTTTCGGTTCTGTCTGGCAGCTGATGAACTGTGCGACTGCGGGGAGGTCCAGTTGAATGAATACATGATGTTCGACTGCCCAACTCTTGGGGGGTCAGAACTCAGGCCACCCTGGAACTTAGAGGTCAAGGGGAAAATTGGCCACTGATAAGCGATGAGTCAATGTGGCGTGAGCCGTGTTGTCGGACCGTGTAGGAGCTCCTTGATGCCGTTGCTTTGTCCAACTGTGATCAGTAGTTAATTTAAGTGAAAGACTCCTACCTCACTTCTGTGGGAAGCTACCCGAGAGTTATGGCTGGCTATCAACCAAATAAAGCTCCAAGCACTTTAACATTGGTGGACAGGTACTTACTGGCATTTAGCAACCTAGGCGTGGCAGCGAATTAATGTCTTGACGTGATAAATTTAATTTATTGAATGTCATATTTATTTTAGTGGTTGACAGAGTGTGCCTACCCATTTTAGAATATATGACAAGTGAGCGGTGGGACATGAAGCAGGTGGTGTGTGGCACTATGCTTAGTTCACTCATGTAATTAGGTTAGCTGTAGGAGCTGGTTAGGACACTGGTTGCTAAACTGATTCAAGGCTCAGTAGCCGTTTCTGGCACAGACATTCGGTCTTATGCTTTAGGGCGACCGAATGGGTTGGTGGCGGGAGAAATTCCATGCAAATCAAATCAAATATGATAAGAAGTCATTAGTCTAATGAAAAACAAACTGATCATTTTACATTAAACAAAGTATTGAATGATACACAATTCAACAGTAGTAATTAATTACAATACTGAAAGTTATAAGTAAACATGGCAAATAAAAAAATGTATGTATTATGCAAAACTTATTTATTCTTATAAACTTTTGAAACAAAAAAGTGATTACAATAATAATAAATGAAAAGAAGATAGATAATTGAAAAATAATAATTAAAGAAAAGGAAGATTTATGCAGATCAATACTAACACTTTGAAAAGAGCAAAGATTTTTTCATGACCAGAAAATTATTCAGTGAATAGGATAAATGTTAGATATTTTTGTTATATATATATAAAAAAATCATAATGGAATAATGGATATTATAGTTGATTACAAATACATCCTTGTTCTATGATTTAATTTCTTCCACTTGGTTTTTTGGGACGCTGTTGTTGGCCTTGACCTTTTTTTGAACTTCCTTGTTGATCCCGACTTGATTGAATGCCTTTTCCAGGTATAAACACATTGCCTGGAGGTGCAATTACATCATGGAATCTGATGGTAACTCTTTGGCTATTCATGTTAGGTGTTAAGAATTCCTGAAGTGTATCAGCACCTGCTCTAGGAACTCTGTCAAATGGATATCCCATTGCTTTACGATCAGGATATCTTGAATCCCTTACACCACAGTAACTTATAGCTTTACGACATTGTGTATCAACTGTCCCTTGGTCCTGGACCTAAAATATTTAAATTAAATTTTATATAATAAGAACAGTTATCAAATTATTAGATATAAATACATATGTATATAATGGTTGGAAAAATCCTGAAGAAAATATTTTAGAAAAAGATACCTTTAAAGCAAGATATGCAAAATACTAATTTACATGCATAACACACAAACGTCAATCATAATAATGCAATAATAAATGCAAAATAATTATAAAATACTAAACATAAATTATAAACACTCAGATTCAAAGTAGATTATTATAAAAAAATCAATTACAAACTACAATATTCATTTGTTTGTGTTATTCAGAAAAATAAAAAAATGCGGTATCACAGTAAATCAACATGCAAAAATTAAATAAGATTAAAGGTGTTTATATAACTAATGATATAATAAATAAGAGTACATATCCATTATTTTGTAACTATTGCAATACAATAATTGGTAAAAAACATTGAATTAAATTTTCCAAAATAATTTCTTTGACATTTAAATGCATTGTTTTATGAAAATTAATGTACCTTTCACCTTCTTGAAGTACATAAAAAATATAATAAATGCATTGTAATTCAGAACAGATATTGCACAATAATTATATAATTTTACAAACCCGATCATCCTGGAAATTGGTGATCATAACAAAGAGTACTGCTCTAAACCCTTCAGGACTTCCTTTAGGAATCAACATATGTTGTGGCCAGCCACAACCACAATAGTTGAATTCTGCTATGCCAGATTGTGAACTTGGAACACTGTTGAGATCTCTGAATGTTCTCTCAAAAGGAATAGTTACAGATGACTCATTTGACCTTCGAGTTATTGTATTCTGATTAGGTTGAACTAAAGAAAAGAAAGAAAAAATCTGTTTTTTAATACAAATCCATGCATTTGAAAAACTTGTAATACAAATTGGTAATATTAAGCTTGCTATTTTGTTATGTTTAAGTTGATTATATTAATAAATACAATTTTTACACACTAGACAACATGTTTATTAAATATATATACATATATCACTTAAACTTTTCACCAGAGTATATGAATTTAAGTGTAAACAGTTCTTGAAAACTTCTTTTTGCTGGTATATTACAACAATCTTTTTACAGCTTTTCTATGTATTAATTTGGTTAGTCGGTAATTATTTTGTATCATTTTTACCAGTGACCATTGTATGAAACAATATCAACACTCTTATGTTCAACAATTTCTAATTTTTTTAGATAATTTAACAACCAGTGATTGACCAGTCAGTTCATTTAAGAAAGTGTTTTCTTGGAATAATGTGAATTCACATAACTAAGAAATGTAAACCTTATATAATGTTAAAAATAAAACAATATCAAAGCATATAGTCCTGAAAAGTTGTTACTGTTTGGATCATTATTATTTTCATATATGAAATAGAATGTCTAATCTAATAAGCTAAATTTGTGTTATGAAATTCCAATAACAATGATGTCAGAATTTATTAGTGACATTTATAGACATGCAAATATTATTTGCAAAAATAAAGAATCACTACAAGAAGTTTTTAAAAAAAATGTAGAAGCTAAAGGATAATTTATACATGTTTTAACTAACACTAAATGCTAATTTTTAAATATTATGTTCTTAAATTATAATTCTCATTAGTTATAATTATTTTAGTTACAAATGGTAGGTCTAGTTGAGAGATGAAACTAGCAACAAATATAATTAAAATTTGACTAGCAAGGTATGTCTCAATCTGTGAATTTTTCTAAGAGAAATACAATTTTTTTTCTACTGGTACACTACCACATTACTTTTTTTTAATTCAGGTTGTTAACTGTATATTTAGAGATCACATAAGAAGTGGGTAGGCGTACTATTCTACAGATGTAAAAGGAATTGTACAGCATTTGCCTGAATGAATCAGGGGAAGTTCTAGTAAAATGTTGATAAGAAAAGCATATCAAAATGCAAAATTAATTATCAAAAAAAAAAAGATTTAAAAAATAAATAAATAATAATTCAAAAGTTATTAAAAGTCATAGTTATATATAAAAATAAGAAATAGTACATGAAATAGTGAAGAAAATATGAAAAGATAATAAATAAATAAAATTAGTAAAAAAAAAAATATTAATTTAGAAGATAGTTTAAAATTTATTGTACCACATAATAATGTATATTATAATGTTGTACATAATAATTATGTACAATTATTATAATAATTGCTGAAACAATTATCAATCATCAATGTGATGAGAAAATTAATTAAATTTACTACCTCAAGACGCTTGTCACATTTGGTTCCTGACATCATTTCAAATTTGACTAAACTGCTATACTTAAATTAAAAATTGATTGAAATTCAAATGATTATACAGGATAAGCTTTTACACTGTCAGAAATACTTCGCAAAGAATACTAATGACTAATAAACTAAATGTTTATTAATTAAACTACTGTGGTTTTTTTAACACTGATCAATTATATTCTTATTAGGTTCTTAATGAAAAGAAATCAGTTAACATACGATTAACTGTGAATTTATCAAGTTCAATCATCAATTTCCTCTGATCATCATATAAGAATGGTTGACCACGTTCATCAATTTCAGGTGCAATGAAAATTCTTACAGTTCCTTGTCTTGCTTGCCCACTATTGTTTACCTGAAAATAAAATGCTGCAAGTTAATTTTGTCGATTCAGTTGTTAATAAATATCATTCAATTTTAGATTTAACTGAACTGAAATATTGAAGCACACCAATTAAAAATTCAGTAGTTAATACTTTTCTAATGATAAAATAAGGTTTCAAGATGATGTCTTTCTGCTGTTCTATAAGTATAATTCTTGAGATTTTTTATGCTTTAGAATCAAAAATTATAGAAAAAAATAATTTGTTAAGTTGTACCATCTAATAAAAAATAAATATTATTGTCTAGGATATTGTAGTAAGTAAAACATTGCACTTATATTACCATTGTCACTGTTAATTATTGTGTTGTAAAACAATTTTTTTTTTAATGAAAATAGCAATAATGATTGGAAATTCTTATACAACAGGAATATGTTAAATATGTATTTCATATAGTATTCATTCTTTACAACTAAATTATTCTTAACATTATTATTATTGACTCAAATTTTACATACAGCAAAATATGTTTGTGTGATTTAATTTGTTATGAATACATATTAGAATCATTCACTGACATTTTATGAATCTCAATAGAAACATTTTTTGAAAATGAATGAACAAAATACTTTGATATATACTTGCATTATCAACATGCAAGTAGTAATAATGCAGAGATATATCACATAAAAACTAATTTAATACTTCTTATACTTATTACTTATGGTATAGTATACTTGTACTATTGTAATAGAATATTATAGTAGTAGTAAATATAAGGTGGTCAAGAGCTTGTCTTAGAGACAACTATAATAATAAGAATGCATTTCTTTCTTTATACTTTCCTTTTTTCACATATTTTTTTAGAGATAAGTGAATGGGATTTTTAGTTCAAAATCCCTTCCTTGAGGGAATGAAATTTTAAAATAATTGAAAAAATCTATGCCTAACCAGGCTTAGAAGGTGGAACCTCCTGAGTTACTTATGTAATATATGTAGTTATATAATTTAATATTTCATGTTATATTACATCATTAAAAAAAATCATTTATAGTTAAAAATTTAGAATACTTTAATAAAATTGAAATTTTGTAATTTTTATAAATATAAAAGAAACATTCAGATGAAACTTTTACTGACTATTAATGCAGTAACTATTAGTCAAATATAATAAAGTATAATGACTGAAACTTGTAGTAATCACTGAAAATCATTATTATTGATTGAAAATTGTAACTTTTGCTTAGTTAATGCATTAATTAATATTTAGATGTACATGCTTCTGAGAGGAAAGTTATTTCTTTCTCATTGATAACTCTTAGCCTAGTAGTTGTTACTGATAGTGGTTAGGCTTTTAATAACAGTTGATGACAGCATTTGTGAGATTATATCTCCCTTTAAACTAAAGAATTTTGCATATGCATACTAATAAATCAACTAGCACCAACTATCTTAACTATAATTTTTCCATTTATACTAATACTTACTGTTATTTTATATTCAAATGGGACATGCTGTAAATGAGTGAAACGAGCAAACACATTACTACGTGGTGAAAAATCAATTCCTCTGACTAAATTCACGTCATTTTTTTGCCAGTATGTTCCAAATGTATTTTCTGCTAATCCTGGAGAAGTCAGTTGAATTCGAGATACTCTTACACCATTAAAATCAAGCTGAAAAATAATATTAATGTAATATAAAGAAACACACATCTGTCCTTCTTTTTATGTTAATATTTGTACAAGCATACATATTATGTAATCAAGAGATTAATATTAAAAATTAAAAAACATGACTGTCAAAAAAATAGCATTGCTTTTTAATGTAGGATAATAACTAATGTAAAGAACATGCCAGTGACAATTTTATATATCGAAAAATTTTGTTTTCAAATCTTTTAAATTTATTTAAAAATATATATAGCCTATGACACTCCTGATAGCAAAAGGATTCCAACGTGGAGTCATACATCTAAATTGGTTCAGCTGTAGAGCTGCTATGGTGGAACAAACATACATACCTACATCCTAAATACATTACACTCCTTTTTGGGCAGGGCAGTCAAGTAATAAACACGGTATTAAAAATATTTTTACACTGATTTTGAGTTCAACGTAGTACACACTACTATGACCTTCAAAGCACTATACATTGTAAAATTTGTACTGTACGTAAATAATTAGTTTTATCATTGCAGTGACTAATAAATTATCATAATAATGAGACTAAGTAACTTGGATTCCTTTAAGATAACTAGGAATAATCACTGATAAATTAAAATTAAATGTACAGAACACAAACTTTTTTTATCATAATTAAAATATTTAAATCTCTAATAATTACTAAATGCGTTCATAATTAAACAAATTCAGGATAAATATACAATTCTTAATTTTATTACTATGATCTTGGCCATTGTTTTTTACATCTATATGTTAATGAGGAAGATTAGATGAAGTAATAGGTAATAAGCATCAGACCCTAGTCAGGAACTGTGTTGAGATAAGTGAATCTAGAGAACACCATGCTAACCACTTCACCAATGGCTGGGTATTTGGTGAATTTGGTGGTAAATGATGAATCATTGGATAAAATAGCAGTTTAATATTTTCAAAACTAAATCAACAAAAATTCAAAGTATTAGTAAAATGATTATTTTAGTTATCATAAAAGGGTATGCATTCACTGAAATTGTTAAATAGTGCTCATTTGCAGTTCAGTCCACCTGAATATTATAAAATGGGTTTATGAATAAATTAATAATAGATTAGTTAGTTATTTATTAATATGAGTATTTAATATGTTTAATTCTAGTTATGAGAAAATAAAAATGCTTGTGAAAGAATCTTCATTTATAGCAAAAGAAGGTTTACTGTCCTTTACATCCAACTGAAAACTTATTTGTTAATTTGTAAATTTCAGAGCTTTGTGGCAGATTTGTAAAAATGATTAATTACATAAAATCTTAAAAATATTATTAAATTTAGATACAGAGCATCTATAAGCATACATTACAATTATTTAAATGAAATAAAATTCAGAGATTATAGTAGATCATTTTTTTATTCATTTTATAGTTGATGGTTTGACTGTCAAATAACACAAAAATCCAAATTTACTTATAGTCTCTTTGACTATTGTCTTAATAAATGACCAAATTAACATGTTTAGTGTTTTAAATTTTAAAGAATGTTGTTTAGATTTTTAATGTGTATTACAATCTCATCTAGAATCTTGAATAAGTTCATAAGAAATTAGATGTATTTAAATTAACTTAGTAATACCTGTGCAGCAGTATAAGGAGAAAGAGTATTTTTATGATCTTGAAAAATATCATCAATAAATGCATGCCAACGGTAGAATATAGGATCTCGCATAGCAGTTGCAGAATCTCCCATCACACTAAATGTTTCCTAAAATATTAATAACAATATTATTATCTGTAAAAATTTAATTTAATTCACTTTAATTTTACATGAATTTACAGCCCTGATAGTCCCAGTCTAGTTCATTTTAAATTTTCATCAAAACAGCAAATATTGTACGTATGATTATCCTATTATAATATGATTATTTGCATTTTGTCCAAAGAGATACAAATGTGTTAACTTTATTTTCAGTAATTATGATTGATTATACAGAAATTGGATTTGCCAAATAAATCTCAATTATGTAATTAAAACAAATGTTCATGTACATGGTTAATTAAATTAAACATACCCTACCTTACAATAGTTAAATTTCGAATTTTACCTTATGACATAGACCAACCCATTTTTTTAAAAACAGGGTTATACAAAGTGTTCAGTTTTCAAAGTTATTAAATTTCATTATCAATAAAATTAGAGTAATATTTATCTCAATAAAAACCGAAGTAGTAACGCTTATTTAAAAAATAAACAGAAACATTGTGCACTCTGATTTCATGTTTTACTGTCTTCACAACTCAAATAAGACTTTTTTTTTTTTTTTTTTTTTTTTTAATACATGTACAAGAAGTTTTCTTTAAAGGATATATTATTAATAAAAAACGTGTAAGATCAATTTTTTTATATAATCTTCTAATCAGTCTTGCTTCTATTTTTTTGTTTTGAAGAATGACTGAAAGTTGTTCATTATGCTCTTAACAAAACTGCAATAATTTCTAAAACTCAGGTTTTTGTTTTTAACCAAGAAACATAAAATTTTCTAATCTGTATTCAAATCATCAGGTGCTTTTGTTAGATGAATATTTTTTTGAGGTTGGACGAAAGGATTTATTTCATCCCTTCTTTACTAAATTTATTCTAATCTTTATAAAATAATAAAAACCTGAATTCAGTTTTTAAATAAATGATTATGTGGAACTAAATAATTGAGTCATGTTTTTTTTTAAATTATTTTATAAAAATATAAACATCACTTCATCATCCTTATCTACGGTTTATTCTAAGATAATCCATAAGTAAGATTTTTATTTTTTATTTTATTTGTCATTTTAGCTTGTCCTGACACATTTTTAATATTGTATTAAACTTACAAGATGGCGATGATCTGGATCATGGGAAAGAGAAATAGCAACATGTCCAAGATTATGAATGTCTCCGTACAGATTACGATTCCTGGTCAGATCGCTTGCTTCAATTAAATTTCCTAGAATATCAATTCCTTCAGTGTCATTTAACTGAACAAGTTGGCCTGCATTCTGAAATCAATAAACATCTGGATTTGAATAAATACAATTACTGCAAATGAATTGTTTCCATTTTAAAGATAATGTTCTAACTTAGCAAAGAGTTACAAAAAAGATAAATATTTTCAAAACTAGGAAATGCTCAAAAAATATTAACACATAGCAGTAATAACATTTTATAGTGTTTAATGTAAACATAACAAGGATTAAATTGTTTAGCGTTTGAAATTTTGGCAGAATAGATTGACTTAAGTTCTAAAAACTTATTAAGAAACATTTTAATAAATTCCATCCTCAAAGAGTAAGTTCTGACATTGTGTACTTTTGAACAGTCATTAGTATCAGTGGCAGTGCAATAATAGAGGTTTTTTGATCTTGGAAATTAATGATCTCCTAAGTTAATATTTTCCTTTCCTGCTTAAAATATAAATTTATAATATGCTAAATAGTTCAATATGTGAAATATAAGTAATGTGTTACTTGCATAAAACAGCATGAAGGTAATGCATTAGGTAGAATTTTTTATCACTCTTATTTTTATTATTATGACCTCAGAACATGACATAAATTTTAGTTAGAAAAATGAGATGGATGAGAAATGATAGGTTACAAAATGCTACCTCTTACTATCTGATTTTCAAAGGTGACCATATGTGCCACCCTTGCTTTTAATTGCCCGTTACAATTTCTGGCAATCGAAAGAGAGATGTTAAAGAGGTGCTCCTTATCGAAATAAAGCACTTTAATTACTGAATAATTAATTAAAAAATTTAGTCATAATATCTAAAATATAATAAAATCCAGATGATTAAGCATTATCATAAATACCATGTAGAAAGATTAAGAAATGCTTACATCAATCACTCGTCCGGTTTGTACAGCTTCGTAAAGTCGGTTCCTCCATCGTTCCAAATCTTGAATTTCAAATGATAATTGTTCACCCGGCCGATTAATATCCTAACAGTAAAAAAGAAGCAAATTAATATTTTTTAAATTTCTAAAAAAATTATAAGTATGTTATATATTGAGTTTAAATACATAACGTATTGTAAAAATCTGTAAAAATAACAATGAATGAATGAAATTATGGAAAAACAAAGAAGTGAATGAAATAAATAATTACAATTTTTTAATCAAATTACTAGTGTTTTAAATTGTTATAAAGTAGTACATACTCTGAGAATAGTGTTGGTTGCACGGGCCGCCCAAGTCCTGCTTCCAGATAAACTATCCAGTTTAGGAAAATAACCTTCTGGTATAGGCTCTCTCCATTCCAAAAATCGTTTAGTTCGTTCAAGTCTGTTGCTCAGTCTTTCAGCATTGTATCTAAAAAAAAGCTGTTTTTGAACTAATTTATCAAATCTAAAAGTCTAGTTAAATTATAAAATTACATTAAAACGCCACAGAAGTTTTGATATTTTTTTATTATTATCTTCAAATAATATAATAGTTCATTATTCTCACCCTCCCACCATGGTAATCATCAAAATATTATGACAAAATAATTGTAATTAGAAACATTTGCTTACAATATTTATTCAGTTTCAAGCTAATAGCTTCTTCATTTTTAGGACTAGTTTACATTTTAAAAAATAAGCTCCTAAAATTTTTTTGTAGTATTTTGTACGTATAATATGGTGGATCAATAACTTTAAATTCTTAACTTTTGTTTTAAAATTAATAATTTTTATGAAAATACGTTTTTGGAAATTAAAATCATTTTTTAGGGAGGGAATTTTTAATGATATAATAAAGACGTCTTAATATATATGAAACTCTATCCATGATAATAAAAGTAAACTGTTTCTGATACAGTTATGTAACATAATAAATTATTTTCGCATTATTGCTCTATAAACAATTTTTTTTTAAATTTAATTATTTTATGTTTAAAAAACCATTCCTTTGAAATCAATAAAAAAATCTTGTTTGATAATTTAGTATGGAAAAAACAAAGATTACCAACTCATAAACAATTGAGTGCTTCAAAAAAGATATATTATAGTGCCTGGAAAAACTAGATGTAGCAACGGTAGAGAGGTATAAGAACATGGATATCATGTCTTGTTATAAATAAAGTCATATATGATGTACATAATGTTATAATCAGCATCAGGGCTACATAAAATGAAAACAGAACTCCAATGCACAATAGAATGTGGAATTCCATTGTGCATATTAAGAAAGTAATATTAGTTGATAATTCAGATAACAAGAAAAGAAACATTATATTTTAAAATTCCTTTATTTTGCCTAATTTCACATCATGTAATTGATATATGTTTTATTATATGTTTAAAAAACTTGTTTCAATTATAAAAAAAACTAAAGCTATTGAAACCTCTAGTAAACTAATGAGGTTCATAAGTACACAATTTGCTTTTAACAAAATATTTTAATTCACATATTTATTATTGAATATTAAATAAAATTGATCATGTAAGTATAATGAGAGTACCTATAAAACTAATCTTACCTTGCCAATAACTGCTCATGCATATAGTAAAATAATTCACCACGCCTGTCTTTATTAATTACATTTGTTGGACCAGCAAAAGGATAAACAAGATGCCAGTGCCAGTGATGAAGATTAATACCAAGATCCTCTCTGAAATAAGCAACTCTGTGCTCTGGTTCTAAATCTGTTCCAGTGTAATCAAGAGGAATTTCAAGTGGTGTCTGATTAAAAAAAATATAATAACTTAAATTAATAACAAATTAATTTACAAAATACTAATTAATTTGATATTACCATCAAATGCAAGACAAAAAATACTAGTTTATAGGAATCAAAGTGTATAAGAAGACTAAACAAGTAATAAATGCAGTATATCAATTTGTCATCTTAAATAATTTCTGATGCTTATGATGCATGATGAGAAACAGTTTGGAAGAATAATAATTAATTATATCATGTTATTTTTCAATTAAAACACTTTTTCTCATTATTTTTATGTTTCATAAAAACATTTTTCAGTTTCAGTTTTTATGGTAACTGTTTCTGATAACTGACTGATGATTACACCTTGCTTCAGAAGCAATGCTGATGATTTCAAAATTAACTGATAGAATGTGAAACTTAAAGAAATATTAAGTATATCCATTTTTAATTATCAAGCCATTAGATTTATTTTAACTTGTGCCTGTATGTTTTCCAATACAGTAAGCTATGTTGGTAAATAAATTTGGGATGAATAAATTTGTCCTAAATTTTGTCATCTTGATCATTAAATCTATTCAAAAATAGTGAGCAATTTATTTACAAAATAAACGTTATGAAATTAGAGAATCAAGAATCACAACACAATGTTGTTTGGAAAAAGGATATCATATATCTTTATTATATATAGATATACGATATATAATCATATTGTAAGTTTTCACATCAGAGTGGAGGAAAATGCCAGAATAACATATATTATTACGTATATATGATTATAATGTTATAATCTTGAAATGCAAAATTTTATTTAAAATACAGAGTAAATGACAGTTTCAGTTAATGTTAACAAATTTAGTCATAATTATATTTACACAATAATCATGCTTAAAAAATGACTTAAAACACTCTCCTATGAGGAATTTATTTTTATAATAATTATATACATTATTATAATAATACATAAATATAATTTGTAAATTATTAATTAATTTATATATATTTAATCACAGGATTAATCAATCATTAATTAAACTGTTTCAGCAATGGTTGACTTGAGATCAGATAAGACAAACTGCCATATTGTTATCTGGCTTACAGCCAATTTTGAAATAATATAATCTCAAAATAGAAATAAATGTTCAATTTACATGCTATTTTGATCATAAAGTTATAAAATATAATAAAAACTTACAGTTTCCAATCCTCGGCTAACAAATTCAGCTTCTTCTCTAGCACGAGGGAGCAGTGATCCATCAATGAACTTATCAGGGAAAAAGTCTGATAATGGAGGAACTTCAACATCTTTAGTATCAGGACGATGAAGTAAAGCCACACTCAATGCATAATTAAATAACTGTGGATTCATATTTTCACGACAAAAGCTTGCAACCGTAAGGAAATCCTTTATATTTCTCATACCTGAACATAATTAATTAAACATTTTCACATAATTCATAATAATTTTGATAAATACAATACTTTAGGAAACAAGTGATTGTAAAATAACAACCTATGTGAACTTAATCAGCATATTTACAAAATTTTTCACCTTAAAAAAGTCAGTATAACTCAAGCTAAATTCTTTTTACCTACAGTTTTTACCTGATAGTGAAAGTATTTCAGTTTAAATAAATTCATCCATGACACTGCATCCAAATCAATTGCACAGATGTTCATGAACAGATCATCTAACTCTTCATCTCAACCCTGTGAAGGGGTTGAAAAAATAAAATGGAGGATCAAGGATGTTATTTTTACAAAAAAGAAAAAATGGAATTTTTCAGCTGAGTTTTATAAATATAGCATACATGCATACAGTGTATATATGCTATCTAGGTTAACTCATCCTAGTCGACATAAAAAATGCTTCACCAATGAAATTTTGTGATGAGAGTGATTTTAATTTAAAGAGAGTTAATAATATTTTATTCCAACATTTTTATGTCTTTAGTAGAAGTTTGATCAGTATATTTTGTCAATGTCTACTTCTCAATTTTAAATATGCACATTAAATGAAGTACTTAAACTAAATTTAGACAAGAGCATTATAGTATGAAAGAAGTATGCTTGGACAGACTAGGCTTGATAATAAATAGCTGTTATTATAAGATCCATTATCAAAGTAACTGATGTACACAACATATAAAAAGCAGTATGGTTGTTGGACTAGATTCAGATTACTTAATATGGAATAGGGGAAAACCGAATAGTAGATGGAATAAAAATATTAAAAGGACTGCTGTCATTGCACTATATGATTTGGACAGCATGATTGATTGGTTGACTTAGTTATATTCATATATGTATATACAAAAAAAATGTTCGACTATGTACATCAGTAAAACATATTCACTTATAAAATGATGAATGTGCAAAAATTACAGTAAAGTATGATGCTTACTTAAAAAAAACAATAGCTCACAATTTACAAATCATATATTACACCAAAAATTTCTGCTTATGATTTGTTTATCCTTCTATCTAGTGTCAACTAAATAGCATGTAAAGCTGTAAAAGTGTAAATAAATGTTCTATGTGAAAAAAAGTTCACAAATTAAATTTTGATCATTAAAAATAAAACCCTAGAATGAGAACTTAATAATAAATTTGTTCAAAACTGCATTACAGTAAATAAATAGTGTATGCTGCATGTTCTACAATACAAATATCTGTATATTCATGATGTAAGAAATAGTATTCTTGTGAAAAGTGAGCAAATGAAATTGGCATTAATATAAAAATATCATTATTGTTATGAAATTACAAAAAAAACAAATGATTTGTTATTTATCAGTTCATAACACAATTGACTAAACATCTGTTTTATGATATATGTGAAACATTATATTAATAAATAGAAAAAAAAAATATTTCATCCATTTTAATAAACTTTAAATGGTTATTTGGCTGCAGTTGTCTCTAAAATAAATATTCAGTTTACAAATAAATCACTACTTTTAATGACTGTGGTTTACTTTATGACAGTAAATTTTTGTACCATACAGGCAAATAAAGCTTAAGATATTTAGCTTGTATTGTACGAGGGTAGATGTATTAGTTGTGAATTACATATTACTGTAACAATTATTATTCCTGATTTATATTTTCTTTTTGTAATATTATTCAATTCTCATCTCAATGTTTATTTAAAACTTTGTAATAATTAAATTGTAAAAGAATAGTTTAACATATAACATACCCATGAAGACTTCAACTACCCTTCCAGCCATTCTACGATGTAATGGTATAAAAAGAGAAAATAGGTCACGTTTTGAAAGTTTTAAAGGTAAATCTAAATCAGGAAGTGATGGTAATTTTTTCAATGCCACTTGTGGTGAAGTACTTGATGAGAATCTGTTAGTTACTTCAGAACCTTTAAAGCGATCCTCCTGATAAAAAAAAATAATACAAATATTTAACAGGTGGTAATTATTTCATTACAACAGTTTTACAGTTTCATTCAGTTATTGAGATATGTACAATTAACATTAAACAAATTTTATATATATCAAATGTCTAATAATCTTTTTAAATATAAATAAAGTTGACACTGATATTCCTGTACTTTTCCAACATTTTCTTACAGCTTAAAATTAACCCTTTCAATAGTGATTATAAAGAATTTTGATTTTACCCCAAAAACCTTAGTTGGATAGATAATTATTTTATTATTTAACTGCAGAGCTTATAAGTTAAAATGATATTACAATACTTATTTTTTATTTTTTCCTTGTAAAGGAAGTAAATATACACATACATGGAAAAAAAATATATATATATGGGTTTATGGTCAAAATTACTACGGAAAAAATAATTATTTATGAATAAAATCAACTCAATTATGTGAGGATAATAAATAAAGTAAATCCATATAAAAATAACAATTTTTAGGGTTTTAACTGCTAAATAATAATAATAATAATAATAATAATAATAATAATAGTATGAAATAAGTATACATTAAAAAAGTATACCACAGTTCAGATTAATATTAGTAGGTATTATTTAATTATTTAAATAACTCATCAACAGAGTAATATTGTTTGTGTAAAAAGAAATCTTTTAAGTAAATTGGTTGGAAAAACTTTCATATTATTAGTAATTTAATAAAAATAAAACATAATAATTTTACATTTAATCTTTTCCCTTACTAATAGAACTATAATGCATTGTTTCTGAAATTAATATATTAGTTTATTGTTTTACACTAACATAGTCCCAGATTTTCTTATGGCTGGAACACATAAAAGACATGAGTGGGGTACAAGACACAGGCCACAGCAGTTTCTCTGAAAATGATATTCACCATCTGCCAGCCAATCATGGCAGTGTAAATGTAATAGTTTCACTTGTAGAGTTGAATATCAAGAATTCTCTTAACAAAAAGAGGCTCTTACCTTTTTTTGTTAAAAAAATCAAAAATATCTCTTGCTCAAAAAAGAGCATTTTTTGAACTTGAAATGCTGATGTGCAACATTATATTCAAATCAGTAAATAAGTAATTAGTGCACAGTAGTTCTTTCTATAGCATGCCTTAAATGAAATATTTGTTTTCATAAAAATGCCTATGAAATTTTTGGGAGCAAATTGTGTCTTGATCAGTTTGATTACAACTGTATGGGACTTAACAACCTTCTTAAAAGTGCACTTAAGAGAGAGCTGCAAAACATACAGGATTATTTTAATTGGCTTATTTTAATTTTAATGTATAAAATTCTAAACAGAGTAGCCAACCTTAAATAAATTAATAAAATCTATAATTTCGAATTTTTTAAAATTTTTAATAGTTTATTTAAATAATATATATATATATATATATATATACCAAATTAAAAGACAAAATGTTCAGAAGGCAATATTTAAAAAAGAGTGGCAGTAACAGAAATTACTTTTAATATATTCAGTTACAACTTTTCTATAGTTCCTACTTCTAAGCAGCCATGCCATGATTAGTTGAATATTTAAAAATATTGTTCAAAAATTTTGCCTGCAGTTAACTAGTTCAAGAAGTACCTTAATCTTGTTTACTTCTTTGTTATCTAAAAAAAAATACATTTTTAGAAAATATTTTTAAAAAATCTTACTTACCAAATAATCTTCAGGCACACCAAAAATAATACCATCATCTCCTTTTGGTAAAAATATAGGCTCATTAGGCCTATCCAGAAGGGCTAGAAGGTATTTTGTGTCCTCAGCTTCTGCAGACATATTGATAATCCTGAAAAGAAACCATGTTCTTTTAAAGTAGGTTTTTATTGTATTATTTAAAATGATGTGGGAAAATATAAGTTTATTTAAAACATTCTATTTCATTTTAATTATCAAGTATTATTAAAACTTCCTGTTACATTAATAAATCGTCCCATCCAATAAAGCTATGTCCTACATAAATTCCACATCTGATTTTAAGTAATAAAATAAACTTCAAAAAGCAAGCAGTGAGCAGTGATGTTCATTCTAAAGATGCAAGTTTATTAAGATAAAGGACTGAAAATTCAGATTAATCCTGTACAGCTTGTTTGTGTTAGGAAAAACACAGAAACAACTGTTTGTTAAACTTTTCTAATGTTTTTTAATGGTCCTGCAGTCATTTATAAAATACAAATTAAATTCAAATACCCTAAGTTGGTAAAACTTTCCTCTATTAATAAATATGAAATTTACTTTAATGTTAATGTGACTATTGATTAGCATATTTGAAAAAAACTATAATATACTAACTATTAGATTTGAATAATGTAAACAAATGGCAAATATAAAATGGCAAAGAACAAAGAATAAATTTGAAAAAAAATTAAAGAATTGTATCCTATTGAACTACATGACAATAAAATAAAACGGTGGCAAATTAAGAATTAACAAATATTTTAGTCATAAAAGAAAAACATAAAATAGTATATAAATAACAATTTAGATGGTACATTCATACATTGAATGTAATGAAACAAAGATTGTAAGAGGTTTCCATCAAAATTAAGGAAAAACAATAGCAACTTAAACTATTATGAGAATTGCATGTTTTATGCTTTGCCAGTATTGATTAGTTTTTTATGTTGTTGTTGCTTACTTTAATATATATATATATTTTTTAATGTAACCTTTAAAATCTAAAGCTATGTTGTCAGTTATTAAACCCATTAAACATTAAACAAATAGAACAAAATGGTGAATATATCCGTAAAGAAATATATGTTCTAATAATAAAGAATATTGTTCAGAATTGTGATAGCTGAAGAACTGACACATCACAGTGTAATACAGATCACTGTTACGAAATAAGAAATGTAGTAAAAATACATGATGATTTCAATTTTTCAGTTTAAAATATTTAAAAACATTGTCTAAAAATTCAACTTATTCCTTCAAAATGTTGAAGTATATATTTATCCTTCCTTACTTAGAAGTCTAAGTAAGACAATCTAAGTAAGTCTAAGAGGGACAATTGTTGAAAACTGCTGCTGCCATCTGCAATAAATAAAAATTCACCCACTTGAGTAGAGTACAGAAATAATCACTTAGTGTGCGTACTGTTTTGTTTTATGTTATATTTGAGTAATGCTCATAAGTTGTAATGACATAATAATTACAAGAATATTAACATCAAAATACCTTAGTTTAAATTAAAAATATAATATATTAAAGTTAGTGGCAGGCAGCAATTTAAAATTGTTTCA
The DNA here is from genome assembly GCF_047948215.1 of Lycorma delicatula. Lineage (NCBI taxonomy): Eukaryota > Metazoa > Arthropoda > Insecta > Hemiptera > Fulgoridae > Lycorma > Lycorma delicatula. The sequence goes on from NC_134457.1 coordinate 129,573,832, forward strand.
CCAAAAATATTTTTTTTATTTTTTCATTACAATATAAAGAATTAAGATAATGTTTTAAAATATTTTATACTTTAATAGTCAATTACAAACAGTTATATCACAAAATTAAAATAAAAAAGGTTTTCAAAGTAGATAGTTATGTATTTATAAAAATGACTTCAAGTTATAAAATAAATTGTATTAAATAACCAATAACGTTGATCAAGCAAACTGTAAAACAGAAATAATTCTAGCGAAGTGAAGTAATATAAAAAATACCAGCATTAAGACAAAAATAATAAAACCTAATTTAAGAAATTCTTGAATAAAATAAAAACATTAAAATTTGCAAAGTAAAATAATAATCCTAAAATCTACAGTAGTTTTAGTAGAACAAAACTTACAATTATCAGTGTGTATGATAATGAAACCAAATGGACAATAGAATCCAAACAAGCTGAAATAAGGTATGATTTCAGAGTGGTTTAATATTGTCTTTAATCTGTTTTATATACTACACTTCAATATACATTGTCATTATCAGAGGATGTGGTTTTTTAAATACAGGTAAAGTGATAATTACTTTCTCACACAATATGTTATTAATATTAATTTATTTAAAAGTTTTTATTTAGATCTAGATAAGTTAGTGAACTATCTAAATGTTATAAACAAAACTGTATGGATATAAATTGTGGTCAAACATAATTATAGAACTGATAAATTACTTGACAATATAATAATAATCATGTGTTCTAATTTGATATGAATTCTTTTAATAAAATAGGAGGATGTAAAGAGATAATAAAAATTTTTATAACAAACAAGTTAATTATATGTTTTTATCTAAATTTATTTTTTTTAAAACTTGTATGCAAATATGTGTATATGATTCACACATTTATTTTTCTAAATTTCTATTTCAGAAATTAAAGCAGTCTTCAAAATTTAAGCAATCTTCAAAATTAAAGATTTAATTTATTTAATCTTTAATATTAAAGAAGAAACAGACCATTGCAGATCTTTAATTTCCATTAATAATAAAGATTCTGCATTGAAGACTGCAGGATGAATTTAATTTAGTGCATTAATCTGTTTGCCTAGTTAATAAATATCAGTTACATAAGTTAGAATAAAGTCAGTAAATAATTAAAGCAAGTAACTGTAATTGTAATGAAGACAATATGAGCTCTTTCACAGAATTTAAATCGTAATCACTAACTTCTCAGTGGTACTAAATATTTTTAGTAATTAAAGAGGAATTATTTTATTCTCTTATTAATAGCTTTACAAAGAATTGCAATTTGATTACATAATTAAAATTTATCACCAGAAACTTGAAAGCGAACTACATTTTCAGCAAAGAATTGAAAAAAATAAATGTAAATACAAATAGATTAAAAAGTAGAAATCTTTTTCTCTGCATCCGATAGTTTTACAGTTTTCTCTTTTCTTCAAGGTAATCTCTCCATTCAAATATTCTCTTCCTTCATTTGACATCAACCATGAACATCTTTGCACAATTATCTTCCATCATTCCCTCAAGTTAGTGAATTAGCAAGATGTTATAACTGGTAAACAATCACACCGTGTTCATTCTCTTTTCATCTAGTCTCATCAATACCTTTTAATTCCTCACTTGAAATATATAAATGGAAATATTATTTGAATTTTCAAATAACCTTTTGTCTGCCATCTTGGATCCACAATGTTGAATCAAACTTAATTATTTCAAATAAAAAGGTGAACATACGTTACATGATTCCGGTTTAAAATTTTACAAGAAAAACAATGGAGAAACCCATTAATGCTTCTGTTCATTATTGAGTTATAACCATTCAAATTTGCAATGACAAAAAATCATGTTAAAAATAAAACAAGGTAAAAGTGCTGAATGAAAAATTTTATTGCATAATGCATACAATAACAAACTTAAAACAGTGATATAATATTGATAATAATAAACAATAACTAATAATTAACCACACAACAAGAATTTAAACTGCTATATCAACTATTTACTTTAAATATTATAATATTTATTTTAAAATTTTAAATAAATGTTTTCCATTGCAAATTAATAATGAAATAAATTTTGAAATCATACAAATCTACAATAAATTTTCAAAACACATCCCATCTACACATTGTCAGTGTACTAACCTCAAGTAATATCCGTTAATAACTTCTTGTTTCATGTCTGGTGGTCCATGAGCAGATTCGTCAATTATTACGCTTTTCAATTAGTCAATGTCAGCAGGTTTTGTTTTGTAAACATTATGTTTCAGTTAACTCCCAAAAAAGTAATCCATAGGAGACAGGTCTGCGGACGTCACAGGCCATTCTATGACTCCTCTAGAACAAATACAGTGATTTGGAATTGTTCATTTAAAATTTGCCATGACATAAATAATAATGAAGTGGTTCCCCACCTTGCTGAAACCATACGTTATTATTTACTTCTTCTCCAAAATTTTCCCCGATATTTGGTAAAATCCCATCTGTTAACAAACTGCAGTAAGCATCTCCTGTATGATTGTCATCTAATGACCAATGATTCCCGCCCAAACATTCACTTTCTTAAATGCTGTGTAGGATCTTCCAACATCCATCTGGGATTATTATTGCTCCAGTATTGACAATTGTGCTTGTTCACATGTCATTTAACAAAAAAGTCGCTTCATCAGTAAATATTTCTGAATTAGAGAAATTTGCATCTATGTCTAATTTTTGCACTAAATCATGATAATCAACTCGGCGGTCAAAATCATCTTCTGAAAGTTGTTGCACCTGGAATAACTTATAAGAATGAAATTTATCTGTTTTAAGAATTTTTTGAACCGAAAAGTAGCTGATGTCATGTTGGACAATAGTTTTTCGAATCGACAAATGAGGGACTTCAACAAAGGTCTACAATACTTCTAATGACTTTCCATTGATTGTGACAGTTCTTGGTCTACCCGTGCGAGGACGATTCTTTACAGAACCGATTTTTTTAAATCGCTATACTGTCTTGATCAAGTCAATTTACTTATTGATTCTCTGTTTGGAAAACTATTATTAAATAAATCACATATATCTCTTAAAGGCCGAACTCTATCACCATACCCATACATCAACAACATTGTTATTCTTTCGGTTTCAGTTAAAGAAGGTATTGTTATTTGAAGATATAATATTTAATAAAACTAAATAAATGAATGAGGAAAATAAAAATATAATTTTCACCATAAAACAAATCTGAACTGCTATGTCAACAACTTTATTTTTACTAGCACTATCAAATTTTACCATTTCCAGTTATGTTGAAGTAAAACGGTGAAATGAAGAAGTTGATAAGTTGCATTGATTTATTCAACTAAATTTGTAATATAATTTTTAAGAAAGTATTTCCAGATATATATATATATATTAAGATTACCATACTGTGGAAACAGGTACCATACTGTATTTTATTTTATTGATTACTATATTGTTTTTAAAAATATTTTATAATGATCAGATGAAATATATTTTTTCAGGTTTATTAATTTATTAAATGATCTTCAGATTTACTTATGTTGTAAATAACTTTAAAACATATTTCCATTAAATGACAAATACATAAATTAGTCACTTTCTATCCACACAAATACTCATAAAGGCTAAATACAGAATTCTACATTCTGTAATCCTAAGTCAGTATTTGACCAAGTTATACTGAGACAAGGTTTTGTTACCAGTTTTATTTAATTGTTTTATGGGAAGATTGATGATAATGTTGTAAACAGTAAAAGTGCTATCATGAAATGTTATTTTATAAAATGTTGTGATAAAAATTATCCTCTATTTTGAGAAAAACAGGACAGCCATTCTGGAATTACTACCTCAAACATACACACATGTATGGATCTAACTGCATATTAGTCTGTAACTCATCATCCTATTTCTACAGATGGTAAAAATACATCATTACTAGCAAGTCAGGATGCAATAGTGAGAGGACTTTTATATATCTAATCTTAATTTACTAAAATTGATTGTTTATACTCGTACTTCTGCCTACTGATCCTTCAATAAATTTGTTTCTTTGTCCTCTGTGTAAGCACTTTACATATGAGTTATTGATCCAATTATTATCAAGTAAATTATGAAATCGGTTATCATGGTCTTCATTTAATCTTTGGCTATTTTCATGAGAAATATATGAAAAGATGCATTCCCTCATCAGAAGTAGTTGTAATTAATAATCGGTGAGAAAATGACAAGCAACTTGTTAATAGAAAATATTTTATTGTATTGTTTATTACAACACAACTGTGAAGTCAATTTGCAAAAAAAGTAGTTTAAAAATATACTCTTCTTTGGTTTTCCTTTATATTTCATTTAAGTATTTTAAAACATAATAATATAGCACATAGTGGATAAAACATGATTAGGAAATAAAATAAAAACATTTTTAATGTTTTATCACTATTATGAAGCAATTGTTAAGCTTTGCACTTCAAAGTATTCTTCATATCTTCCATACCAAAATTAAATGTGACACAGCAGATTGTTGCATTTTCATTACATCAAGAATAAATTTAACTTAAATAAAAATAAAAATTGTCAGCTGTCAGTTTAATGGTTATTAATACTTTTAAGTGCATTCAATTTTATCAATTTTTCAGTGCACTAATAAAACTGTTTTTTTTGTGGTAAGGAAACATCTAAAATTTGAAACTAAAACTGTAAGGTAATAATAATACTAAATGAGGTTCTTATCTCTAATTATCTACATAATAAATATTTATCTATGTTTAATCAGAAAATATTTTTAATCAATTTTAAATAGGTTTAAGTAATATAATACCAACTAACGCTTTTTTTTTATTAAAATGTTGTACATACATATATATCATTTATGATTATTATTCACAGATAAAATACTTCTCTGGTTTTATTTAAAGACTTTTGTGTTTACTAAAAATGTTAAATAAAGGGAAGAATATTACTGGAATTAAGTTAACTATGCATATAAGAAAAACAAATTTACAGTTTTAAAACAGTTTTAGTCACATATGATTGATTACATTATGTAAAACACTTCACAGATGTAACAAAGAATTGAAAAATTGTAACGAGATGATTTTTTAGTTAATTATACTAAATAATTTTTTTTTTCTGTAGTTTTATGGGCATCGACTATTATGGTTATTAACGCCTTCCAAAAAAAAAAAGAAAAAGAACAACTTTCCCCTCCTAATGAAAAACACAAGTGACTTAGTCAAAAGAATAGTTTTATCAAATAGATCACCCTGTAAGAAATAAGAAACTTGTTAAAGGATATTAAAACCATGAATTAAAACACAAGACGACAAGAATGTAAAGGGCCTTGCTGCTTAAAAATTACAAAACATTTCATACAAAATGTTGTCACATCTATCAAGCAACTACAATCATACAATTATTAAAAATCATCCTTTCATTAAATTCATCTAAATCTTGTAAAACTCATTACATTCTTTCTATTGCCTAGGTTTGCCATTGAGGCATCTTTCTTTCTTCTTTTTTTCATCTTCCTGAAGGCCTTAATGTCAAACTCCAGGGTGTCAGAGACCTCAGAGATGGATTCTTCTGATCGTCCACAATAAATCACGGATGATCTCCTGTTGCTGCCATCAGATCATACCGGTTCCGATGGTGCAGTCAGCAGTGCATCAGAGTTGAGACTCAATGCACTCCCTGCTAAAGCTTATGGGGTGGCTTGCCCTCTTATTTAAAGGCCTCCAAGCTTTTGGAGGTTCCATTGTTGGTCATTCAAAGTCTTCTTCCTTAGTAATTTTACTTCAAGCTTCTCAATTCTCTTGGTGGGGATTTTCTGTATTTCAAATTTTACCAGCAGTAGATTTGGTTCTGATTTCTTCAGCGGTTTAGCTTCTGTATCCTTCACATTTTGATTAGTCAATGACTCATTCCTATGTTTCTTTCATTAATTCAGGACTACTTTCTCTAGATGGTCAATTCTTCAATTTTTCATCAATGATGCATTCAACCATACAAGCCAGAGCTGGTGCCAGTTGTGAGACTACATCTTCTGGTTTAAAGGGAAGTGCAGAAACTGCAGCAACCTGTGCGAAGGACAACATGCTGCTGTGTCTATATCTCATCCAAAGCACCGCAACTGAGTCGGGATAAAGAGATGAACGTCCAGTTTATGGAATCCAGCATTTATATTCTCTGGATACTTCAGTTTGTTAAACATTAACTCATGCAATCTGGAATATGTAACTTCTCCGTGGTGATGAATGTTTAGCCATTGACATGCTACTACTCCTTAATTATGAAGTTCCTCAATGATTTCCTCCTCTGTGCAGTTTAGTAAATCCCTGCACACAACCACTCTGAGTTGTTTAAGATTCCATTTGTTGAGACATTGATGGCCATGAATTCCATCTTTGTCGCTTTTAGAAGTCATAACAATTGTAAATCGTTGACTCTTTCAACAAATAGTTCAACAACTAGTTTTCCTTATCTTCTTTACAAGTTGCTCCTGCAACTTCTGTGATGCCTGGCACTCTCACGAAAGGTCTAATCTTTGAAAAGTCTCCTTCACGTCTTTTGATCACTAAATACTTCGAAATTGATCCAATCCTCTTAGTTCGATTCTTCTTTTTCTGAACTCTGCACTCTTCCTTATTGCTGAATTCAACACTCTTTCTCCTCTTTAGCTTTTATCATCGATTCTGCTTAGGTTTTCCCAGTCAGCCGCCTCCCACAAATTAACCCAGACCTGGGAGTCAGGTACTGCCTGACCAACGATACTGACATCCCAGGGCTCGCAAGAAGCAGTAAGCGTTGCGATATCCTTACCCATGGAACAATTCCTGCCAAGAATCGAAGTGACTGACTCACTCTAGGCTGCGGAAGACTTTGGCAGAGCAAGCTCAGAAACACCCTCAACCAGGCTCCACAATCGGGAAGAGGCGGAATCCGCATTCCGCAACCTGAATTTGCACTCCGCCCAGCACTGGAAAAAACAGATTACAGTCAAGCCTCTTGCCCGCGCCGTAAACAGCAAAACTTACACCAGCTCGGACAGTTCGGTACCGCCAATTCTGTACTCCACAGTGAGCTCCTGAGCAAAACTATTGCCTCGTTGGCTGACATAAGGAAAGGTACTGAAGTACCACCGTACTTCGGTACCTTTCCTTATATCATGCTCGCCCCGGACTTGTGCGTAGATGTTACTGCACAGACGCGTGGTTGGAGTTTATCTGGGGCACTATTATTTTGTTTTTTTTTTGAGCTTTTAGGAGCATCAACTTCTGTGGTTATTAGCCCCTTTTACATCAAAAAGAAAGAAAAAAAGAGAAAATACTTCTTTCACTTCCCCGTTAATTCACTAGCAACATAGTTAGCAGACTAGTTTTGTCAGAACAGATCATCTAAAAATACACTTATCAAAATGTTAGTAAAGTCCCAGAAAGAAACACAAATCGATGAGGATTACGTGCGTTTTTTTCCTTTCTGTGATGTGTGAGTGATTTTTAGCCCTTGATTTGGTGGTTGGTGTTGCATGAGTTGTGTTGCGTGAGTATGTGTTTGGATGTTACAATTGTGATTGCAGTTACCAATTGTATGTACGGGCTTTCCCCCCTTCCTGAAGTAATGCTGCATAAGTGGTTTCCAGGAGGGGAGGAGGTTTAGTCGGTAGTGCGGAGAACATATACACACTTAATAACATCTTGCGGAACCAGTTAGCGAGTTCAACCCTGTTTCGGCGCCCGTAAATGGGTTCCTCCACCTCTTCTCCTTCTTCCATTTCATTTATATGTTCCAAAGAACATATAAACCACTTCTATCAAAAGTTTTCAAAACATCTTCAATGTCACGCAAAAATTAAAATGCAATCCTTTCATTGAAATTCGTCAAAAAAAAAACATAAAAACGAGCTTTTTCTTATGTCCTGTCGCCTAGGTTTTCCCTTAAGTCATCCTTTTTTGCGTCTCTTTTCCATCTTCCTAAAGGCCCCGATCAAATTCCAAGGTATCTGAGGCCTCAAGAGATCCTCCAAGAGATCCAACCATCCTCCACAGTAAGGAAAGTAGGATGCTTTGCTACCGGCATCAGACGCTGTGGTCAATAGTAAAAGATGGAGAAGAAGAGGAAAAAAAGGATGGCCGAAAGGCAAACCATGAGATTAACTTCTTAAAAACTGAACGATTCGAAATTCAGATCGAACCGAGTCGATTTTTAGAAGACAAAAACAGAACTTGAAGGTCTGCTAAATTTCAGAACTAAAGTAAATTATTTATATAATGTACTATCCAAAATAGAAGAACTTGTGAAAGCGTTGGAGAAAACCGGCAATTCAGCTTCTGGTCCGGACAAAATTCATTACATCATGAACAGACAGCTAAGCGCCACTGCAAAATTTAGATTGTTAGAACTATACAATCAGGTATGGCGAGATGGAATGTACCCTCGGCAGTGGAAGAAAGCACATACTGTTTCAGTTCAAAAAAATAAAAATCTGACAGATAGCAATAGTTACCGTCCTATTTCTTTAACGTGTGCTACGGGAAACGTTTATAAAAAATCCACTAGTTCAGATTTTAGAAAGAGAAAATCTTTCAGCGTCACATCAAGCATGTCTCCGATAGTACCACTCAACTACTGACCAAATGACCAATTTATAGAAAATGATATATAACAGCTGCATCACAAGGAAATGATCTGCGGAAGGCTTTCGGTATGACCTGGCGTCATGGAATAAGGCTTCAACTATACGAATTCGCAGAAAATCTACCATATGCGGCAATCTTTACATGGCAACTTCATAAACGACAACTATATAACGACGTACTTTTCAGTACGTGTTAAAAATGAATACTCATAAGAAAAAAAATTGGAAAATGACATACCACAAGGCTCGCTGTTGAGCGGTACCTTGTTCACGATCGCCATCAATAAACTGATATTAGCCATTTCAGCAGAAATCAACAAGTGTTTACATCGATGATCTGGCAGTTATATATAACATATACAGTTATGGTGAGGTATAAATTAGAACGAGCGATAAACGCCTTTAACGAAGTTCCAACGAATAATGGTTTCAAATTTTCACCAGAGAATAGAAGTGTACACAGCACGTACACTTCTATAAAAAGGGAACTCCTCACCGTAGTCCTGTTTTGACCATCGATGACCACTAATTCAACAAACGACTGTAGACCCCTACACACCCGATCCGATCTCCAATTTAGGAATGGAAATCGCCATCCACACTCTAAAAGTTCTTTCTTCCGATCTCGTCAGTACCACTGAGACTTCCGACCTGATCACACCTCGATATGGCACCGTTTTTGTCGAAAAATCAAAAAATTGGGGTTGCTTTTACAACATTGCTCATCCTCCAAAATCCCCCACCAGAAAGGAAATTTTGAGCAAAAAAGTGACTGAAGAAAAGAAAGAAATTCACCCATTCGATATTGTTGAAGCAATTCACTCGGACGATTTCCAAATTTTTTTACGAATGAATGAACAGTGTTTTATGGAATTGCTGAGTTTTATGGATTGGTAAAGCCGTTCATACAAAATGTACCGTTTTTCAATCATTAAAAAAATTTTTTTTTCGCAGATACAGTATTTCCAATATATATGTTCTAGCATAATGTTAGCACGTTGTTTGTATTGTAATAAATACTTTGAATTGAAGAAAACAAACTACTAATCGAACTGACGCCCGACTGCGCTACGCACTATTCGATCTAGGAAGGAAAGTGGAGGGGATCTGTCCTAAGTCGGTTAGTCGGATGGGGAAGACCGCCCGACCTTCCTAAATCGGATTCCAACTTTTTTGTTAGAACGATCAACGTACACACTACACAATTTGCCATTTTCATCCTACATTTAGGGATCGACTTGGGTTAGAAGGTGTACAGGGGCCTTTTTAGGCCCTCTCAGATACAATTTTTAGGTCTACTCTCAGATAAATCCCTTACATGAAGACTACATATGCAGGACTTGAGTGGCGACTCGCGTATCGGCACTGTGGAACTCCATAATCCTCTATTTCCACTTGATATTATCGATAACATTTAATATAATGAGTGCTTTTTTAATTTAATTCTTTTTTTATAGTTGTACAATATATAATCCTTGAGCTTAATGTCAGTAGCCATCTACCAGTTTATGAAAATTATGCAAATACTTTGTATGAAACTGTGCGTTTTACAATTTCAGCAGCGTGGTGTTTGACTGTTGTGTGCATGCGCCCATAGGAAGCTGCATGCGAGGGAGAGAGAGCACTTTCACTTCCGCAGTTTCGACCCTGAAGTGCTATTAGGAGTTTTTTTTTTGAGATTTAAGGTACTACTTTTGTCATTGCCCCTTCCCAAATAAAAAAAAAAATAATAAAATAAAAATATTTCTTCTTCATCCCGATAAAAAAAAAACACTAGCTATATAGTCAGAAGACTAGTTTTGTCAATAAAAATTATCTAATAAAGACTTACCTTGGGATATCAAAACCTCAAAAGACAAAATATGGCAAAGTTGTAAAGGGTCCATGCCACTTAAATACAAATAAACTGACTAAATAGCAAACATTTCAAAATACTTTAAAATACTCAAACCACTTCTAATTAAACGTCAAAAAAAAATTGAAAATAAAATAAAGCATTAAATCACACAATTAGGTTGAATCAGATAAGAAGTAATTTCTTAATTTCTGTCACCTAGGTTTACACTTAGTACATATTATCTTCTTTCTTTTCTCCATTTTCCTGAAGGCCTCGATGTTGAACTCCAGACTGTTTGAGGAACCAACACAAAAATCTTTCATCGTCACATCAAGCATGTCTCTGATAGTACCACTCAACTACTGACCAAATGACCAATTTATAGAAAATTATATATAACAGCTACATCACAAGGAAATGATCTGTGGAAGGCTTTTGGTATGACCTGGGGTCATGGAATAATGCTTCAACTATACGAATGGGGCATTCGCAGCAATCTACCATATGCGGCAATCTTTACATGGCAACTTCATGAATGACAACTATATAACAACGTACTTTTCAAGTACGTGTTAAAAATGAATACTCATAAGAAAAAAAATTTGAAAATGACATACCACAAGGCTCATTCTTCTGATACTCCTAAGTAACAGAAAGCTGAGGATAACTGATCACAGAGGATCTCCTACTGCTGGCATCAGATGATGCCAGCTCCAATTGTGCAGTTAGCAGTGTATCAGAGTCAAGGATCAATACACTCCACACTAAAGTTTGTGGAGCAGCTGAAGTACCCGCCTTCTCATTTAAAGGTCTCCATGCCTTCGGAGACTCCATCATTGGAAGTCTCGATTTCACTTTATCGGTTTTTCAGAATTTTGATTTACCAGGGTATGTCTGCACATACCTGATAAATGAAACCACCTCCTCAGCCCTATAGGAAACACAGTCCAGAATTGCCTACTAAAAATTTTAGAAATCATACACAGTATTAAATTCACTTTCTACAGTCTGTGGCCAATAACTTTTGAACCACCCTCATTTTTTATGGGATGAGAGTGAACTTCTTATAAATTGCCTTATGTGCGATTGCTACATCAGTGTTTTTCTGATGGGCCAACATTTGCATAGACTAGCTGGAATTACACTGCATTTAATAATACATCTTGCAGTTTTTCTTCGAATACTGATAGTCTACAACTTTGCTTATAGTCCATTAATAATCCCATCTCCATAAATTCCTCAATTAAAACTCTTACACTATGTCGATTAGGAAGTGGTGTTCCAGGAATCTAATGGAAAATTGGTCTTTCACTGCATGTGTGTAATTGCCATGCTCACAGAAGATGTATTCAACAAGCAATATTCACAGTTCTAAAGTTAACATCATTCTGAACACATACAGAAAAACACAGTCTCAATTGTTCAAAGGCAATGGACAAAGAACCAACTTTCCCATCTCAAGGTCACCAGCCTGACTGTTTTATGGAAGGAAACTGCACACAACACAGGATTACCAATCTTTGAGAATTACTCGCAATGCACAGAATACAACATGTAACTGTATTTATATAGGTGTATAACTTTTCGAAACCTTTGTATTATTTTTAATTTGTCATTCAGTATAGCATTTCTTTAAAGCACATATGCTAGTTACTTCCTCATCTATTAAGTCATCAATGTGTTTATCCCATGACAGATATTTTTCAATGACAACCCACAAAAATTCACAGGTATGGAAATGTATAAACTGTGCAAGCTTATAATGTGTCTAAGTAAAACTTTATAAGGTTAACTTTGTTATTTATTAATTTTCTTTTTTAAGAATATTTTCTGTAGAGCAGAAAGAGAATTGGTAAAGGTGCAAAAAACAACTTAACATTTAATTTATTTTATTTTGTGGAAGATGCTGATTGTCACTTTCACATTACAATATCATAAATTAAATATATTAATATGATTTAAATAATAAAAAAAAATGGTATAATAATTTAATAAAAAATTAGTATTGCTAGTAGATTAAAGTCTTGTTCGTATTCTCTGTCATTCATAATTATTCATTTACTAGCCAAGACTAGAATTTCCTCAAATACAATCTTGATAATAAAAAATGAAAATAGTAATTTAATTTATCAAAATTTTAAAAAGTACAACTTTTTTAGACTATTTCTACAATTTTTCATTTAAACAACATTCAAATAGTTTTTCTTTTTAAATAGTGAGAATTTAAAATAAAAAATACAAATAAATAAATAAATTTATTATAAAATACTTATGATATTAATGTATTTTTGAAATTTATAGATAAACATTTAGAAAATGTAAGAGATTTATGCTAGCAAAAGTGAAGATATGTATTTAAAGAAGGTCTATGAGGTATTACAAAAGTATTTAGAAGCATCAGTGATAATTCATTAAAAAATAAATATTACATTAAGTCTTTTATAAATATTTATCAAAACTAGACTCCAAAAGAATAATTTAATATTGGTATTTACTACTAGAATATAGGAAATTGTAGAAAATAAATTTGTTCATTAATAATTTAGCTAATTCAAAACAGTAATCAGAACTTAAAAACAGATCATTTAATAATTTTTACTTGTAACAATGCTTATTTAATAATACAAGTATATTCAATTATTTATAAACTTACAATTAATTAATTTCTGATGAAAAACTTAACCAAATTTATTTTAAACTAAAATTTTTTAATTTGTCTTATAGTTGAATAACAACTGAAAATAAAAGAGCCACTCCAAATATCACGATATAAGTTAAAAAATATTATTTTAAAATAAATTTGATTAGTATTTTTAGTAAAACATCAATAACTAACTTTCACCACTAATTGTCAGGAAAAAACTGCAAACTTACAGTTTCAAAAACATATATTGTAATATAAACAAATTAAAAAAAGGTATTAATTACAGTAACAAAAATTTGGTAATATACACATCACAATTTTAGCTGCACAAAAGCAACCAGAATTACTAGAGTTAAAGAATTAGTAAAAAAATTGCAAAATATTGAAGTGCAAAACACTGGTGCATGTTGTTCACACTCATAAAAATTGTTTAAACCCATTGGTTTGTTTAAAAGAACTGTTGTTTTAACATTTAAAAATCTAACTTTTCATACTAAAATAATAAAAAATTATAAACCCAAAGATAGATTACCAAAAAAATCTTTAACCTAGAAATATGAGTATACTGTACAGTTCTATAAATCCTTACTAATTCCCATAAAAATTTAAAACTCAATAATTTTTTATTAAGACTCAAAATAATACAATAATTTCACTAGTCTACAGAATTTTTATAACATAAACAATCTTCGTTTCAATTTATAGTGATGCTTCCACATCTGACCTCAAAATGTATATAGTATGTAATATTTTTGAGTTTTTTTATAGATTTAATAAAGAGCATTTTTATAACATGAAGGATACATCAGTTTTTATCAAAATTATCATCACCGCAAAAAGAAAAAGAAGAGAAATGAAGGGAAGGGAATTGAAGGGAAATACAAGTACATGATATATCCAAGTTTGAAAATTAAGCTGTCGGTCCCTATACATTGTTATTAATTTTTGTTTTAAATTAAGATGTTGAATTCAAAATAGAGTTTTATATTAATAGTCAAGATAATTTTTGGTTTATGTGCAGTTATTAAATATAACAAAATTTCAAAGCTGGCCATTAAAAATCAGAGAAAGTATGTATATATTTTTTTTTTAATATTAAAAAATTCATGGTGACTGACAAGTGCATGATATGTTGGTTATAATTTGTGATATATTAATCAAGTGGTTAAAAGGTTAGAGAAGATGTATGACTTTTTCAGTTCTAGTAGTTGAGAGAGGTATTAATCATTTACAAAACTATATTGTTATTAAAACTGAAGGGATTTTAAAAAGAAGAAAAATAGAATAATTATCCAAGTGTGTCTTCTGTTCTTCACCCTGCACCTTGCGTTATGAACTCCTAATTCCTCCTACACCTTCAAGCAAATGAGAGTACCTATCTGAGACATGATTCTGATGGCCAATAAACTCCAGAGTCAATGATTTTTTATCATTCCTTTACTTCTGAAAGTGCCTGTGAATCACACATTATCAAACAACACAAGCTAAATGATCTTGTCAAGAATCTCAGTTCTCCAAACAGTAGACTGAATTACTATTAGTATCTCAATTTAAAGAAACATATCTTTTGGTCAAAAACACAAGAAATTAACTTTTCCAAAAAAATAAATGAGAAATCACCAACTTATTTCTTCATGTTATTTTTTTTATCATAATATTAGTGCCCTCATGCTAGAAATTGGGCTGACTTATAATTCCAAGAACTGGCTGTTTATTAACTCAATATTTAGTCTAAAAGCTGTGTTATTACAAAATGGCAACAAAAAACTATTATTTCACTTACAGTTTCAGTTGGAATAAAAAAAAACAAATGGAAGTAACAGAATAACATTGATGGCTTTTCAATACAATAAAAAAGAGTCAGAAATGTGGCAATCTAAAAGTTATAGAACAATTATTTGTCCTTCAAGAAGTGTTTACTAAGTAGTCTTGCTCCTTTCCTTATGGGCCGTTTGTGCTATGGATAAAATGACAAAATAAAGATTGGCCAGAAAGAAAAAACCTCATATCACAGAATGTAAAGTATAAGCCTTTAATTAACCCTAAATAAAGCCTCCATTTATATTAAATAAGGAATCATGGAAATTTATTGAAGATATTAAATAATGAAGAATAGGAATTAGTTATCCAAATGCAAAATTTCCAAGTGTCAATGACTGAAAATTAAATGAAAGCATATTTATTGGTCAGCAGATTGAAAACTGCTTAATAATTCAGGATTAAAAACAAACTTCTCCAAGAGTAGTAGCCCTTCAAACTGTAGCACTTTATAATTTATCTTCAGTCTATCAATTTCATCCCAAAGATGATTTCAAACAGTAACATTATAGTCGATTTATTTTACATGTGTTTATTTTAGTGTGTTCAGCATAAAGAATAAATAATAAAGATTAGAGAATTACCTTTACCTTTACCTCCTAATTAAAGTTTTAAAGCTATAACAATGTAAGCTTTAGCTTCTGATAGAAACTGATGGTTTTATTTACCTTTGTTCAGCTAATTAGTTTTAAACATTTTTCTGAAGTTTATTAGAGATACTTAAAAAGAATTAACACTCATATTTACATACGACAAATGATACCACTACTTAAAGTAAAATGTAATAATCTGATTATCTAATATCTGAAACTTTAAAAATAAATATTTTAAGTAACAACAATATAATTTCAATTTAAATTTTTCTAAGAATTAATTAAATACTTCATTTTGCAGTTCTTGCATTAAACACATATACAAGAATATAACTCTCCATAAAATTAGAAACTTCCTCTTTTTTTAAATCATTTAGTCTAGTAACAAATTGTTCCTGTAATGCATAGAACAACAGAAGAAAAAAAAGATTTTTTACAGTGACACAGATATAGATAAAAAAATATTTTATCCAGATCATTATATAATCATCATGTATAGCACATTATTTCATGAAAACAGAAATTAGTTGTATTGTTTCACTAGTAACAAATGTAATTGCTCTGGTCTTAACTGAAAGGATCAAGGAAAACTGTTCCTGTAGTTTCAGATATTCTAACTTAAATCAGAATAGAAAAAAATAAATAAACAAAATACAGAAGTGATTATAATTTATACTAGTACATGAAAATGATTATTATGTGAAATTAGAATGATGCTAATACATGACAGCAGTACGAACTGAAATAAATAATATAAATAAAATCAAAACGGAATATAAAAATGATTTTGTAGGAGTAAATTGCGAAAATATTTGATAGAATATACTTTTCAAGAAGGATATTATAATTCAGTTGTATTTTGTTTAGTATTATTTAAATTTATCAAATGATTTATACTGTTCATATCATAGTAAATCTTAATAAAATTTAAAATAAATTTGATAAAAGATTTTTTTACAATTTATTAAAAATTATTTTTTAAAGAATTTATTATGAGTTACGACAGAACCATAATTCTGTATCCTTAATTTATGATCTTTTTTCATTACATGACTGTCATATCTACTGAATTAAATTTTTTACTAGCCTGGCTATTGCTGCAGCAGAAATACAGCTATGAAGGGAAACCATAGTGATCAATGTACCTACATTTTCTGCATCATTGTTTTTTTCAATTGTCTATATTTCAAGTCTCTCTTAGACAAAGAAAACACAAAAAAGATTACAGAAATTTCTGGAAAATGTACATATATACATATGTTGTCCTTATTTTGTTTAAATCTCTGGACTGACTCAATATAAATTCTTTAAAAATGGCTCAAAAAGTTTCTATAAAAGGATTGATAGCATTAAATTTTGAACAAATTAGAAAAGGGGGTGAACTAGTTTTCATAATTTTTAATTTTTTACATTTTGTGTAGTAGTCATAGAAAAACAAGCTTTAATAGAATGAAAAAATTTCCAAAGTTTTAAGTCAATTGGCTTAAAGGGTGGAAAATATTCAGCATTATTTTTTCTAAACAGTTTTTTGCCTCATATTTCAAGAACCTGTAGATCAAAAACATTTAAATCTGTCTATAACCAAATTGCTATTTTTAAACAAAAGTCAAACAATTAAGGGGAAATTAGGGTAAAGTTTTTATACATATCAAAACTTTGGACTGATTTTCAATCTCTAGGACAAGAGGCTTCATGGTCGTCATATTTTTTTTTGTAAACAATAATTTTTCAGCTTTGTTGAGTAACATTGCACCAAATCAGGCCAACCTGTTGAATTATAGGGCAAATTGTTGTTGTTGCAATCAACACTTGTTTTGCTGGTATGATGACAGTTTTTTTTGGTGTAAAGACTTCAGTCAGATCTAATTGAAAATGACTTAAAAGTTAAAAAAGTCTAATTGAAGTTACATATTGGAAGAGTTTTTGTGTGAAACCTATTGTATTACAGGAAGGTGCAGAGATCATGCTTCTGCGAATTGATTAATAGTTCAGGGTTGTAAGTTACGGTAGGTGGTCGTGGTTGGAAAAGGCCATATGCCAACCACGATATACCAACCAACCAAAGTAGGTTGTGTAAATAAACTGATGGAAATGACTGCCGAGGCATTTGTATTGGCGGTATCCTGACAGAGGCCAGACTGATTACTGTGTTTTGTTATCAAGTTTAGAGAGTCTAAAAGATGACCTCCGGTAAAGGCCATCAGGACTGGAACAGAGGGGGTGGTATGGCAACTGGGATCATCGCAAGTGTCTTCCCCTACAGGGGATCAGGATGATGTAAATAATTACTCCAATAAATAAACTTTTAAATATTTATTCAAGAGGGCTAAAAGGGACCCATATTTAAAATATCAATTTTTTAACTTTAATTTTCAAGATTCAAAATTCAATATTGTCTAGTATTAAAATATACTCATATGGAAACTTTTTAAAAAGTTGCCTAGATGAAAAGACTGTAAAACAATGATATAAATTTAATTTCTTTTAAATTAATTTTTAAATAAATCAGAATAATAAAAATTACTAAATAAATCAATTAAAGATAAATGTAAACTGATAAATAAAGAATTTATAAAGCAAGCCGAATTTGATTATATGATCTGTATAAACTTACAAGACTATAAATATATATAGACTTATTTTAAATTAATATATGTACATTTATTTTTTAATTAATAGTTCAGTCAGGTTTTGTTAATGATTAGAAACAAATTTATTTTTGGCAAGGTTTTAAAAACATTACTTTAACAAAAAAAATAATTTAATATCATATTTTTAAAAATTATACTGATGTTAATAGTGAAAGTGCTGTTTAGGTGAAGTCATAATGTTATTGGTGATTTAAATAAATCATCTATAAAGATGATCTATTTATTCCTATAAAGAAATAGTAAATTCAATAATATATGAGGACCCTAGAAACGATGAGGTACAAGTGACATTTTTATCATTTTGGAATTGTGCGGAATTAGGTAGGTAAAGATACAGAAATTGTTGTGGTCAAAAGATATAAGTAAATGTCTAGTAGGTACTGAGATCTGGAGAGAGATAATTAAACTACTTCAGAAATCAGCAGGGTTCTGTGGAAGCCAAGGGATACAAGGGTACTTGTATCCATTGGCTTCCAGACAAACAGCCTATGGCTAGCATGTGTTGCTGCATCAAATTGTAACCTAAAGTGTTTTTTATTTATTGAAGTATATTGCCATCCTTTATCATTTTATTTATTATTAGTCAGCTCTAAATAATATTATTGAAGCTGAAAATACATACATTACATATACAAGCTGAATACAAATACACTAAGGAAGTACAACAAAATCATGAGTGACACTGTCAAAAATTCAAAACATAACCTCTCTTTTGAAAGTAAGTCTAAATTTTAATTTTACTTCAAGGATTTAGAACATTATAGTAATAATCAACCTATAATATAACATTTTATTGTAATCTGTAAATTAAAAGAAGACCACAAGAGTTTTTAAAATAGCCTATACCCTAAATATGAAAAATCCTGATACACTACCTGTAATAGTAAAAATTATTTTTTAAATACAAGTTGCTACAAAAGCGTGTTCTTTTTCAGATGACATGGACAATGATGCTACTAAAACCTTTAAATTGATGGTAAGTGCCTTTATTACTCAAATTTTAACTTTGTCAGCTGTCTCCATACTTATGAGCAGGGATGGCGAGCTGAGCACATCAAAGCAGACGCAGCGGTAGTTCGATCTGTCATCCTGTACACAGTGACTATTTGGAGGAGAGCATTCAAGAAGAAGGTGGTGGTCAGGAAAGTAGAGAGCTTACAGAGACACCTGGCTATTGGAGTTGCGTGCTCATACTGGACAGTCTCAATTGAGGCTGTTCTGGTCATAGCATCACTACCTCTGTTATAGTAGTTAGCAGTGGAGAGGGCGAAAAGTAAGGCCAAGAATATAGCAAGAAATGATATGATAGACAGGTGGCAAAGTAGATAGAGCAGAACAGAAATTGTTGACAAAGAGATTGATCCTCGTCCACAGTAGCCAAGAGGTACAAATGAAATTTGTTATCACTTTATCAGTAACTACTGGTTTGAGGCTTGAAACTTCTAATTAAAAAAGACACTTAAATAGTCAATGTTTTATAAAAAATTTAACAGTATCTAAAACTTTGTATTCAAGATTAAGATTTTGAATTCAATTTTCTCAAAACTACCTTGTCACTTATACCTCTTGTCTTCTGAGGTCCTCATATATATATATATTTTTTTTACTTATGTTTTACGTTTACGTGAAAAATAATCTTATGCAGTAGCTGATTGAGGATGATTTATTTTATAATATGGCAGAGATAATATTACAATATATGTATTTAAAGAGCAATCAACTAAATTTTTGGAAAAATTGCAATCACACTTCTGTTTAAGAAGAAAACATCCACAAAATGGTCACTATAACCACAGTTTTTACAATAATTTAATAAATTAACCTACCACAATTGTCTTATTAATTTGACATAACAAGATATTACCGAGAATTACAACAAAAAATATCACTTAATAGAATTGCTTTCATACATTTTTTTAACATGGAATTATTATTCTTACATTACTATCCTTGTAATATAAGGATGTTATTACTGTTACACTATTTATGATTTAATTTTTTTTAGTTTGATTTTAAAACTATTTTTACTCTAGAGACCTCAAATTTCAGCTTTTCTTTGGCTTATCCTCAAAAAGTATAAGAAATAATTAAAAATCCCTTTTTTTTAATAAAAAAATTTATACATCCTTATTGTGTAATAAAATGTTAAGCTATTTGAAATCTTCAGTAAACTGTTGGTAAACCTAGGATTAATTAAGAGTTAAGAATGAGTCTTTATTTTCAAACTCTGTTTTAGGTGTACTTAGCTGTTTAGAACTGAATGCATGGGAAAGTGTAGTACAACATATTCTAAATAATTTTTTAAAAAATTATAGCAAACTAATTAATTAATTAATAATATAATATCATGTTTTTAAAATAAATCAGTTTTAATTACTAATTCAAAAATTATAATTTATTATTAATTAATTTTCATTTTCATCATAAGAGAGTTAAAATACAAACATAATGGAAATTGCTAACTAAAGAAAGGAAGGATGTGATGCTAATAGCTTTAGGAATAAAATGTTTTCTCCATTAAATCTTAGAGTAGCCAACTTTAAAGTAATTTACTGCATGTTTGCTTGCATATTTTGAATAACAGAATTAAGTATGGATTTTTTTTCTGGGCAAAAAATTTAGCATTGAAGTGACTTTTGTTTCACCAGATTTATTTTTTCTCTTAGTGAATGATTATCCATTATAAAAATATGAGATTCTTATTTTATAACATGTCAATGCTAAATTTAACCTACCCTAATGTTAACTGTGTTACACTATTATCCGTTGTATTTCCACTTCCTATATCAAAATATATTAAAAATATTTGTGACAGAAAAGTTATTTCACTGTATGCAATAATTCCAACATCAGAACCTGAAACAATATCATTCCCTAATTTGTTGAAGCCTAATTCATTAAGTCTGCAACAAAAGTACATAATGCAATAACAAAATATAAATAAAAAAAGAAACAAAAAGGAGACTGTAAGAAATTATTTCATTAAAGAGAATTATTCTTGTGTACTTCTACCCTAATATTTTTACAAGTATTTTAAGTGACCGTACTATGAGGCCAACAATTTTTATTCCAAAAAGTGGATTAAATTTTGGCCACTTATTGAATTTTTCCATTAACTAGTTTTAACTGTAATTTTAACGTTATCTTTTTCAACATGCCTAGATTTCCAAATTTCAAAACCTAAACCTTTTCTTGTGAGTAATACATAGTTTACATACCACCAAAAATTTAAATAATTTATACTTCCTCTGGCAAAATAAATTACATAATATGTAATTTAATTAAATTGCATTTAATTAAATTTAATCTAATTAAACATAACTTACATTATTTTTTATAACACTTATCTGATATTTCAATCACCAAAGTCTAATATGGAATAAATTTATTCAAAAAATGCATATTTTTATTTCTGGTCCACATATGAATTAATTAAAAATTAATGTAAGTATGCAAATCACATAAATTAAATTATAGATTCTATTAACAACAACAATGATAATGTACAAATAACACTGACTATATACATTATTTAATGATATAGTAATAAATTATTTTATTCATGCTTATTATATTCGGTACTTTGTTAGACTACTATATCAACAGCTAATTATACAAAAATTGTTTTAAAACCATTAAACATTTCAAATGAAGGAAATGTAAATATATATGTACAATTACAAGCAGCTTATCTATATTATTGGTTTAAAGGCTGTTGCCTCAGCAATATTGGTATTATGTGTTACATACCATATATTAGTTACTTTACAAATGATGGATGCTTTATTAAAACCAGAATAAATAATTATACAGTGTACATGCATAATATATAATTTAATATAACAAATAATTATGTAAATACAACCATGAAAATTGTTATTATGTTGCATAAACTTATTGTTTTCCTAACATTTTTTTTTAACATAAAACTCCCATCAGTGTACAAAACATCAGTATTTGAGTTTTAATAAAAAAGACTTTTACATCAGCAAATTATGAATTAATATATCAGGAGATTTACTTTTAACTTTGTTCACATTTACAACATATGAGTAACTCATTCCTTCCACATTTGGGATATCCATTTTGAAGAACAATAAGCATATGTGCCAGGTTTACTTGGAAAAGAGAGAAGTGAAGTTGTTTCCCACTGTCTTCCTTTCCAAACTGAATATATTGTTACATAATATCAGTATACAAGTCTACTAAAATGCAGATGATACTCAGCCCTACAAGTGACATCTTTATTCTGTTCATCATACAGATTGACTGTAAAGTGGATATCACTACTCTCAGAGAAAGAAACTCTTCAATAATGTGGTTGTACCTCTTATGCATTACAATAAAATGCTTTATCATATCCATAAGAAAGCTTGAGAAAGAGTGTCAAAGAAACACCCCTCTTCATATGAGAAACAATGGATTATATTCACTATCCGTAATCAATAGGGAAAACTTTGTTCTATATCAAGCAATATTGTTTTAACTTTAAAAACCATGCATTATAAAAATTAAATAAAAAAATATAATACACACTGTATATTTTTGGCACTTGAAATCTCCATTCAGAATTGGAATTTTAAATAGCAATCAATGCTATAGTACAGAACCAACAAAAATTTCAAAAATATGAAGTGAAAGTGCATCTAATATTGTTTAACAAGTGAACTGTAGAAACCAGTTTATTAAATATAGTTTTGGCTGTAGGCTTTTTATTTTACTTTACACCCTTCAATTTCCAGGATATTACTTCTTGAAACATTCCAAATGTTGCAGAAGTATCAGGTTAAAAAAGTTACCATTTACTGTTTTACCCAGACCCCATTTTAGGTTTTTACTCATAATTTATGAATTGCTAGTCAGTTCATTAAATAAATAATTTATGGTTTAAACTGTGATACCTGAAACTGATCTAGCAAAGGTCTCAGTGCAGGTGCGCAGTTAGTTTCAGTATTTCTTTTATGGCAATTTTCTGAAATATTTTAAGAGAATGAATTAATTTTTTACATTACTCACTTATGCTTCCTTATAATGCTTATAACAAATTTGTAATTAATCTCATTTTTAACACTTTCTACGAGGCATGCTGGGAGTGGTAAAAAATTATAGTAACTGCTTAAATTGTTTATATTACTAATTATTAAAGCTCCACTAAAACACACCTTTCTGTATAATATTTTTCAAATAACCTCTCTGTAATCTGTTATAAAGAACATATTATGTTGTATCTGAAAAATTCTGATATTTTAATTCTCAAACCTGAAAGCTAATGGGGTTATTAAAAAACGAATTACAAATCAAAACAGTAACTACTCCATACATTTTCAAACAATATTTTTCTGTAAACATTTTAAAAATATCTTTAAATTACTTTGAAAGAAAGATTTCACTGAATAACTTGATTCACTTAACTTAATTGTTTAAATTCTACTATAATGTTTTTTGAGAGAAAATGTGGAACTAAATTCAACCAATGCTTACAACTCTTATTTTAAATATATTTAAAACTCTTGGCTTATAAAGCAACAGATTTAAATTTAATTTAATTAATGTTGAATCTAAATTATTCAATACATAATCATTTGTTACATGTCATATGCAAGAGCATGCTAAAGTCAATAGTTTCTACCATTTCGAGTAGTACAATTGACTTATGATGAATGAAATTAATTATTTTGTCAATGAATTAGGGAGAATGTATAAGTTCGCACCTCATAGGAAATTTTACAACTGTTGTTCTCAGTTATTTGCATGGTTTCTTTTCTTGTAAAGCTAATTAAAAATGTTCCAGTAGTTTAAGATAAATTTATCTCCATTGATTAATAAATCTTTGTAGTGGATTCTGCATATTCACAGTGTTAATTAAGATAATATGAAATATAGTAATCATACTATTATCAAGTTATATTATAAGTACTAACATATTTCAGCAATTTTTCATTGAATTGATCAACAGAGAAGATCATAAATATTCATGAAAAAATTAAAATTGTAAAAAAAATTGTTTCTTTTTAGTCAGATAAATTAGAAATAATATCTTTATTATCACATATTTTTTATTACTGTATAATAACAGAAAGTAATTAATGCATAGAATTTTTTAAATGATTCAAATTGCATGATGATTATAACTGTAAAATCTCTATTGAGAAGACTCAAATTACGGCATTCAAAGGAGCAAAACCAGTAAGATCAAAAATTGTACTTAATGACACTGTCCTAAATTCACTGTCAGATAAATTCTTTTAAGTATATGGGACATGTATTTTCCCCTTTGTATGAAAGAAACTATGTTAAAGTTGTACACTCAATCATTGTTGTATCTACTCTGTTATATGGCTTTGAGGCTTGAGTTTTAAGAAGAAATGAATATTATACTCTACACAGGCCACTGAAATGAATTTCTTAAGGACCCTTAAAGGTATAACTTAAGGTACTTAAAGTAGTACTAGTGAGTATTCTATCCACTGAGAATGTTAGAAGATACTTCAATATTACTTTCATAATTGATGTAATAACAAATTATAGAGAGCAATGGAAGGGACATATAGGAAGCACAGAGGATTCAAGAATTCTCAGACTCTTAAATACACTCTGTTACAAAGGAGGAAAAGAGGATGATCAAAGAAGTGCTAGAATGCCAGAACAGGTCTGTGATCTACACCTTGTTATGGAAATGATGGTCATGATTTTCATTTTTAAAATACAAATTATTTTTTATATTTATTAATAAACATACATATAAATCTTTCATACATTATTAAACAACTTATCTGACTAAAATAAATACTATTCTCTTTTGTAATTTTAATTCTTTATGCATATTTTGGAATTATACCTTTGATGATGATGGATCAACCAAAATAGATTAAGATATCATTACTAGCTTAACAAATATTAAAATGAAAAAACCAAAATTAACAGTGAATTTGTTCTTATTTTTAATTTTAGCAACATAACATTCTCTCACTTTCTATTCTATTTTAATCAATACACCAAATTTATGTACACTTCTGTAACTTTGTATTCCATTTAATTCAGTACTAAAAAATGTGTAGAAGCGTTATACATATTATTTACATATCTATTTTTATTTTTGTGTTACGTATAGAATTTAAAAAAAATATGAAATTATAAAAATATCTGATCAATGAACCTCTACAGCAGAATGTGAAAATTTTGGTTTGCTTACCAAATAATTTTGTTTTTCTTTCATAATTTTTCTACATCAAACCAGTCCTTATCTTAACATTTTTGCACAACAAAATATTTTAATAAATTGTTATCGTGGAAGAAAAATAACAGGAGATCATTTAACATTTTATCACATTATTGTTTACAAAGCTGTCTAAGAATTTACATTGAACAAATATAAGCTTATAAATCCTATCATTAGGCCTATACTCATTATTTTGAAGTAATTATAATCTCTAAACTGCTTCTTTTTCTATTCTTCAACGATGAACATCATGGATCGAAGGACCTGTATGCTATTAATACATAAAAATAGTTAAAAAAACTGCTGAAATAAAAACTAACATATAGAGCTAAATTCCAGCTTATTATTGAGTTCAACTCTCAAAATTACAAATTGTAATTCTACTCAACAAAAACCTATACTTAAAAGAATTTCATATTCTTTTAATCAGAATAAAGAGAGAGTAATATTTTAATAAAGAAATAATTTTTCTTTATAAATTAGCTTGTTTAGCATGTTGTGTGTGAATGAACACATCCTAAAATAAAGTTTAAACTGTTTAATTTTTTCATTTGTTTAATAATATTTCAATTTGAATCGTGTTAAAATTTTCTAACTTAATAATTCAGTTTTCTTTTTTTATAAAATTCCTGAAAATAATTAAAAAACAGTACTTATCACTGAAATGACAATAGAGGATTAAAATAAATACAAATTTCTTATTAATCAATTTTTAAGTAACACTAGAACAAAACAAAAACAATATAATAAGAAATAAAGATCTAAGAATTTGAATTGCTAAATGAAAAGCTGGAACAAAATAAACAAACAAAATTTAATAATTAACTTCACTGTCTGAAATGTTTGTAAGCACTCAAGTCAAAGGGATGCCTATTTTAGGATAAATTACTTAACCACAGGCTTTGAAACTAGCAAGAATGATGGAAAAAATTAATTTAAAGCATTGAACAGTTGGCTTTAAAACTTAACATAATGATGATGATCCTATGAAACAAGTTTGTGTGAAGTAATACACTATTACAGTAATAATAGTAGAATGAGAAAATTATTATTTTTTCTAAAATATATTACAAAGAACAAATACAATGAATATAGGATTATCTTTTGGATTAGTCAACAAAATCTTTGGCTGAAAGTAATCATTATATTGGATAATTTAATTTCTTTTCTAGTTATTGAATCAATGTTAATTTGTATCACACTACTTTTACTTTTTACTTTTATGTTTATTACAATTTTTTATTTTTTTGGATACTTTAATTTTAAGAAGTGATTCCTACAGACGGATTAAATTACAGTGATATTTAGCTATTTTATAATTTTTCTACATTAAACAAAACCTGCCAGAACAAAATTTTTTGAAATCTCAATGGTTTCAATTTTAAAAAGATTTTGTTGCTGCTGAAGATGATTATACATTTATTGTGTCTTTCAAACAACAGTAAATAAGTAAGGAGCATTTCTTATTTCAAAAAAATAGTGTTTTAAATATGTTTTTGAACTTGTTTTTTTAGTTCCAACAGCTCTGTACAACATTTTGCTCATGTAATGGCAATGCTTTGTTGCAAAATGAATACATATAATTAACACTCCAAGCTGTTCATCATTGAAAAAACTTGTTATATTGTTGAAATTGCATAAATCAAATGTTAATTATTACTTTATAAACAGGTTTTTTAACAATTTGAAAATTTTGTTATTTAAGGTACTATTTTTTAATGTTACAGAACATCTAATAAAAAATAAATGTATACAAGGGATATCTCTAAAGTAAAGACCGGTGGAAAATTTCTCTCCTTAAAGTTAGTGAGCCTGACACAGGCTCATGAATGACACATTCATGACCACACTAGAATGTACACATTGCATTGTTGTCTGTAAGTTGTTACATTGTTTGATTACATGTGAGTAATTACGTTATAATAGGAATAGGAAAATTGATGTTGCCACCGACTGTGAAATACGTGAAGTCATTCATTTTTTTAAACCATCAAAAAGTTAAGCTGGCTAAAATTCATAGGCAGTTGGTTGCTGTGTACAGTGATAATGTAATGAATGAAAGAAACAGAGAAATGTTCGAAAATGGTGTGAAAGGTTTAGAAATAACAGAATTAATGTGCATGAAGAAGAACGTTCGGGGAGGTCCTCGATAATCACTGAGGACTTGTTGAAACGCATCAATGATGAAATCAGAAAAGGTCGTTGCTCTACAATTTCCAACCTTGCCCTTCTTTTTCCTGATATTTCAAGAGCTGTTATTAGTCACAACCATTTAGGCTTCAGAAAGGTTTCTGCACGTTGGGTGTCGCACATCTTAATGAAATGTCACAAAAAAATCCGAATGTGCTTTGGAATTTTTGATGCACTACACAGAAAAAGGTGATGAGTTCCTTAATTCAATTGTTACCAGCAATGAAACATGGATTTTGTATTACACGCCAGAGAGAAAATGGCAGTCAAGTCAATGGCATCATTCTTAATCACCAACCAGACCAACAAAGGTAGTCTGGTTCGTCCCCAGCCATTTGGGCGCAAACTGATGGCCACAATTTTTGGGATTGGTTTGGCATACTGCTGATTGATTTCAGGCCACATAGAAGACTATAAATGCAGAAACCTACTGCAAAACAATACGTAAGTTACGGTGTGACATTCAAACTCAGTGACGTGGGCAGCTGATCAATGGCGTCTTCCTGCTGCGTGATAATGCACGTCCATATGTTGCAGGTTCAACACGTGATTTACTGAGAACATTTGGATGGGAAATTTATGATCACCCATCACGTAGTTCAGACTTAGCTCCTTCTAATTACCATTTGTTTGGAAAATTGAAAAAGATTTTGAGCGAAAAGCAATTTACGGGCAACGATGAATTTAAAAATGCTGTTAATAAGGGGTTAAATGGAATGGTGACAGAAGAATACAATGATGGTATATTGAAGCTGGTGTATTGTTATGATAAATGTCTAATTCGTATGGCGATTATATAGAGAAGTAGTACAAGGTGTCTAGTTTAAGTGAAATAAAAATTATTATTAAGTTTTCAGAATAATTTTTTTACAATGAAACAGTCTTTACTTTAAAGATAACTTCTGATATTATTAATATAACAAATAATTTAGAAATCTTTAAAGATAAGTAATAATAATAAGGAAATTGATATATTGGAAAAATATTATATTAATATAAACTTATTAATAAACATATTGAATTTGATAATATACTGTTAAATTTAGTGGACCTGACACAACAATTAAATGATTTTGTTCTGTATCATACCATGGTGGATGTAAGATGTTTTTAAATATAACAACAGTATATACATGCTGACATTTTTAATATTTTTGACTATATATAATTTTAAAAGTAATATATTTAATTTTCATATTTTAATTATGTGTATTTTAAAATAAGTCTGCTGATGATGGAGATCTGATGCTCCGAAACTACTTCAGATAAATAGGTAAGTGTTCTTACTTTTTATGAACTACATTTGGTAGTATAAATATTATTATTTTTATAATATAAATAGAAATTTAGAGGTCACTCTTTTTGCAGAGAATCAAGAAGATTTTGAGGAGATTACATTACATTAAACTCTCATCAACGAAACAGAATATACAGGACAACACAATTTACAGATGAAACAGAGTATGCATAGAGGGACACTATTTTAAGGAGGTAGATCAGTTTAAGTATTTCAGGTGATAATGTCAAATAAAAACATGAAAGAACCAGAAATAAAGAAGAGATTCAATCTTAAAGTACATGCCTCCAAGCATGTAACAAGATTATGTCATTAAAGTCATTACCATGCCAAACAAAAAACTGAGACTACCATATAATTATCAGACCAACTGTAATGTACGAGGCAGAAACATGGATTCTGAATTAAGATGCAGAATTCTGTAAAGAAGTTTATTCTCATAGCTTTTGAGAATTAAATCCTAAGGAAGGTCTTTAACTCCGTAAATGAAGATGGAGAGTGAAGGATGAGGAAAAACAGGAAGATAAGAAAGTAGTATAAGAAACCTGACCCAAATGAAGGACAGAAGAATTAGGTGGGCAGGTAATATTTTATAAAGATAAGAAATAGGACTGGATAAACTAAGCACACCAAACAGAGATTGTGGGATCAAGTTAAAAAGGACCTGACTAAATTGTGCATGACAGTTGAGGAGGCAGCAGACAGAGTAAGATTGTGGGAAATTGTTGGAGTGGCCAAATCCCATCTTGGACATCAGTAACTATGGGATTAATAATAGTAATATAATAGTATATTAAAAGATAGAAGGAATATTGTTTATGACAATGAAACTTGGGGTTAAGTGGTAAAGGGGAAAATTTTTAATGTAGGAGAGGAAGAGAGATTGTAAAATGGGTTCTGTTAATGTTTAAAGCAGGGAGAAAACAACAATGACTAAGTAATTCCATGAATTTTGTACATTTCAATTAATGGTTAAAAGAAGATATGGCTGGGAAACAATGGAATACATATGTGACTGCTCTTCTAACCAAATTTGCTCTATCAAAGCAAAATTTTCAAAAATTTTTAACTTTATTAAAACCAAAAAAATCTGTTGTTTATGAATCTAGTTATATTTCTTTACATCTGTCACTACATCAAAGAATTTTAATGATATTGTTCTGGACTGAAATAAAAGAGATAATAAAAAATAAAAAAAACAAAAAATTTATATATGTTTGCAAAGGAAAGTAAAACTACATCTTTTTCTGTGCAAATTACACCATAGAAAAGTATAAAAAATGAAAATAGGAACCAAGTGAAGAATCATGAAGAACAATATTTAAGAATAATGTTGGACAAGATGATGAATCTAAAATAAATTTGAATGGCTCTGGTTCAAGCAATGACAGATTTCGAACAGATTCTATATTTTGAAGTTTCAGGGGAAGTAACAGTAATAGTTCTGATTAATTATAGAAGGGGAAAAGTACTGCTTTGAAAGTGAAGTGAAAGAATGCCTACAAACTATAAATAACAAGTTAATAATTATTAAAAGGTTGTGTATGTTAAAGAAAAAAAAAGAATTTCACAGTATTCCATTAATAGGTACTGATTTGTTTGGGCTAGAGAGGTTTAGCAAAAATTATGATTTTTTCATTCCTTCACTCTCATCATGTTGTGAACAGTAGTATAATCCTTAAACAAAAAAAAAAACTATGTTAAGGAAAGTAAACAATTACAAGTAAGTAAACAAATAAACAATAAAAGGTACTCTACATTATAAGGCTTATAAGTTGTTAAATTCCTCAAGAAATTCACACTTTTCATTTTTAGTATAAATACACAAAGTAATAGTTTTGACTGAATTTTTCTCTTTAAGAAAATAAATTTTCAAGAGATTTTTTCTCTTTTTCAATAAAATTAACAATAATTCTCAGAAGAAGAACGAATAGGTGGTTTCTATATTTTGCTTTTCATAATCCTAGTTATCATTTATAACACTGACTAGATCTTTTAAAATCTGTTTATGAAAAAGAGAATTCATTTAACCTTTACTGATTTAAATTCTGATACTGTGCTTGATATTGTAACACTATAAATATTTAAAAGCATAAACTTATTAAACAACAGATCAAACTAAAATGATATTTTATATATATATATATATTTAAATATTTTATCAACCAGTGTTTTTATTCTGTGGTTTTGTGGTTAATAAGTGGTTTTATCAACTGCTTATTTTACCAAATAATATAATTTAATTAATTATAATATTGAAATCACCAGATACAGTCAGTCAATTAAAAAAAGAGGAAGTAATAAGTTTTCAAAAGTAACTGATCACCTTATAAAAAATAAACATACAATCACAGATATTCATTAATTTAGAAATAATGGAAATAAATAATAGTAGTAGGAAAATTGTTAATCTTGAAAAATATTATATCAATAAATTTAAAGCAGACATAAACTCATAAAGAACAAACAGAATAAGGTAGTTCACTATACTCATATAAATTGGTAGAACTGCTATCATAATCAAATACGACGTATTTTAATAAGAATTTTCACTTATTGTCATACCATGACATATGAAGGCAAAATTAGTAGGTAAGTGTTTCTTATTTAATTGACTCTCTCTGGTAGTTTCAGTGTTATAATTAATTATTTATATGTATGGTAGTGTCAAAAAAAAAGAGAATTATCTTCTGTAGGCAAATGGGTTGGCAATGCTACCTTTCCTGCAAGTACGTTTACTAGACACTCTCTCTGCTCAGTTGGCCATTCATGAGAAAACATCACAGTGGACTGAGTTATTGTTTTCTTAAACACTTGTCAATATTCTTGGCAATTTTGCAGTGGCAAACTTTAAGAAGCAATGCAACAACATCAAATTCTGTTTCCTGTTAAAGAAAACAGTGGAAGAAACAGATTCAATGCTTTGGAAAGCTTATGAAAGGAAGCTCTAAGCCAGGCAAGAATTTACGAGTAGTTTGTCTGGTTCAGAAGTGGCAAAAATCATTTGAAGATGAACCCAGGTTCATCTTCAGGTTCAGGTCGCCCTCAACATCTAGAACAAATGAAAATGTTCTAGAAGTGTGCATCTTGTTTGATCATCACATAACAATCAATGAATTAGAGGAAATAACTGGAATCTTTCCTGGAGTTCATGCTAAAGAATCCTAACTGAAGATTTGAACATGAGACGCATTGCGACAAAGTTTGTTCCAAGATTGTTTTCTGATGACCAGAGGGAAAACCATCCCTACCAAGAATTAAAAGAACAGGCACAAACTAACCAGAGTTTTTGTCAAAAGTTATAATGGGGGGATGAGTCTTGGTGTTATGACTAAGAACCTGAAAACAGCAGTCCAGCCAGTAGAAGACAGATTCATCGTCCCGACCAAAAAAAGCACAGCAAATGAAAAATCAAATGTGATATCCATGGTGCTTTGTTTTTTCAGTATCAAAGGAATCATTCATGTTGAATTTCCTCAGGGCACCACATTGAACCAACATTACTATCTGCAAGTGCTGAAGGGATTGCATGAAGCGGTGAGAAAAAATACCTTTATTGTCGTGATCGGGGAACTGGCTGCTTCATCATGACAATGAGCCTATCCAAACAACATTGAAAAATCAACCATTTTTGATGAAAAATGGCATGACAATTGTTTCTTACCCTGCTTACTCATCCAACTTAGCCCTCTGTGATGTTTTCTTACTCCCAAGAATGAAGAAAAACCTAAAGGGAAAGCATTTTCAGGACATAGAAGAGGCTAAGAAAAAATTGCTGAAGGCACTCAACAGTATTAGTTCAAAAAAATATAAAAAATGTTTCAAAGAGTGGAAAAACCATAGGCAATATTTTGGAAGGTGATTGATGTTTTCAAGATGTGATCTTAAATTAAAAAAATTTAAATAAATAATTCTTGTTTTTTTGGCTACCCCTTCATATGTTTATTACTTTCCTGTCTAAATAGAGTGTATTAACCCAAATTAAATTCAGAAAGTTTCAGATTTCAGTAAATTGTTTAATGATCTGTTGAAATAATAATATAATCTGAATCTGTGAAATAATAATACAAGGTAACAGTGAATTAAGTCGAAAGCTGCTTGTTATTTTAGTCTTTGGTGGACTGATTATAGTTACTGAATTATCAATTCCTACGACCAGAAGGAAAACCATCTAGAGTTGCCAAGAACTGAAAAAACAGGCACAAACTAACCCAGATTGTTTGTCAAAAGTTATAATAATGGAGTAGTTTAATGGACTTTGTTGGATAAAATACAATGTGATCTCTTTATTTTGGACTCTGAACTTCAGTTATGCTAAAATTACAAAAAAAAAGAACTAAAATCTTGGCAGAAGAATATTTGGCTATACAGTTTGAAAAATATTTATTTTTTTAATAACACAGATAAGAAAGTAATTATATATTATTAAAAGGTAAAAAATAAAATTAACAATAGTCAGTGCAGAAACTGGAATTATAATATTATTATCTACCTTCTATTTCTTTTTATCTTATTTCATATAATTCCTGAATTTATTTAAATTAAATTTTCTGTAGTCCATATTTCCTGAATTATCAATTGTAATTCCTGAATTATTTTTAATCCTGATTTATAGAAGAAGGATACAGAAAAGGCTAGAAGGCCATAGAGATTTGCTGTAGGTAAGTAGAAATTTGCAGAAGATGATAAGAGATTTACCAAAGGTGACCATCTCATTGCTTTTTTCAAGTAGAAGTGATGCACAGTAAGGAATCTAAGGATAAGTATGGTGACAATATTGACCATATAAATGGTCTATCTAATGAAATGTAAAATATAGTGTTAAGAAAATTTCTCAATGCTTTCGAGATATTTGCTTTTGTTAGAGAAAGTCTTTATGTAAGGAAGAAGATTTAATAAAATTTAAGATTTTGTCAGAAATTAAAAAACTTTTGTAAATAAAAAGTTATTAAGTTTCTTAGTATAGAAGAGCTAGTGGAGGTACTATCCATGATGTTAAAAAAGGATAACATTTAAATCAATAAATTAGATTTATCACAACATTAAATTTCAATATTATCAAATAATGCTTGATTCTAAGTGTAAATTATATTGTGCCAATTTATCATAATTTTAACAAATGTAACAGAGATTTTAATGAATTAAAAATATTTTTGTATGTAAATTAATATAAATATGGAATTAATTAGAGATTTAAATGGTCAATTAGGTGCAGAACAAAACATTCTAGGTGAACAGAATAGAACATATGTATAGAATGTACTTGTTAGAATACAAGCATTATACAAGCTATTTTTAAGTAGTACTAGTACTACAAAAAATACAATCCAAAGTACTAACTGCAAGAGACAAAATATTAACAAATTTATTTAATAATTTAAACTTGGTTGTAGTTAACGGTAAATCAAAAAATAACATTCTAGAAGAATTCATATTCACAGAGCCTCAAGGTTTATCATTAACTGATTTATATGCAGTCTCAACAAATGTAACATCTTTTATCAACTCATTCATTAATGAAATATGCTCGAGCCACTTTTCAATTCTTATTCAGTTTAGGATTGCAAAGGTGGTAGAAGAACACTGTACCATCATTACCAAAATTGAAATGGACTGATTAATGTAAACGAGTTATCAGTTCACAATGAGCATTCTGGTTGAGAAGCGACCAAAGTCACTGGATATCAACTCAAAGAGCATGCAAAAGTTTTATGGGAAATTGTTTATGAGAGATGTGCAAATGGTACCAGTGTAATAGAAGACAATATAAAAATCTTATAAGCAAGAATGGTTTGCTTTCTTGTGATTCAAAGCACAAAAAAGAGGTCTTTTGATTTTATTTAATATAATTTTAAAAAAAATTGATTCTGCTATTATTAAAAAAAAAATTGTTAAAGCTAATAAGTGGTATAAATGGATATGCGGCAATAAAAGAAGAAAATATTGGGTGAGAGGCATAAATAAAATGAAAATAATCAAGAGTGTAAATGATTTTTGGAAAATGGTTCACTGTTTAAAAAAAAAAATTTGTAATGGAGGCAATATTGTAGTCTGTAAGTGGGTACAGATAGCACTTTAAGCAGCAGAACTGTCAAACAAATGTTAAGATGGTTTATGTGACTCCAAATACTGAAAGTTTCACAGTGGATGATAATTTTCTTTGCTTGACATGTCTGAAATGACAAAAGATCAAATCAGATCAACGTCAAAAGATCTTCTTCATCAGGTGAACATCAAATCCATTGTATTAATCTAAAACAAAATTCTCTACAGTTATTTAGGAAAGTTACTGGATTTTTATAATAATGAATATAATGAAGTATCTGATTATTTTCAAAAATTGGTAGTTACTGTACATAAAAAAGACAGTTTAAAGAATGTTAATAATTATAAAGATATTTCATTGATAAGATTGTTACTAGGATCAGTTATTTTTTGGGTTGTAAAACATAAGATTCTGAGAATGTTTACAGCCAACTTTACATCATCATATTCAACTACTGATAATTTATTTACTTTCAACTACTGCTATTATAGAAGTAAGTATGAAATGACCAAAAATAAAAAAAAATTCTTTGTTGACTGTCAGCAGCATTTGATAGGATAAATAGGTACAACTTTATTTTATAAGCTTTGTGGAATAGATAAGTCATCAAAAATGAAAAATATGCTAATAAGCATATATAGTGGAATCAGTGCTGCAATTTTGCATAAATAGGGGCTTACAGAGAGCTTAGAAGCTTATGTACGAGTCAACTTACGGTACTTGTGGCTCAAGTTCTGTTCTTTTCACTATTTATCAATGATAGTAAGGATTATTTGGAATGAGGGATTTCAATAAATGGTGTTCTTATAAAGTTCTTGGAATATACTGATAGTATTGTATTGTTGGCTACAGAAGACTGTACGTCCAGAGGATGATGAGTGAATTCAAGAATATTGTCTTAATAAAAATCTTATAACAAACTTAAATAAATCTAAGGTGGTGGGGGCTTTAGAAATAGTGGAAAGTGTAGAATTAAAAATATAGTGATAATGAAACCAAAAAATTGAGAAGGTAAAGTATCATTTGAGCAACACTTTCAAGAGAACGCAGTAAAAGCAATATTTTTACCATATACATTTAATAGTGTTGTTTTGAATAAAGATTTCATGTTTTCAGCAAAACTTCAAGTCTAACATGGATTTAAGGTCAGTTATTTGTATTACACCACAGGCTTGTGTCTCCAAGTGGTATGAAAGTATTTAGCATATGCATAGATATTTCTTTAAGAGTTTTCAGTACACCAAAGTGGGCACCAAAGATCAAACATACTGGTATAGATCAGTATACCTTAAAAAAAGTTATAGTTACTAAATAACAGTACCTTAAAATGTCTTTCTCACATAAGAGAAAGACATTCTGGTATCACTACTGGAAACAATTATGTGAAACTATAACCTACCTATGATATTTTTATTTACAGAATTCTAAAACAAAAAGATTTTGGAACCAATTATAATAAATATAATAATATTATAATAAATAAATGTTAATTATTTATACAGTAATATAGTATTGGCTGGCCACCAAGTAGTATATTTTGTTTTTGTCCTATTTAATTTAATTTTATCATAATTGATGTCAAATTTTTATACATGCAACTTTTAATTTCAATAATTTTAATTAATATTAATTTTTAACATTTTTTATATTTCTTTTAAAAAAATTATAAAATGTGAAAAATATTTTAACTTTTAAATTTTTAATCTTAATTCTTATATAATAAATTTTATATATTATATATTTTAATTATCATTTTGAGTTTAATATGTAATTTGGTAATAAACATATTATAAAGAAGAATTACAACTGATGATGCGGGTTGCCATGAAAGTACTATTGTAGACATTATGAAAAAATAAGGTGAGTGTTACTTTACTTGGGTGGATCAAGTTGAGTTATATACAATAATTTTTTTTTTTTTTTTATTAAAAAAAAAATATTAATACAGAGGTGATATGGGTCTTGAAAAGATAGATTTTAGAAAATATACATACAGATCATTTTTATACAGTTAAAAGCATCTGCTTATAGCCTGCACATTTTGCTTAAGGTTTTTATTTTATTTATTATTTATTTATTTATTGTTTCTTATAATTATTTATTTACTTTTTCTATTTTTAGTTTTTTGTCAACTTTCCACCAAAGTGACCAACCTTAATAATTAATTAAAAGTACAATAGGTCTATTTTATGATATATTTTTGACTGATTTTTTTCTTTTTTTTTGTTAGCTTTATATTGCTAGAATTATTTTATGGTTTTAATTTTTTTATTTTTTTAATAACAAAGTAGAAGAAATTATGTTTCATCATATTGTAATGAATCAAATTGTAATACATTATAGCAAATTGATTTTGTTTTGCAATAGATTGTTGTTATTATTACATACAATACTTAAGAAGTTCTACTTAGTAAGTTTCCATGAATGGTGTAAATATGTTTGCTAGTGAAAGCACAGTTCTGATGGCCTCAGTAGAGAAAAATGATGATTAGAGAGAAAAGTGTGGAACATTTTATAACTTATAGTAAGCACATTTTAGGATTTTTACAAATTTGTTTATTATAATAATATAAATTAATGTTGGACAGAGAATTAAAAATGCAAATATTAAAAAAAAAATTTGATAAGTAAATTAAACTTTTCACTTATTGGTTTCAACAATTAATTGATCTTGATATATAACACTTCAGCAGAGGGAATTTCTTTAATGAAATTATTATAAAAACACAAATATTACAAAAATAAACCTTTTATTCTTATAGCACCAAGGAAAATAAATATAAAATAGTGACAAATTTTTTGTTCAGATATATAATAAAAAGAACTTTTTAAAATGGTTTGTCTTTCTTTCTAATGCCTTGCCGTAGTGTACAATAATAATAAAATTATATGAAAAAAATTATTACCTACCATTAATATAATATAAAAAATTGAAATTATCATTTATAAAAAAAATAACTACAAAAATTTAATAATTAAAAAAAATGTTGAATTTACTTTTCGATACAGATATCTGCATTTAAAAAAGTCACAAAAAATTACTGGAAAGGGACGAAAAACAGAGAGAGATTGATGAACAGAAAGAGTAAGCAAACTATAAGTGTGTGAAATAAGACAGTTTTTTGTGAGTAACCTGATGCTAGAATAGTGGTTCAGTTCCTAACTGATATGTTAGGAACTGATATTATAGCTGCTATTCTTTCACACTTTAGAATTCAACCACAAACACAAGTTAAAGGGGTAATTTTTTTATGAACCAGTAAGTGAGGTTATTTTTTGCTCTATCTGTGTACTCATGATACCTGAGTACCTTTTTTGCTGGGTTCAATTTAACATATAATAATTCTAATAAAAAAGTTGAATAAAATAACAAAAAATTAAGATATTAAAATTAACAAAATCAACAACAAAAAACCTCATCATTCCAGTCAATCTTCACTAAATTATACCCACACATTTATAGAAGAGAACAAAAAATCTATTTTGAAAGAAGAAGTAAACTTAATGATTTTGGGAACAAAAACTCATATAATTTTGTAATTGGATATAAGGGGTTGAATAAGTCCTTTTCGTTTAATTAATTATGGGGGTTATAGGAGAAAAAAAAACTTTAAAGGAAAGTAAAGTAAATTATATTTTTAATAGCTGAGAAACTGTTTTAAATCAAAGTATGGCCATTTTCCAGTTCTTGTATTTGTTAATATATAATTTACCGTAATGTTCCTGTACCACTTAAAACCATTAAAATTACAACATATCCACAACCTACTCTTTTAATCAATAACAATAATTTGGCATGGTTATTTTAGATTACTGTCAATATAATGACATATACTTGCTTTGAACAGAAAATGTTCAGATGACAATGTAATTAAATACAAGTATAGTTTACCTCATTCATTTGTTCCAATCTGCATGTAATTCCCAAGTATGTGAAGTAAACATTTAATGTGCATCACTATAAAACTGCTAAATTTTAAATTTATAATGCTTAAAATGAAGCCACATATTTCACCAGCAAGAAGTAAAAAAAATTGGATTCATATACATTTTAAAGTTCTTTACGTAATCAATGAATGTAGAATCTCTGATAGAAACTATTAGGCCACGTTCCAATGTAAAGTAAAGAAAAAGTACCTGATAACAGTCATCAATTATAGTCACATAATGTTGTAAGTTATGTAATTCAAAGTACATTCAATTATGTTACATACTTTCACATTGTGCGGCATAAGTTACAACCAAAACATTTTTTTTTGAAACAGACATTCTCAAAATGTACTATCTAAATTTCTTTTTCATTCTGTTATACACAGCAGACCAAAAAAATATTATTAATTAATGTAATTAATTATATATAGGAATAACTGGAAAAACGTAGTGTAATTCAAGATTCATTTTCAAAAAGTACTTATGAAATGGATAAAATATGTGGAATGGATATTTTGCGAAGATAAAATGTGTCGTTAGGCCATTTATGAATTTATTTTAAATACTTTATTGATAAACAGTGTTTATTTATTTTATGCATGCTAAATTTAGGCATGTGCCTGGGCCCAGGTTGCTACATACATCTGTTCGTACATCAGAGGGCAGCAGCAGGCTATGTGTATGTGGGCAGGGGAAATTTCTTCTGAATCTCATTCAACACCTTCACAAACTTCAAGGGTTGATGAAGAAACATAGGTAGTCAAAACAACTTTTGTTGATCCTGCTATGCCTACTGCCGAACAAGAGGCCTGAATTAATGATCAACCTAGTCTCATATCATTGTCAACCAAACCAAGTGGAGATCCAAATAAAGTTTTATCTGACACTGAAGAAAACGAAGACATCCTTTTAAAACCTGATACTCCTACTACTAGTATTACTGGTAACTTTAAGGCAAGGCGGTAAGATTCTTTAATGGAAATTAAAGATACTACAAGAGACTATTTTGTTAAACATGGTTTCAATTAAAATAAATATGATGACTTTGAACAATCTAAAAAAATCTTACTTTTGCAAAAAAAATTTAATTTGACTGGAAGATAATGGAATCATCTACATGATCGCTTGTCAACCAAAGCCCAGTTTTCAGAAATTGTGAACTCTAATAAAACCAAAAAGGAATATATATTCTTAATGACATTGTACATGAATTTAGTCATATTCCTTTATGCGTGTCACTGTAACATAGTTTTAAGACATATTTAATTATTCTGGACTAAAAATGTAATAAGAAGATTTGTAGAACTTTGCAAAAAGTAGAACTATTCTTTCTGCAGAATACACTACAAAAAAATGGAAGAAATATTAATAGCATGTGAAGAATATTGACTAATATATGTATAATAATATTGGAACAATATCACTCAGATCCTTTGGAACAAAATAATAGTTTCTTTAAAACTTCTCTAACAGGGTTGAACTTCTATTAATATGCTAAAATAATGCACAAAGAGGATATAATTTTCAAATGGAAAATTCTTTTCAATATAAATTGTACAAGCTACATGTTCTCAATTAACTTCTGTGAAAAATGTTATGAAGACTTTTCATTTCTTCATTAGAAAGTGGCCTGACAGTTAACATAATGGGATTACAAAGTAAATAACTCAGTAAAATCAAGCTTTAAAATGGACTGTTTTTCCAATTTTTACAACTTCTCACTAACAAGATATAACTTCAGAGATTCATCCCGAATATTGTAGCAGCTGTTTTGTCAGATTATCCATTAAAAAATTACTTTATAATTATTTTAAGCAATTACAGGAAACTAACAGAAATAAAAAGTTCTGAAAATAAACAGTTTTGCCTTTATTGTTAAAACTATCTGTAAAATATGAGTACTGAAATTTATTTTAATAATTTTAATACTATTTTTAACATAAAAGAAAACTTCCCACAAAGTAATGATAAGAATTTTGATTAATACATTCTGAATTAGTAGATACTCTTAGCATAAAAAGAAAGTAAATTCACAATCTAAAGAAACTAATATTGCAGTTTCACACAGATTTTTCACTTCTATAATCCTAGATGATGTTATCATTATTAGGTAGGGTTCAATTTATATAAGCACCAAAATTAAAAGCTTTTTTTTAATGATTAACACTCGATAATATTCTCCAAAATAAGAATATTTAAATGTAAAGAAATGATCTCACCCTATATGATTAAAGATCTGAGAACCAATAATCTTCATTATAAAGCAAAATATATTATTTCACCAGTAACTGCTTTCATTAAAATGCATATTGGTGCCAATTCAGATGCATGAAACCAATGTACTATTATAAAAGTTAGTTTCCTTCTCTTACTATAATAAGAAAAAGGAAGAATTTGAACTTTTTTAACATTATAATGATTATTAAAAAAATAATATTGATTTAAAATCTTGAATGTTAAACTACATTTTTTAGAATAATTAATCGCAACAAAATATGATGAGCTAAATATATTAACACATATTATTAAAGAACTACTGCAATTTGTTAAGAACAATTTTATTTCTGATGTACCAGTTAAAAAGTAAACTTTTTAAATACTTACGTACAGAATGACAATTAGCTTAAGAATAGTTATAACATTTATCAAAAAATATTTGCCATAAGAATACACAAAGATTAAAACAGAAGTTTAACATAAAGACAATTCATTGTTTAGGTTTACATTGAAAACATGAAGATATTCACAATTATAAAAAAAAAAATTTCTTTTTCAGAAATGGATTCTAAAGATAAATTATGTTAAAAAGTAAATAAATAAAATTAAAAAAAAAAATAACTATAATATACTGCTGCATTTTATATGCTGCTGCATTGTCAGGTTCTTTATATTGCTATACATTTTATTGTGACAATTTAAATAATTAGCTGCCTTTTAATTGGTTTTAAACCATTAGAAAAAGTGCTTTACTATCAAAACATAATTATTATTACAGGTTACTTTAGTAATTAATAAATCATTTTATTAATTATTATAAACTTATTAATAATCCTATTTATAACCTATTATATAAATTATTTATTTAACATTACTAATTTATATTAACAGAATTACGACTAATTATTTTAATAAATATCTATAACTTTACTTCGGTTCTGTAACTTTCAATTAAATAAAAATATATTTAAAACTACTTCTTGTTCTTTATACATCACCATACATAAACATAAATCTGTATATTGTATTATAAAACAAAGATTAAAAAAGAAAATATATTTTTATCACACTATAAAATATATATTAACATTAATCAATACTACTAATATTCATCTAATACCATTCATTTCATTAATGTATTTCTATAAAATCACACATTTAACAATTATTAACCTACAAATCACAACAAGTATAAAATATGTAATATATGTACAATTAATTTAAATTTTAAAATTACTTAAAATAAAATTAAAAGGTATAAACAAATCACTAATAATTCAGCACATTGTTTCTGGGTTGCCTGGAATAAGACTGTTCTCAGAAGAAGTAAGCTGAGGAGCAGCAGATGTTGATGGTGCAGCATCTGGGCTTTGTAAACTAACTGTTTGTGAATGACATGGTGTGGGCAGATCTCCTTCAATTGCACTACTTCTCCTTAATGACCTCCCCTAAAAAAAAAAAGAATGAGTAAATATATATAATTTACTCAATATGTATAAATGTATATGCATACATTACCGATCTCTGTAGTGGAGGGGCAGTGAGATGAAACTTCCTTTCATCTGGAAGTTTTGGGTTTGAGTATAATATCAGGCATGGCATATTTTATATGATACAAGATTCATTATCTATCATAGAGTAACTATTATTAGGTGTTAGCTTTCTGTTACTATTAAATGAATATATTTTTATAAAATATATTTCTCACTTTGGCTCTCTGCATGGGATACCAAAATATTGCTTACTAACAAAAATTAATTTAGAATTATTACTCATTAATAAACTGAAAATCTTTTCTTGGTATGAGCCATGATAAAGATAAATAAATGAAATCATAAGGAAGGTTTCTTGTGGTCTCAAACATTAAAGAGATTTCGGTAAAAATAAAGAAATTAACTAATTTTTTACATTGTCTATAAACAAAATTATTTAATTTGTCATTACATAGTAAAACTCCTGCTGAATCTTTCTGATTTCATAAAGGAGTTTTGTATTTTTTTAATCCAATTTTTAAATATTTTAATAAATCTTGACTGATCATTAATAACTATATTCCATACACTAACTAAATAGCAAATTAAAACTTAATTTTATAATTATAAGTAGTACTGTCATATCTGTTCTGTTAATTCTTCAAACATATAAAAGAATTTGCATCAAGTTTGGATTGGACTTCTTCATGATATCAAAAGATCAAGATTTCTTCTGGAAGATTCCCTTAATGAGAAATTTGTTAAGGTGAAGTAAAAGTAACTGATAGCAGAATTTTACTGGATGAACAATGTTATTGACCATTTATTAAGGCATCCAAAGATTTACTAAATTAAGTTTTAATAACAATAATAAGTTTCAAATACTGGAAGGGAAAAATTAAAATACATATGACGTGTTAGTTAAAGATTTAGTATGAAGTAAACAAACAGAAATAAAATAAATTGTAAAAAATAGGTTGGGAAAGTGGATCAGGCTAAACCAGTGTTTGATAAAACAAAAATATAAAAATTTATTATTATTTATCTTCTATTACATATGTAGTAATAGCCTAGTGGTCCAAATTGGTTGTGACCTTTCTTAAAACCATATACAGGCTACATCTCTTCTTTTCTTCAGCCCTTGATGCTATCAGGACTAACATTTGGATTCTTCTTGACATCACTGGTTCCTGGTCTTACTGATGATGCTGAAAAATCTTTATTTGTATAATATTGTCATTATGTGGAAGAAAGGGCTTCAGCTAGTAGGGTAGTAATTTCCACTGTATATGCTATGAATTGCAGGGCTATCCTGAGTGGAGTCTTGTACTGGTAGCTTTACAGGTATTAGTGAAGTGGTGTGTTCCACTGAGTGGAACTTCCAAATATTAGGTTGTTCTAATCTTGCTCACTGCAGTTGGGTTAACAATGATGCTTGTCATGCTTTGGTTTGGCTGTGATTTTAATGTAACTGATTCAACACTAAATTCACTCTTCTCCATCATATTCATCAATAAAACAGCGTGTTTCTGAATTCAAAAAAGGTCGCAAAATCACTGATGATAAACCATGATGTTTTCTGGGACACAAAAGGAATTATCTTTATTGATTACCTCAAAAAGGGTAAAACAATTAATATTGAGTACTACACAAACTTATTGCAATATTTGAGTAATGAAGGAAAAAGATAACAACACACTTAGTGAAAAAAAATGTCTTGTTTCATCATAACAATGTACCAGCACATTCATCAATCATTTCAATGGCTAAAATCAACAAACGTGATGTTCCAACTGCTTTTTCAACTGCCCTATTCACCAGATTTAGCATCCAGCAACTATCAATTATTTCCTAACCTCAAAAAATCGCTTGGCACACAATGATTTAAAACTCAACAAGGAAGTCATTATTGTTGTAAATGGGTACACTTTGAGAAGTTTGAATTATAAAGCCGTATTATGAAAATGTTTTAGAGAACCGTTATAAAAAGTGTATTAGTCTTTATGGAGATTATATTGAAAAAAAATTGTTGTCTTCTTTGTCAGGCTGGAAACTTTTCAGCCCATCCTCGTATGAGTTCAATCAATACAATAAAAATACAATCCAACAAGTACAAATAATTAAAGAGAAGAGATTATTGAATTGCAATTTTTAGATTAGATGTTAATATTGGTTGTGGGGTTCACATTTCCACACGCTATTTAGGCAGTAATAGCCTAAAAAACCTGAAATTTTTCAG
This sequence comes from Lycorma delicatula, assembly GCF_047948215.1. Lineage (NCBI taxonomy): Eukaryota > Metazoa > Arthropoda > Insecta > Hemiptera > Fulgoridae > Lycorma > Lycorma delicatula. The sequence continues at coordinate 129,618,614 of NC_134457.1, forward strand.
TAATGATGTATGAAATAATATTGATAACTCCTTTTATAATCATTCAGTCAATTCATGTCTTCAGTGCAGCAGTGTATCAATAGCACTAATCTGATGAGAGTAACTACAAAATTATTGATTATTGATTGTAAAAGTGACCAGTTACAGAGATCTACCATTGGCTTGCTATAGGAGCAACCAAGCAATTAAAACTAAATTTACACAGAGGGTGGATTAAAACATTATTAAAATGTTATTAAAAGAGTAAAGAAAAACTTTAAATTCTTATAGATGATAAGGATGGTAATGAAGATTCATATATTGAATGTTTTTGGTAAATCTATTCTCACATAATCTGTAAAATCCAACCACTTCATTGTCCTTGATGGAATGATAAGAAGGTGTTTAAAGACTGAGGAGTGCTCTATGGAGCATCAATCTTAGACCAATCAATGAATATCTCACACATTATCTTAAAGCCAATGTTGTATATGTAGAAAATTTAAATAGTTACAAATGAATCAATCTGCAAAAGCCTACCTTTATACCTATTAAGTGGAGTAAATTAAGATCTATATGCAGGCTAATTCTCACATTTTCTAATTTAGGATTATTAAAAAAATGGTAATGTATTTATCTCCACATGATGTTAATAATTTATTAAAATTATTCTGTTCAGTATACTGTACTAGCTATTACAGCCCAAATTTCAGAGAAATTCACTATAAAAATATTTTCATGGCTTATCAGTTAAAATATTTTCCTCAAGTGGTTTGAACATTTACATTAACAGAATAATAGTATAGCCTAAAAAACTCTCATAACATAAAATATTAAAATATAACATCATAAAAATAATATAATATCATAAAATATTTGTTCAGCTGCAATGTACTAGCTCAAAATTTTACATTAAAACATTAATAACATTCATGTTACGAAATTGAAAAAAACACACTTTTCCTGCACAATGTGAAAAAACAGAGGTCACGTATCTCTAATTATGAGTATTTTTTTGAAGACTATAGAGTGAATGGTGAATTCTAGACTTAAGAAAATAAAAAATTCACCTAAATAGAATTTTTTTTAAATTCAAAAAGTAACAGAATATTTTTTATTAGAGGACCAAAACCTGCTCTGAGAAGCATCCAGTCTGCTCAAACAGTTCATAGCAAGTAAGACAGATATTCATAAATGTCAGTTACCTGAGATGCAGTCAAAAAGAATGCATTGTTGTGGAACTTATCATTTGAATCACTTCTTTGCATTCGCCTTTGGATCAAACCTTCCATCAATTGGTAATCACTTTCTTCAGCATCTTTTAGATGTTCTTTTTCTAGATAAAGTGCCATTTCTGGATTAGACATCTCTGAATGATGACGAGATCTACGTGAAGGGCCAGCTGCTGAAGAACCTTCAGGGCGTGGTGGAGACAGCAAACTGGGAGAGCGAGGTGGTGATAAGAGACCACACACTGTTTCTAGTTCATCAGTAATGCTGGAAAAAGATTATTTATTGTTAAATAAACAAAACTTCAAATAAAACATACACTTCAACCTCACGGTGCGCATTTGAAGCGGTAAATTCATTCTCATAAAATAGATTTAATTACTATTAAATTCATGAGTACCTGAAATAAAGGCAACCTCCATAATACGATGATAATGACTGTGCCTTTCATCCATAAGTTTTCTAGAAATAAATCCCAATCAGGCTTGTGATATTTCACAAATATCATAACTGCCATACCATATGCTCATGCAAAGCTTAAATGGTGAAGTAAAGATATAACAAAAATTTGAGTATGGCTGAAATTATTTTTACTTAATGAAATTAACTTTAGCCAAACACCACCATTGTTTTTTTTTAATGAAACAATAAAAACTAAGTAGTACATGCCATGTAACTTAATTCTGGTTAACATCAAAAGAAACTAATGTAATTATAAAACTAATGTATAATTAGAATTTTTAATTTTTTAAATCTGGTTAACACTACACACAAGCTCTATCAGTTAAGTGGGTACAGCTGGTATTTTTATGAATTCTTAAATCATTAAAAGTACACTAATATCTCCTAATGTGAACTCTTTGCTTCATTTCATAGAAAATCTATTAACATCAAATAAAAAAAAAACTACTAATTCTTTAATATTAGTAACTGAATTCCTAATAAGTGTGAGTATAAAATACTGTTTATTATATTTTCAGAGATACAAATAAATTTTACATTTGCATAGTTTAAATATATAACACATATATATATATATATATATATATATATGCGTATAATTTTTTTTTTTTTAAGTCATTACTTATAAGACCCATATTCCTATGTACCAATATAATGTATTTTTATAATCAAAAACCAACTTGAAATTAGATAGTAGAAATTTTCTATTTATTTTATTTTATTTTTAAATGTAATTTTAGTTTTTTAAATATGATGTCATATTTATATACATATCTTATTTAATTTACTTCATATGTTTTTGTATGTATGATTGTAATTTTAATAATTATTAATTTTAGTTTTAAAAAGAATTATGTTTCATATGTAATTTTATATAAATAAGTTTTATATACAACTGATGATGCGGAATCCTGCAAAAGTGCAGTTGGAATAATAAAAAACTAATAAGATAAGTGTTATTTAATTTAGTTTGTAATTCTGAACTTGGGTTGTTCAAGTTGGTTTTTGATTTAAAAAATGCAATAAGTATATATATATATATATATAAACACAGCAAATAGTACTGCTACTTAATTAAGACATTCTAATAATGTACTTTCCATAACATGTTCAAGGCTATGGACTGTGAAGGTTGTCCATAGTGTCTGCAACAAAAGATTGCAAACAATTTTTTTGACCTGATTCATATGCAATAATTATTCAATTCTGGCAAATATTCTACTACATTAGTTTATCATTCACAGTTATTCATTCAGTAACATTTGTTCTAATGTACAAGGGCTGTCCAGAAATTAACTTACGTTTTGAAATTTAAAAAACCAACCAAAATATATACATTTGAAAGGGACAATCAAAACTATTTTTCTACATAGTCACCATTAAAATTGAGGTACTTATCATAACGATGCACAAGCTTTTCAATTCCTTCTCTGTAGAGATCTGCCATCTTAAATTTTTGGCACCCATCTTGAACAAAACTTGTGATAACCAAGCTTCCCAGATACAATTTCATGCAGTAAACTTCATGAAATTTGGGGGAAATGAAGCAGGAGTTTCTTAATCGTAATGCAGTGATTTTCACGAATTTTATTGTTGATTTTCATCATCAGTACATCAGTCACAAGGCTAGGCCAACTACTGCGGTCCTCTTCATGAACACTGGCGATGCAATTTTTAAACTGAATGCACCACTGTCTCATTCCACCTTTACTCATTATTCCATCTTCCATCATTGTACACCTCAAAAAGTTGCTGATGAATTTCAATTGGTTTGAGGTTTTTTCCAGTAAAATCCTAATCACTGAACGCATCTCACAACTCGCAGGATTTTTTATTGAAGCACACATTTCAATAATTCACAATGAACAAAGTAGAAAAATCCTAGTCCACACGCTACAACAGCTTGATGCGTACTGAGTGTAGAAACATTTTGATCCCAAGATGGAGGCTCTATCCCACCCATCTCTATGCTAGGCACAAATGTAAATTAGTTTCTGGACCACCCTCATATATAATGGAGCAGCATCTTCATTACAACTTCTATGCAATCTTATTTTCAAATATTCTAATCTTTATGGCGTAAGTGGTTAAGTTCAAGCGTTATTTAAGTTTAAATTTAAGATATTAATTCCCAATAAGTTGTTTTGTTTAAAGGTTATTTTTAACTGAGTAAATAGAAAAGTAATCTTAATTATAAAATTCATAATACTAATCAATATATTCATTCTTTGCATGTCTTAGTTGTACTGTTATGTTGACAATAATTTCATGAAAAATACCAGAGATATTTCCTATTTTTTGTAATTTGTAATTGATTCCATCATATAAATGCTTTCAGATATAATTCTATATGAATCTTAGCAAATGTCATAAAAACCACTAGATAATGTTCATTCCACAAACTCAATCAGAAAAAAATGTTATTTAGCAGGTGTCAGAAGAGTTCTAATGTTGTTTAGTTCATGAATATTATAAATGAACAAGGGAATTGATGATTTGCAATTTTGGGCAAATTATGTAATGAATAGAGTAATGAGGGATCTGAAATGTATGTATTTGATAGTAAAAAGGTGCTTTAAACATGTAATAAGCAATAAAATTTAAAAAATTAAAAATAATTATAAAAGGCTTATTTATTTCAATTTAACTATTTATTAGTTTTAATCAATTTTTCAAAAAAAAAGAATTATCATCTGGTAAATTTTATTATTTTCTTGGCAACACTGAGAATTTTAAAAATGACAAATATTTACTATAAAAAACAAATCTTGTTTTAAATCGTGTTAAAACAAGTTTCTTAAAAAAATTCATTTTAATTCTTATAAATTATACCACTTTTTTAACTTACAAAACAATTTCTTTTTTTAAGATTTGTATTTGATTCTTTAATATGAGAATTTTAAGAATAAGTACTGTTTTACAATTAAATAATTTTATTACTTCCAGTTAAAAACTACAAGAAAAATAATGTTACTGACAAGATAATAATAATAATATTTCTATATTACCAAGATGAATAATATTTGCAATTGTATAAAAACAACAAAAATTACTAGTCATTTTCTAAAAAACTAAAATTATCCTACTGTGATCTTTTTGAGGCTATGATCCAATCTCATACTCAATACTTCAGAACACGGTTAACTGTGGTGCTTGTCTTACAGTGGTTCCATTTATTGATATTTAAATTTAAATCCATCTTCATTTAATCCACATTTACTATATTTGTGTATACTGTATCCATATTTGTGTTGTATTTGTTCATATATATGTTTCTGTCAAATTTAATATTGTAAACCTGTATTATTTGAGTGCACTGATCTTATCTTTATTTTATATTATATATAGAATTTGTAAGTAGTGCTTTTTATAATTAATGTGTCTTATGTTTCTATGTAGTATAATCTATGAACAATTAGGCGTACCAATTTGTTTATTCATGTCCAGTTTTCTGAATAAATTTTTCAACACAGCAATACAACATGGAAATAAATAAATTAAATTGCAGTGATAGCAATACATATGATATCAGTTAGAAAATATGAACATTCACCCACAGATACAAATGTCATACAAGCCCTAACGCTCTACTAGTGTTGGCAAATTACTCATAGAAATAGGGCACACAAGAAAGATATTAAGCTTAACATGTAAATTTTATAAACATTCAAGTCGTAAACAACACACTTAAATAATAAAAAATTTGACAAAAATAACAAACTAAACAAACACAACACATATCACAAATGTACTGTTTGGCCACATGTTAAATGGGTTCCTTACTACTTCAGAATAAGTGCCTCTAACAACAGTACTATCTGCAACACCAATGAGAATGAGGCTGGATCATAATCTCTTATTTCAAGAGTAAGACACAATAGCCATTATTTGCTAAAACAATAATAATTCATTACCACACCTTTCCTTTACTTAAATTAAAACCTGTCAAGTTAAACAACATAATACATTAGCCAGGCTACTATTTTCAGCGTTATTACTGGCTTCTATTGTAAAATATTTATTTGTGTTTTTTTTTCAATTTTAATTGTTACATTATAATGTGAAATAACTTGTGAATGTTGAACTTGTGTATGCTAATCAGAATATTACATAAATACAAAGAAAAACAGACAGCACATTATATTTTTCTTATAATTGCTGACCATATCCACAAAAGACAATAAAAGATCAGTCTTCTTAAAATTAAAAAAAAAAAAAAAAAATTTGATCTTCAAAATGCTCATGGAAATAGATCTTACAAAATTAATTTTGTGCTGAACATAAAATTCCTGTTACAAATATCACTTTTAAATAAATAAACATATATAGTTTATTATTTCAGAAAGAAATAAAATATTTTAATATACATTCATTAACAATTTACAAAATTATAAACATAAATTATAAATTAAGGAATTCTAATTATCTACTGAATTAAAATTAGACCGCTATTTTTTGTTTTATCTTTCTTGTACCACTATATTAAATGGCATTGACGCTATGATCATATCCACTAATAAAAACCAACATATAATAAAACAACGTCTGCCACTGTTCAAGGATAGTGATCAAATTAGTTTGTTTAATATGGCTTTAATCATTGATGTTTTTTCTTTCACATTTTTCATAATTAATTTTTATTAATGTAACAAAGCTGAAATAGGTAAGATGCAAGTTTTAATATGATGTATAAGTATGGAAGAGAACAAAGAACAAAATTTAGTACAATTAAATTAAAATAAAAAATAAAGCTATTTATCAAATATTTAATGAATTTAGATTTTTGAAGCCTAAGATTTATATTTTTAAGTATAAGTTGGAAAAGAACTTTTTAATGTGCAATAAAAAATTAAGTAAATTCACTATCAGATTTTAATGAAGTGTAAACTAATTAACTGTAACAAATAAGAGTACAATGTTTTTTTACATAATATAGAATTATTCTCAATTGATTACCTGCATATGTATGATTTTTGGTGTTAAATACATTACAATGATTTACATACACCGTTCAACACAATTACTGTTGGTCAACAAACTCACTTTAACTATGAGTGTTAAAAAAAACAAGAATATATTCAAAAGTTCAAAGAGAAAAAACAGAACAGCATGAGTAGGTGAATGTCTATTAACACTAATCACCCAAAACTTCAGACAAGGTACAAACTATGAATACCCAAACTTCCTAAGAGGTTACTAAATTATTTATTTATAAATAGAAAACTCTCTTTCTTAAGAAAGATGATTATATAGTGCCCACAAATTTTCATCTTGATTGCACATAAAACTAAGCACTATAACAAAAAGTGAACTGTACCAATATACACTACTGGCATAATTACAAGACATTTATACATAATAAATAGAATCTAAATCATTATTTGCCGACTTCCACTGTAGAGTGGTAGGATCTCTGACATACATCCAGAAGGTTCTAGGTTCAAATTATGATCAGACATGTGTCATGATCTTATTGTTCATTAAAAAATTTCATCCAAAACTATAGTTGTTATTAAGCCTGTTGTTACTGGAGGAAGTAAAATATAAATTATATAATGTTTACATTTGAAGTAATTCTGAACATTTTGATTTTAAAATTTGTTTGAAAATCTTGTTAACCAAAACAAATAAATGTTTAGATGAAATAATGTTTATATTTTTTTTTTATAATGAACTGTAATATGTGGACATTCTCGTTATATACAGTTTTCTTGAAAACTTGTAATTGTAATAAGAAAAACTGTATCCATTTCAGAAAATCATCTGGGGTAATTTACAGATTTTGTTATTAACCTTCCATGCTCATCATGCACTATGCATAATCTGCAGTGAATGATTAACAGGTTTTTTGTCAACACAGAAAAGTACATGCACAACAAACAAAATCTATCTTTTGAAATATATTTTATTAATAACTATACCATAATTTGTAATGTAATTTAAAATTATAATTATACTTCTAAATCATATTATTCTTTTAATAATGTTTATACATTGAAAATACAAGCTAAACATAAGAAATCTTTTTACAATAATTATTATTGTAATTATAAATAAAACTATCTAAAATTTTATTGGTGGTCAAAAGAAGCAGCTTCAATCTACAATTAATGCAGAAATATATTTAATTTACTATTTAGCATTTTCTCTCCAGAAAAATCTATCATCTTCATTTACCACATAAGCCAATTTATTGTAATGATATAAGAAACTATTATTTATATATATAAAGCTATTTAGGAAAAAGGAAAATAATTTCAGAACTGATTTTAGAGCTTGAAATAAGGAAAAAGTTCATACAAATATATGTCTGAAAACACTTTGATACTGAGTTAAGGCTAGTGAAAAAGTTTTCAAGGATTTCAGTTTGCCTGGTGAAATGAGGTCACACTGAAATTTTTAATGCCCTATATATGAGGCAAACTTGATGATTTTTTATGTTTTTTGACATGAAAATGTTGAATAAAACAGTTCCCAGAACTGTATCTGCTGTAGTTTTCATGACATCCAACAAAAAACAGAAAAGTTCATGACAAAAAATATGTTTTTTTTAGATTTGAAGTACAAAAACTTTGTTAAATGATTAATAAATGTGTAAATTTTGAGAAATTTGATTTAAAGAAATTTAATTTTGAGAAAACTGATTTAATAAAGTTTATGAAAAACAAGAAAATAATCAACTTTTATTATTAAACACAAAACTTAACAGAAAATTATATGAATTTGTAAAAATTAAAACAGCTGTCTTTAGAACAATAATTTTAGACCTTGAGATATTAAAATATTTCTAATTTACTTTTAAAAAATACTCACTGTGGTTTATACTGTATTAAAATACAATATATATTAAAAAATTCCACCATTAACATCGATGTTACTTTTAACTCGTTTCATCACATTTTCTGTCACCAACTTAATGATATCTTTACATTACTTGTTGGGAGCAGCATCATTAAGAATTACAGTGATCAATTCATCACATGTGTCTACTTTTTGCTCATATGACTCACAATTAATTCATCCCCATACACAGTAATTTTAGGGAATAAGGCTCATCAAAGTGGTCAATTTACTGGCTCCCTAAGTCGAATCCATTTACCAGTAAATTTTTCATATAAGAATTATATTACTTCATTTGTGAAATGTGATAATGTTCCATCAAGTTTATAATACATTTCAATTCGTTTTGCCAATAAGAAATTTGCAAGCACATAAGAAATACATTGTTTAAAAATTTCAAATAATTTCTTCCTGTGACACATTTTTTTAGTATGAAAGGATCTATTAATTGGTTGACAATTATGCCACACCAAACATTCACTGAAATTGTAGCTGGAACTTTAATTCAACTACAGTAGGTGGATTTTCTTTAGCCACTGATGTGAATTTTGTGAACACACAAAATTTATGTCAGTTGTAACACACAACAGTTTATGCCATTATGGCTAAAAAGTAGCTTCATTTGAAAATAGTATGAATGAAATTAAGAGGTAATTATTGTTAATCCATTGACAAATAAAAGTCATTTGTCACAGTCACTAAGCTGTACGTATTGAACATGACAAGTAGTCAGTCTGTGAGCATATAATGTCCTGTAATCTGTACTTTGTGAATGTTGAATAGTGTAGAAAATCTTCTCGTTATAGGACTAACTACACCTCCTGAAGAATGTTTTCCCTTTCATCATGTACCGGTTGATATCCAGATTAATCATGAGCACTTTGAAGTGTACCATTCTCACAAAGATTATTAAAAATTCTATAAAATACATTACTGTTGGAACTATTTGTCCAAGAACTATGTACATAAAAGTTGATTTTTTTTTGTTTTTCATAAACGTATTACATTACTTTCCTCATATTAAATTCTCTACAAGTTTTGATAATAAAATTTACAGATTTATTAGTTATTTAACAAAATTATTGTACTTCAAACCCAAAAAAAATGTACTTTTTGTCACTGAAATTTTCTCTTTTTCATGGATACCATGAAAAATACAGGAGATACATTTCCAGGACCTACCTTATTCAATTTTTCTGGTTAAAAAACATAAGTAACCATGAAGTTTGCCCTTTATATAATGCCTTAAAAATTTTAGTATGACCTCATTTCACTGAGGGAAGTGAAATCTGGTGAAATTTTTCACTAGCCATCACTCGATAACAAAGCAGTCTTGGACATTTGTTTGTATGAACATTTTTCCTTATTTCGAGCTTTATAACCAGTACCAAAATTATTTCCCTTTCTTCCTGAGTTACCTATATATATATATATATATATATATATATATATACATAGGTGATTCAGGAAAGTATACAATTTTATTGAAATAACACTGTACATAATTATACATTATCATAACCTTACAAGAACTATAATATTCAAGGCCTGCAAAACACACACAAAAAAGTTTTACATTATTTTGTAACATAGGACCCATGAGGCAAAATTATCAAACAAAAACTATGCAGTTCATTGCAAGCAAGTAAAACACAACTGTAGCAAAAGCATATGCCAACAAATGCAATTTTTATCCGCATTCTATGAGTCATTATTTTTTGTTAAAAAAATGTTTACTTCCATGTAACTGTAGCTGGTACTAAAAGGAGGTGATGTGGAATAAAAACACTCAAGAAATAAAAGGAATTTGAATAGTGGGATTATGTATTTAATATGGATAAACAGGTAATTTTCATAAGGGTACTTTGAATTTGGCAGTGAAAAATACATGATGCAACTGATATGGGCAAAAGCAATTCTAAGAGCAGAGCAGCAGTAGCACGACATCAGCAATGATCTGCAGCTCTTTATAAAAATAATTCAGCATAATTATAATAATAATTCTACACTTTGCAAAACTAATAATCTAATATTCTACACATATTTGCATACTAACAGAGCTAAATGTCAAAATGGTGTGCAGTTGGGTCATGTCTTAAAATGTGTTAAAAACAGCATGCCAAACACATTGATGTTAGGTATGTCGTTTTCTTTTTAATATTTAATTGAGCAAGAGGATGAATAACGTTTGATGCATTAATGATTATTATGCATGTGACTATGATCAGTATGATTTAAGTATAAAATATTATTCACCACTCAATTTAAGCAAAAATATTAATTGGTTAACTAATTGCCTTCAATCTTGGGTCCACTGAATACCACTTTCATAACGTATTTTAAATATTAAAACAGATTACTGTTGTACCAGGTAAAGTTCATAGATCTCGATGAAGACTGATTCCCCTCATTCTTCATATTCCGTCTGAATTGAAAAATAAATAAAATAATGACTTTTATTATTACTCCTATGAATTATTAAGATATTCTTTTTAGCCTAAGTTTATCACATTTACTTATATACTTCACTTAATATATCTCTTAACATTAAATTAAAATATAAAATGTTCACAGTTGTTAAGCAAAATCTTTTAAATGACACTTATGTGGTTTTCAGGAATATATAGTATAATTATAATATTAAAATAATAATGATAAAACATAAATAAATTAAACAAAATCTAGATTTTTACACTAAATAAATATGCTGATACCAACTATTGTCAGAAATAAACAAATAATCAAACATGCAGGATATATAATAATATACCTTCTGGCAAAAGTAAGTTTATAAGAGTAAAAATTTTAACCGAAACTAAAATGTTTAGCTTAAGATAGCACATTACATGAATTTTAGCATAATCAGTGCATCTAGAGAAAACACATCTTGTAACCATTATAAATTTTGAGTAAAATAGGTTCATAGGGCTTAATTAGTTGGTTTTATACTTTTTATTTTATAAATTTTTTATTACGTCGACGGACAATTTTAAAACGTAAGGTTAAATGGATTTATTCAGAGAAGACTGATTGTGGCACAATCAGTCTTCTCTGAATTTCTACATGTGAGTCAGAAGAAATGAATCACGGCATGATTCATTTCTTATAGCACATTCTTTCTAAAAATAAAATTTTATCGTAATATGACATCATGCTTGCAATGGGAGTAAACTTTTCCCACAGAAAGCGTTACGTTAGTGTGTGTACACGCATTCACACAGCCTGACTAATTCTCAGAAATGGTGGTGGGGGTTATACTGGGAGACTATCGAAAAGACGCAGTTTGTGCTAAAATTCATTGATGTTAGTTTTAACTGTAGTGACTGTTCAAAAAACTATTCAGGAGGTTTACAATTTATGTTTTATTCTGTATACAGGTATGAGAAACTATTATTAAAGGCCTCTCCGTAAAAATACTTCATGAATCCATTACAAAATTAGTAATCCGTCGACTCTTTTATAAAGAACTATTAAAAATGTTACTTGTTATAATGATAAATTAAATTCAAAATTATAACTAAAATTAATTTCAGATTGCCCAATTCCATATTAACAAGATGATTTGTGAAATTGTGATATGTTCAAGTAAATAAATAATAAGGGTTCTACGAATTTCAAGTAAACTAATAATGGGTGTTCTAAGTCAAATGTGTTTATTATTTGTTATTTTTTATTTTTATATATATAAATAGTTAGTTTCATAACGAATAAATAACGTATAATTATTCATTGCTGTTAGTAACATTTTTTGGTATGTTGAGTTACTGTAACTGATTTTTTGTAAAACTGGAGAGAAAAATCTTAGGATGTAAGATTTTACATCCTAAAAAAAAAAAAAAAAAAAAAAAAAACACACACACACATATATATATATATATATATATATAAATAATATTTTGACATTATAAAATATATCACGCAAATATTATGAACAAGCTTTTATTATTAATAAAATTATCCCATTATTAATACATACGTTGTAGATCACAGAATTTCTCATAATTAAAAATTACAAACTAAATCACATGAAGATTAACTTACTTAATTTTATTTTAAAAAAACTGCGAATAATTTTGATGAATTTCAGGGCTAGCTTCTTTTTATTATAACATTATTAAGGTATACGGTAGAAAAATCTACAACTGAAAAGAACTATATTTGAAAAATATTCCAGATACTGCAAACTTGCTCTACCACAATAAAATAATAAGAATTTCAAAATTAACATTATATTTTGAGTTTTTAAATGAGTAAGTTCAAATTTAATGGTAGATACAAAGATGGAAGAAGACATTATCTAATTAGCATCTCATTTCAAAATTAATTATTATTTTTATAACTTTTACGCACAGTTATCTTCTCATAACTTTTATATAGAATAGCACAAAATGTTCACAACTATAGTATACATGTCAAAAACGTGGTTACCAATAAATTATGCAAAAATGGCACAATTACACTTGCTCCCACAATGTTACCTAGAGAGTTAAGTATTAATTTAATTAAATAATACACTAATTTCATAATAACAAACATTAACCTGAACAAATACATCATGTAAAGAAATACATCAAATACATCATACAGATGTAAAGAAATTTAAATAAAAGTAATAATAATAATACTTTTCTACAATAATATGTGACTCTACTAAGCTACAGTAATTTTACTTATAAATATAATTTTAAACTGCTGAATTAACTGTTAAGATTAAATAATTACAATTACTGCTGATATATTTGTTAACTGTACCCTTATATCATTTTTTTCACGGTATAACTGTAAAATATATATTAGATATATGTAAGTAAGACATATAATATGAAATCTTTGTAACAAAAATATGTCACAAAGGCAGATAAATATTGCTCAAATTAACAATTACTACTTATGGCAGCATAATAAAAGCCAAAATAAGATATGCCAATCTAATATTACAAAGAAAAAGCTAGACAATAATAAAGAATTATCAGTAGTTATGTTAAATTAATCAATATAAATAAGTTATGTTTGCTTTGGCAAAAAAAATACCAGACATCACCAAATAATTCTATATAAAATGTAGGCAAAATCTTCTACATAACCAGTGAGTGAAAAAGAGGACGGAAATATTTTATAGTTAATAATTAGCCTGAAAAAATTAATCAAACAAATGTAAAAAAAATAAGCATAATAAATGAATTCTAAGCAGCAAATAAGAAATTAAAATTACAAAGAGAATACTGTGAGCACAACAAATTCCATATACAGAAATGTTTTCGACATGACAAAAAAAAAAAAATAGAAAGCATAAAGTTGATTTTAAGTGGAGAACTGTTACAAATCAATTTTTGAATTGATGACCAAAGAAGAGACAGAAATATATTTTTTTCATTTTAAAATCAATAAACAAACAATTTTCAGAATAAAACGGCCATGTCCACAAAAGTGTTCCTTGAACAAGTAAAATGACATTCACGATTATTTTATATTTTTACAATGTTCTCAGTCCATTCAAACTGATGTTTTTACTTGCCCATGTTTTTTTTATTATCTTTAAGTATAAATGGACAATGATCCTGAGATGGATTACAACTATATTGGAGAAATAATAAATTCATCACTCTCTCAGTAATCAGGCCTCTGTTCTTCTGTTTGTTAATAGTAATAGGTAGCATCTTGATATTAAGATCCATCTCATTAGGAATTTACTTTTAATCTCTCATATATCAATACAATATTTTTACTTCCTTGTATGAAGTAAAGGAAGTATTGTGATCGTGAAAAATCTCGGTTTTCAGATTTCAACGGGAATATCCATTTTGGCCATCCCTGAATCCATTTTGACTAGTTTCAGCATGAAATCTATATGTCTCACATTATTCAAAAACAATTAGCTGTAGGATGTTGAAATTTTGGATTTAGGACTGTAGTAATATGTAGTTGTGCACCTCTCCTTTTGATTGCAGTCGACTGAACCAAAAGTGTCTAAAAAACCCCAAAATCCAAATAAATCTGGATTTTGGACTTTTTCTTAACTGCAGTAATAAGCCCTCATTGAGATATTTTCAATGATATATCATAAGTGGTACTTATTTTCATTGGTTCCAGAGTTATAGCCAAATTATAAATGAAATATTTGGATCTTACATGGGGAAGGCACATTTAAATTTTTTTTTTTAAATTTAAATATATTTATTTATTAATAATTATTAATCTCTGATTGCAGTTTAAGTTTTACGATAAATAATAAATCAATAATAACAATAAAAAGAAAATATGAAAAAATATCAGAAGTTATTAATGAAATAAATTATTACGTACTTTTCATTTAAAAATAAAGTGTACATGTAATTTAATAGGCATAGAAGGGAGTCATGTGGTGTCCACATCAGATCTTTTTAAATTTACTTTTGAGCTCTACTGTGCCACATTTATTGTTAGATAATTCTCCCACTTAAAACTAACTTTCTGACACCACGGTTAAATTTTTCAACCATCCAACCAACCAGATCTAGCCAAAGAACTGTAATTATCAAATTTTGGCTTAATAGCTAAAACCTCTACCTTCTACACAATAGACCCAAATAAAAGAACACCATTTCTTGTTGATAAAGAAAACAGATGTACATTGCTTCATTTACCATTTCAAACTTGTCCTCCAATATTTTTTTCCCTTCATCTAGTCATTAACAGTCAATGATCCCACATTAAAAATCCACTGTGATAGTGCACCACAGCTATTTTTTAGCACATGATCACAACTTTTTTCCTTAATTTTATTACAGCTAATTTAATATATAAAAACAGTATGTTGAAATCAATGAAGGCAGCAATACATAAAAATGAAAAACATTTTACACTAATTACAACACACGTACATTGAATGGATCTTCATTTACCAGATTTTGGGTGTTTTCTCTATAGTCATATTATGGCATAATGCAGCAGAAAACAAACTGGTTAAGTTGATGACTAATTACATGCACTCTGTTAGTTAAACATTTATGTTTATAAAATAAAGTACATTATATCATATACATTATTACGATATTAAATGGGATTTATCTACAAATCACAAAACTATAAACAGTTAAGTTCAGTTAGGCCTGAAATATGAATTTGCTAACAAAAAATAAATAAAATAAAATAAATAAATAAAAAATAAAAAAAATGAATTTGCTAATAAAAAAGAAGTTATGAATGAAATAAATTATTATGTACTTTTCATTTAAAAAAAAAAATGTGTACATGTAATAATGCTTTACGCAAAATAACCTTACTTTTAATATTTATTAACTGTTATTACCCAAAAATATCTTTAAAAATGTATCATTAAACATAAAATAACTGTTCCAGTAAACAGTATAATAGCATTTAAAATGTATTTTAATTTCAGTTATTTCTCTAAACTTAAAGAATAGATTATACTTAATACCTTGTATATTCAGTATGCATTGCCATCAGCATGGATCTAGCTCCAGGAGGAGGAATGACTTTAATTCTTGGTTCAGCCCACGTGACAGAACGCTCAACTAAAGATGGTTTAGTACCAAGCGGATCACAGGTAGAGTTATCTGGTTCAGAATGTGTTTGTGACAACTGACGTGGTATAAGTGTATTCAGGTACTGGTTACCACCTCCTTGTACAGATCCTGATGAACTTTGTCGACGAGTTGATGAGGCACCTGCAGCTGAAGCTGCAGTAGCAATGTCATGCTCAGATACGGCCAAATCTCCACCATCACTACTACAAACTGACACCTGTAAAAAAAACAGAAATGTAAATAAACTTAAAACAGTAAGATTAGATAACTTTGATCTTTACTCACAATTAACTTACGGTTTACAATACTGGTTCCTCAGTTCTGCCTCCAGGTGCCATTTGTGATTGAATTTAAATTAATACTATACCATGGCCTAGTGAAATATAATTACGTGAACACTGTCAGTTTACAAACAAATAAAAAATGCAATTATCTACAAGTCCTGACTAAATATTTTGTAGTCAATTTAAAGACCAGTCAATATAGCAGTAAAGAGTGGATACAAATAGTAATTTGGCTGGATTAGTTATAAAACTTATTAGAATTGTAAAGGTACATGTGAATTAAACAATGTAAAATTAGCTCTTTGTGTAACCAACTTCAACTAACTCTGAAAATAGCACATCTAAAATAGCAAGCACAGATTCACAGATTTCACCAGTTAGAGAAAAATCTTATTATAAAAAAACATACGAACAGTGGTGCTGGTGTGTGTGTGTGTGTGTGTGTGTGTGTGTGTGTGTGTGTATGTGTGTGTGTGTGTGTATGTGTGTGTTTGTATTTTTATATATTATATATGTTCATTTTATATACCCTTTTTCTTGTAATTTCTTAGCAAATATCTTCAGTTTATTATAAATCAGAATATATTTTAAAAATAGTAGATTAATAAACAAAAATAAATATTAAAATTAATAAATTAAAAATAATAATTAAATATTTTAAAAAAGTAACCATAATTAAATATCATTGTACTTTTTAATTTATTATTTTTTAATTACAGGAAGTTAGCATAAGGTATCATTTTACTGATAATCATAAAGAACATAAATTTTAGTTTTTGTTTTGACAGAAGATAGTAGTGTATTTAATTTTGTTTGTTTTTATATTTCATTACAGATAGAATATTATGTACTTGTATAATACATATATCACACAATTCACAATTAATTTACACATTTGTAAAAAAAAGAAAAAACTGTTAAAGGCATTTAGGTAAGTCAATGTAAAGCTTAAAACACAAAAATTTAACTCCATAATCTGTTAAGTCCTTTTTCTTTTCACAAAGTAGTGGAAATCTAATTCTGAAAAGATCAGAAAATGAATGATAACAATCAGTTACAACACTGAAACAAATGAGTAAGGTGTGATGTAATATATCAATGAGCAAGCTGTATATTTTATTAATTAGTCTCAGGTTCTTCTTTGCTTTAAAACTAACTCCAGAGTCAAAGTGGAAATTTGTTGTAATAATCACAACCTACCAATAACCTACATAATTTAAATTATTAACAATTATAACAATCACTAATAATATTTTAATTAATATCATTTACAATAAATAAAACAACATATAAATTTTACTGCTATGTTTACAGTCAAACAAAATTTTAAATATAATGAATGGGAATACACAAATTCAACCTAATACTAAATTTGAGGTTCTGGGCAAAATGATAACCTTGGTAAGAGACATCTCTGTGGGATAATCATCCCCTCTCTCTTCTTTTTGGTTCCTTATCCATTATTTCTCCTCCGCTGTGGAAGGCTGGGTCAGCCATCACTGTGGTTCTGTTTATTGTGTCATGCTGACACCTTTTATTAAGCTGGTACAGCATCCACTTCTAATGGGCATTCAGTAGGATGGCAACCCTTTTTTTTATTTATATGAATCTGTCCAACAACTCTCTTTTCTACCCAAGGGGTGCATAAAAGCCAAACAAGTGACTGAATTGCATTCTGGGGAAACTCAAGCCTATTCTTCATAAATGTAACATACTCTAACGCATTGAATTTGATATTTACAGTGGTTAATGCACTCTTTCTAGAGGTTACACTCAAATAAGAATATTTGAGGAAAACCTCCAAGTGACCAATGAACAAAGGTTGCCAAGAGCAATTAAGATAACTGGAAATGAAAATAGCAAAACAACAACCACAGAGCAAGATGCTTGTCATGTCTGAAGTAGTCGGCTCCATCATATTGAACATTTTTTTAGAAATGATATCAAAATATAACTCCACTATCTACAATATATTACAAGTACATTATGGAATTATGCAGTATGAATGATATATTACAACTTGCTGAAAATAGAAAGGAATGGCAGCCAAAATGATTTTAAGATATATTGATCTTTATGAAAGCTTTAATTACCCATAAATACACAAACATAATACCTATAACAATTTTTACAACAAAAAGTGTTTTTTACAAGTTTTTTTCTTTAAAAAAGCTTAAATAAATTAAGACTCTATAAAAGTAAAGAGTGCCAAAATATTTGCCCCTCAAAAAACCCTCAATTTGGTAAAAAGATGACATTTGGAAGCAGATAGGACTGCAAGGCCTGACTCAAGTTTTTTTCTGTTTGAATAGCTGTAGCATGCTTTACTTGGAAATAATAAACTTCATTTAAGAATGATGGATCAGGTCTTACTTCTGATAATGAAGAAAAGGGTGGCTTGTGTCGAGGTGGAACTGATTCATAAGATACTTCTGATGATGCTCAAAGATTAATCATCAAACATAACTAACACTTGGGATAAGTAATCAATGTGGTAATCTGTAAAAAGTATTCAATGATCTTGAAATATGCTGAGAATCCATGTGAAGACTAGAGAGGAAATAAAGAAAGCAGGCAGTCTTATGACATGCTTGTAAAATGCCCTGTTTAAATAAAATATGTAAACAATTATTACTTAAAAAATAGTTCTAATATATCACAATGGTTAAAGGTGTAAAACAGCTTAGCAAATATCAAAAAGAATTATCTTTGTAATGTTGATTTAATGCTCAATTACATTATTCTTTTGGAAAAAAGAATTATACAACTAGGTTAATACTTCATTAATACTTTCCACCTTGTATTTACTGTAAAATATTTTTAAACCTTAAAAATTCAGAAAAAAGTAGTTGTAAATAATTTACCTGTAATTCAATTTAACTCATCACATTACCTCAGATTTTTTATTTTCATCTTCTTCAGGCAATGGTTGAGCAGTCTCTGCCTCAATAGTTGTAGGACGCTTTACTTGGAAAAAAAGACCTTCATTAAAGAATGGTGGATCAGGTCTTACTTCTGTTAATGAACGAGTAGGTGGCCTGCGTCGAGGATGTGGTGGAGGAGGAGGAACTGATACATCAGATACTTCAGACAATCCAGCTTCTGATCGATCACTACATCTTCTTAGTCTTTCAGGAATTAATTCTGGATCAATCATGCCTCCTCTGTTATAAGTAGCCATAAACCTATGAATAACTCCTAAAGTTGAAAGTGTTTGCTCAGCAAGTTCTTCTAATTTCCTGATTCTAAACTCAACAGCCTGAAAAAATATTAAATCACACTAAAAACCACACTTGACATTTAAACATGTACCAGCTAATAATAGAATAAAGTTATGACAAAATAATATTCAAATAAAACATTTGATTTTTTAAAATAATCATTTTGATAGAAAGTATAGTTTTCACTGAGTACAACATTAATTTGCTAGTAGATTTGGTAAAGGTTTTGTAGTTATTTTATACAAGAATACAATTCTGTGAATGAAAGTGCTTGCACTGGTATTTTAAAGACATTCAAAATCTTTCATGAGGATTCCAAAATGCCTACCGAGACACGATTCAGAATTTTATTAAAAAAACACAAATTAGTTTTATTTCTGATTTCTATTATCTGAATTCTATTTAGATTCTGGAAGCAATAAAAAATGTTTTGCAGTAAATTAGAGAAACCTCAAAAATCAATTAGATTGTTTAAAAATAGTTGCAATCTACAACTTCAAATTTTTATAAACTTTTATTCCTGACTGAAAATAAACAATAATAATGATTTTCCAGTAAAATAGTGTTACATATCACTTTTCACCGCTCGCTGTGCTGTAATTAGAGGGTAATATAAAGGACATATTTATTTATAAATTTATTTACATGTATTTTTTATTAAGTATGTTTACTTATTATTTCTTTGATTATTGGATTCAATTTTTTAAGTGAGAAGTCATTCAACAGCTGGCCAAGGTCAACTATCAGAAAACAATTGGATTTAAATTCTTTTGATCTGTAAATCAGTATTATCTTTAATAGATGTAGTCTGATGTAGCTAAACATTATAAGGTAGTCTATGTGGCCAAAGTAATAAATTTAAATCCATACTCAAACTACTTGTAACCTTACACTGATTTGAACGTAGGTTTTACAGTAATCACAGACAACTATTATACTACTATATGATGAGATAATAATTTACAATCCAACCAACAAGATTAGTTTTACTTAAATCTTCACATAAATAAAATATGATATATTTTGACATTATATAAATTCTTAATTTTGACTTTTGCAAGTAAAAAGTAAATTTCTTTGAAAGTAATGATTTCTTATTGTATTAGTTTAATGTATATGTATATATATATATATATATATATATATATATATATATATATATATATATTTATATATATATATATATATATATATATAAGCAGTATAGTTTAGTATATGTAAAGTACACAAATATCCAAACCATAACTCCTAAAACCAAAATGTTATTGTTTTATTCAAATTTAATTAATTATTTTATTTATTATTTGGGCATGTAAACCTACTTTATGACATATTATACAAGAAAATTTGAGGTCTTGAAAACTGAAAAAAAAGTTTCACTAAACAAAAACTGTAAATGAACAACAAATATTATTACTATACTACATTACTACTACTAGACATTGCTTTCACCATAACACAATATACTCTAATGTAATAATGGAATTAAGCATGAATAAATTATTATTATAATAAATAGAAACAGTCAATGACAATCAATCATTGTCATTAATAAATATTATTTGCAACAGAAAAATTAGGTCATAACAAAATCAAACAAAGAGATTAAACAAGGACATGAAGCCTTTTAGGAGAATCAAAACTTATAAACTATTTTTATCCAGTATCACAGTGAAAAAAAGTAAATTCAATAATAAGATAATCCAGAATTCTTTAGGTATCTTACAAGTTTTATTAAATAAGAAGCTGTGAAAAATATGCTCCTTATTTGTGTGGCAAGTAGTTCTTATACAACTTGGATCAAGTTATACAAGCTGGGATGTTTGTTAATTACATTCCAAATGAATAGTTCGCTAACGATAACATCAGGAGCCAGTAAAATGTTATTGGTCAGGTCTGGCCTCAACTATTAACTGCCCTTATGGAAAGTTAAATGCTAAGCCTTTACACCACCCTGAAAAGATTATATATAGAGAAAATATAGGAAGAAAACAAAGAACAACTATCTTTGATAAGAGGAAAGTAGTTTTAAAGAACTGTTAATATTTTATAAGACCTATTTTACCTGCAGTGATGAATTTTGATTGTTTTCTTTTTGGTTAATATCTTCAACTTTCTGATACATATTTTCAACTCTTTCAGTGGTTTGTTTAATTCGATCCTCTGTTGACATGTGCCTTAAACTTTCTTTTTCTCTAAAATACCCTTCAACGCATTCCTCTTCAAAGTCATACAACCTTTCAAGGTCTTCACTATCAAGAAACAGTTTAAGTCCATTATCATAAGTTTCCTGAATACCTTGTACTTTTCTTTTAAGGAACTTTAATATCAAATAAATATGACAAAATACAATTAAAGGTGGTGGTAAAACTGGTTTCTGTTCATATTCCATAACAACAGTAAACCTTTGAAACATCCACACCTAAAACAAAATAACAAATTAAAATCAGATGCAATATCTAAATATGACATAAAAAAATGACAAATTCTAAACAACTTATCTTAAAATAGTTTAATGAATTTGGAGCAGCAGAAATCAACCGAATTTATAATAATGAAAAAACTATATTTAAATTTTTATACAAAGGTATGTACCATTAAAAAAACTAAATATTCATCACATTTCAATGCAACTACACACAAAATTATTTTTTAATTAACAGTCATTTAAAAATCTCTAACCATCAAGATGGAGAAACAGATTTGTTCTCTAAATTTTTTAATCATCATTTATGAACATTATCCCTATTTTTCTTTTTTTGGAAAAATTTTTACTTTTACTACTAGATGGCTTTGCTACTGTCAAAATACTGAAGGCCAATAACATATATAGTAAATAGTCATTACTCATTAACTTAATGTATCTGTTGCTGATTGATTTAAAAAATAACAGAAACTGATTTGTAAACACAACTCTCTTTTTCTGTTTAGCCTCTGGAACAACCGTAAGGTATTACTTCAGAGGATGATATGTACGAGTGTAAGTGAAGTGTAGTCTTGTACAGTCTCAGGTCGACCATTCCTGAAATGTGTGGTTTATTGAAACCAACCACCAAAGAACAACAGTATCCACAATCTAGTATTCAAATTCATACAAAAGTAACTGCCTTTACTAGGATTAGAACCTTACAACTCTCGACTTCAAAATCAGTAGATGTGAAATGATGAGTTCACCACTAGACCAACCAGGTGGGTTCGTAAGTACACCTAAGCTAACTAGTCCATTCCTGCCAACGAGTTGACTGCGGAACCCTTAGTCAGGCTAAGGTCTTTTTTTACATTGGACCTTGCATCTGTAGCCCATTGGAAAAATGTTAAGTGTTTTAGAGGAGCAATGTATTCATGTGAAATTTCTTGGAACTTGTAAAATCTGCCACAGAAACTCATTCTTTGTTAAAAGAAGTATTCAGTGATGAATGTTTACAATGCACTCAGGTTTTTGAGTGGTTTAAATGGTTCCAAGAGGGACGAGAAGAGATTGAAGTGATCATGTCCAGAACGACTATGTTTTTCATCATCCATGGGGTTGTGAATGTAAACTGGGTACCTGAAGGTCAAACTGTGAATCAACAATACTACCTTGAGGTCCTAACTACTCTCCATTAAAAAGTAAGAAGAAAACGACCTGAATTATAGTAAAACTTCATCCGGACAACGCCCCGGCCCATACTGTATTGTTGGTCAAGATATATTTGGCTAGTATGGGATCCCTGTGTTGGAACATCCACTCTATTCACCAGATCTTGCCTTGTGTGATGTGTGACTTTTTCTGTTCCCCAAGATGAAATCTGTACTGAAAGGAAAGGTTTGAGATAGTTGAAGCTGTGAAAGACAAAGTGATGGAGACCATGAATATGCTTTCTGAAAATGACTTCCAACATTGCTTTGACCAATGAAAAATTTGCATAGAGTGATGTAGAGATCATGGAGGGTAGTATATTGATGGAATAATATTAAAATTGTGAAGAATAAAAAAAAGGTTTTTATAGCATTAACCCAGTTTCTTTTTTTTTTAGCCGGACCTTGTATAAAACAGACTTTCTTCCATTTTCATTTATTAGTAATAGTAATAAAAATTCTTCTTTTCATTTTATTAATAATAGAATTAAGTTTAAATGAACTAAAGTGAGTTCACATTCGCTAGTATAGAAATTAAATATTCCACTTTCTTTGAATAAATGTCAGTTTAAATAAAAATTATTTTATAAAAAAAGACTAATTAATTTTTATTTATATATGTGAGTTGAAGTTGTAAATAAATATGTTGAAGTCATAGATAACAGAAAACTGATTATAATTATTTACTTTAAATAGCATTTACAAGTGGCTGGCTAACATGTTACAATTTCAGAGGTGTGTGTGTGTGTGTGTGTGTGTGTGTGTGTGTGTGTGTGTGTGTGTGTGTGTGTGTGTGTGTGTGTGTGTGTGTGTGTGTGTGTGTGTGTGTGTGTGTGTGTGTGTGTGTGTGTGTGTGTGTGTGTGTGTGTGTGTGTGTGTGTGTGTGTGTGAGAAAGATATTTTTTAAAAACAGAACAATAATATAGTTTGATGAATAATATTTTACATACTGTTATATAAATTTGCATCTATATACACAGTAAAATTTAAAAAAATAAAATATATCTGCATAAAGTTGAGCAATAATGTTGATCTCCAAGACAGAATGGTAGTATCTCGGCCTTTCATCTGGAGGTCCCGGGTTCAAATCTTGGTCAGGCATCATTTTTCATATACTAAAAAATTCCATTCCATATTCCACGTACAAACTTCAAAGTTTCTGTGTAATTTCATCAACCAAAAAATAAATAAGTAAATAAAACAATACTATACTTGTCCAACAAACCAGTGTTGACTAAATATAATTAAAACAGGACTCAAATAAACTGAAATTCATGGTTTTGATTATGTTTTATGTTTTTATTTATCAACAAATGGCTTACCATTTATTAATAAAACTTACATAAGTGACAAATGAGCTAAGTGAATCAGTTTTATATGACATGTAATAAAAGACTTGAATGTTTAATCACTATCAGTTACAATTTTTGTTTAATTTCTAGCTAAACTACCTATTTATTTTTATTTTATAAGACATTTAAATTATTAAAAAAATGAAAGGAAATGCATCTCAGCGAATTAGGTTAAGTTACAGAAACCATTGGCAAAGCCAAATTTTCCATGGCTTGTGAGCTTAGATTAATCAAGTAATCGGTAGGGTTTTGCATGATATTGTCTTGAACATAACTACAGGCCCCATCACAGACACCATCAGACCAGGGTGGCATAATAAGGGTTGACCAATAAAGTCAGCCAACTGGCTTAGGGTATAACACAAAGAGTAGGATCTCAGTTAACACAGTAAAGACTGCGAAATATTAAAACAATAACTAACTAAAATTGTGTACTATCTATTGCCATACTAATTCCACATGTCAAAAAAGCATTAGTTATACTTTCTCATATAACTATCGATTCAAAAATTATTTTAACATATTCACTTGACTACAATCACTAAAGTTACTTGAATTATCAGTAGTAATGCTTTTATAATAATACTGTAGTAACACATTAATATTTTAAAAACAAAAAAATTTAAAATGAATCAAAATAATTTTCTTATAACCATTATAAAAAAACATATTCTTAGCCAAATAAATCAGCTAAGCTACGTAAATGGCAAGTACATTTATCAGTCTCCTTCAACAAAATATTAGACAAAAGAGTACCAATGGTAAATCAAACTCCCAACAAGCCAAATTTAACAAAAAAAGGCGTTAATAAATAAATTTCTATTACAATATTACGGTAAATGTTTCTTACCTGATGTGAAATAGCATTAACCTCAATGAATATGTTATTAAATACAGCTATTAGTAAATTAATAAGAAGAATATTAGCAATCAATAAGTACATAGACATAACAAATGGTGTTATCCATCGACCAGTCTGACATTTTTCCATCCCTGGTTCATCCCCACAAGGTGGATCTATGGTGTCAGCAAAGACCTAGAAATGGTGAAATCATTTAAATAATTTTATAATTAAGAACACAACCACATTTAACTCATAAAAACAAAACTAATGAAACATATTATATAACCTAACTTATTTATTTAGCTGCTATAGACAGATGTCCAGTATGGAATTTTCTGAGATGATGAAAATTATGAAAAAATTACTAGCTTCCTGTCATGAATCAAACTTACAATCAAGAAGGATAGGCTAGCATGAAAGCCAAATTTTTATTTAACATATAATAAAGAAAGTACATACAATGTAAATAAGCATATTTATTTATTTTCTTCTATAGTGATAATCTCATTACGTAAGCTCAAAGCTTGTAGATAATATATGATATGAAATATTTGTAGCATATGAAACATATCAGACAACTGGGATTCAAACCCAGAACCTCCAGATGAAAGAGAAATAAACTACCATTCAGACACAGATATTGATGGAGTGTTAATATTGGTATTGATGTGATATTAAAATATGGAGTGATAATTAACAAGTATGTATAGCTTGTCCAAGCTGAATTGGCACAGATCTGATCTAGGCAATGGTTGGCTAGCTAGCACAGGGCTATAATATGCTACTCATGGAAGACAGTATATATACATATATATATATATATATATATATATATATATATACATATATACTGGTTTAATAGAGTTTATGGTATATATACAGTATAATTTTTGTTTTATTTTATGTTAATTCTTTAACTTAACTAATTTTTTTATACTTATTTATGGTATAAATTTTTTTTAGCATTTTTTATACTAATGTTTATTCCAATCAATAAATAAATTCATAATCAAATATAACAATACACAAATATTTAGCTAACTTATTTTTAAATACTTAAAGTAAAAAAAAATTAAGTACAATTATTACCTTGACAGGTAATAATTGTCAAGGTATAGCGAGATTCGGTTTTAATTGCACTCACTCACCCACTGTAAAATGTACCTATTCAATCTTTTGCTAAATACACTCAAACCTGTGTGCTAGCGCAGCTGTAAAGTTTACACTTATGAAGGCTAAAAAGTAGAAAATAAAAAATATATAAAAAAATTTTAAACACCACTCAAATACACTAAAAAGGTAAAAAATAATTTTGGGATGGAATCTCAGAATGGATTTGCAACAAGTTTTGATGGTGATATGTAAGATTATGTGAAAGTCATAACTTCAAATTAAAAATTTTATGTGTTTGCCAGTTTTTTCTTACGCATGTTGAATAACATAAAGAGTGGGATCAAGCACTCTGATACACTTGAAAAACATGTTGCAGTTCATCTGAGAATGATAATCACCTGAGGAAGACTTGACTTTCCATACTGTCAAGCAGTTGAGAATGAATTCCATTTCAATACCGGTGTGGATAACTGTTATCCTTTCTTCTTTTGAAATTGGGAAATTGGGGCGCATTTGAAGGTTGCCAACATTACTGTTTGCATTGAGAACTTAAAATATAAGTCTCATAGACGTAAACGATTGGTCTTCCTTCAATTCTATCTACGTCTTCTTGGTCTTCTTCAGTTTTATTCAAATACACAAATCGCTTATACTGAATATCACAATTTCAATAAGAACTGCGCTGTTATTTCTGATTCTTTGCCATTTGAAGTCCATGCTTAATAAAAATGTTCGTAAGCTACTCTTTTGCCCAATAAATACTCCACTTTTTAGTTTTATAAAAACTAAGGCAAGTTTCCTCAAAGAAGGCAAGCAGTCCTCCTTTAAGTAAAATTTTAACTTCACATCATATGGCATTTTGATCAAAACTGTTTGGGTTTGTCATTTCCTTTTTGTATTTTATTCCTTTGCGAGGAGAACTGAATTTTTTTCTGAAACTATTTTACCAGTAATTTGTTAAACTGTTCTTTTTGAGACTCTTGTGGCACACGCAAAATGTTTTACAACTTTTTTGGTGTCGCTAACAAACATTCCAGCTGCAGCTTCTCCTGCTATGTGATTAAAAATGCTGTGTATAATCTCTTTCCCTTGGTAGTGAATGTCTTTACCACGTAAATTAGACCTAATAAGCAAAATAATAAAATCAATTCATTACCATAAGAATACAGCCGACAAAAATTTAGTAATTTAACACAAATAGATACTTTTTAAATTTCACTTAAGACTAACTACTTTCAAGAATTGAAACTCAAAGAACACTATAACTCAACAATAACCGTACTCTTCGGATACACACAATTAACTGGACAAGTTTTAACTGAAAATACAGTATAAATTAGAACTGAATCATTTACAAAAACAAGTTAATCTCTGAATGAATCAGAATGGTTTGTATAAATAGAGATTTAATGTTTCATTTGAATGTTTAGAATGATATATCGTTCAGTTATTATTTACACAAACCTGAATAAAGAAATTTTTCTTATGAATGACTCATAGCCTAGGCTAGCGTACAGTTGTTTGCCACTCCCAGAACAAAGGGCGAAGAGCGTAGAATAAATAATAGACATCTATCTCGTGCATGTTAGACTTTGATATTTTATAGTTATAAATTTATAGTTATTTATAGCTTATAGTTAAGCTATAAATAAATATATTTAGGACTAAACACTAATCAGTAACAGCCGATTAGTCTGCATAGTATTACATAACATATCTATTTCAGTATCTAATAAAAAATAAATTATTAATTTATTAATATATATACTCAGGATTAAATAAGTAACTAATATATACAAGACGTGAATTTGTTCATTGATTGGAATAAACAATAGTCATACTATATACATACTGTCTTTACTCTAGTAGTATTGTAAACCTGTGCTCATTAGGCAGCAAGATATACAGATATGCTGTTCATCAGATCTGGGCCAATTTGGCTTGGACAAACTGCAACATCTTTCTAGCTCCGAATAAAACATCCTGACTTATTGATATTTTCTATGATTGTATCTGCATTCCAATATAGTCTTTGAAATCAATCTTACAATTCATTCCAGTAGGGACCCTCTTTATCTAATATGGTAATAGTTGATAAAGATGAAACAAGAAGAAAATTACAAACATCTGAATGCATTTATACTACAGCAGTCTTAATTAATTCTCAGCCAAACCAAGCTGAAAATGAAAATGATACCTAATTCAGAGAATTATCTATTCCTTCCTTTCTGTTATTTATGCTAACTCAACTATGAAATTAAACTAGAATGACAGATGATATGTTAGTGCTTCTGGATTTTTTAAAATAAACACCTGAATACAACTTTTATAAAAAAAAAAAATGTTTTTTTATCAAAACTTAAATTTAGTAAACAAATGAATAATAAAAATAATGATTCTCTACAGATCTAATATAAGAAAATTCAAAAGAGGATGAGCAATGCTTTTAAAAAACTAACTACAAGGGTTCCAAAAATAATGCAGTGTGCATGCATGCAAAAATGAAGACAGAATAACTTGCGACAAATGGTAGAGTGTATCCTGAATTGTCATGAAGCAGTACATATAAGTTGTTCAGGGTTTATTAACTGTGTATCAATGTCAGTGCAGTTCAAAGACAATGCAGAAATGAACTCTGATTTCATAACAAAATTCAAGCAATGTGCATACATCAAAATAAAAACTTTGAAAGTTTAAAAACTGTATACAGAAAACATCAACAGTGGTGCATCAATTTTGCATAACAATACAGCCCTCTATATTGCAAATTTTGTCAATATTTTCATCAATTATGCTTGGGAACTGCTTCCCCATCCATCATACAGCCCAGGTTTGAGTCTGCTGGACTTTGGTCTCATCTAAAGCTGAAAGAACCTCTGCAAGGAATACGTTTCAGCAGTATGAAAGTATTACTGACTCGTAGAAGTCCTTAAACCTGCAGTGACCCAGGAAATCTGATACACAATAAAGACTGTCTACTGACAGGAATCCAAAAGCTGCAAGATCACTGGTGAGCACGCAGTACACATGGGCATTTCACGTTTCTAACAAATTCTAAACAGAATTTCTCTCTTTTAAAGATGAATATATTTTATTACAAGTGCATTCTCTTAGCCAATCTTGTGAATTTTTTTCAAAATGTTTATACATTTTGTTTTCCTATTTCATTTTACATTTAGAAATCATCTGTAAAGAAGAATCATTCGTAGAGACATATTTCTTTATTGCTATTCAATGTTCAGTATATTCTTAGTATACAGTGACTGGAAAATCACTGAATCTCTGACAATAGAGCAATAATTTTAATTATTTACTTTTAATTTATGTGATTTTTCATTAAATTAAGTTGGTAATAACTTATAGAGCATCATTCAGCAGAAGTAAAGAAAATAGTTGCATCAAATTGGCTGAAGTAAGCAGTTATAGTATATTGAGGAGTAGTCAATGATAGGTGTGGGTTAAGGAATAACTTAATATGGGCCAAACAATGAAACAACAACAACGCTTTCTAACAATGCTTTAATAAGTCTCCTTCTCAAAAAGTTGATTTGAAATATGTACTGCTGTTGTCAATTCTATTGAACAATCCCCAATGAGATCAGTTCATAAATAACAAGCTTAATCTCACATCCACATCATGAATGACAATGCAAGAGCACATAAAAAACTTAAAATTTAAAATCATGTTGATGTCAGCTAATAAAACAATATTCCACTACTTCAACATGAATAGGACATAAATGTAACATATACCTCTACTCACTAATTTATTTATTTCTTAATATGAAAATTCTGAAATTAGATGGTGCATTAAAAATGTAAATATGACGTGAACATACATATTTAAGAAATAATTAACATGACGTTCTGCATTATTAATTAATTGATGATGATTTAATTTAGTTTTAGTCACCGTAACACCTGTTCTCCAGTTTTATCCAAACATATTGAAAACATTATAATACAACAATCAGGATTAGATGATAAAAAATAATACTAAAAAAGTACAATTACAATCAAAAAACTTAAAAAAAAAAAAACTAATTTTGTTCAGTAGTGCTCCTTCTGAACAAAACATTTATTCAGTAGCAATATTTAATAAAAAACTTTTTTATTAATATATTTTGTAAATAAGAAGGCAAGGTGGATAATTATTTTTAATTCATTTGTTTATTATTATAAAAAATGAAATCTCTTAATAATTTTATCAAAATAAATTATACTCACCTCACCATACAACATGAAATAGGGCTGGTAGAAAACATTTTTAACCAGAGTCCAATTTGGATCAGAATCTGGAAACAATATAGCTTGCCGACAAACACCAAAGCTCATTAATACAACAAGCAACAGCACAACAAAATAAATCATATTCTTTACCATTTTTCCCATCATTGTAACTAACGGACCTGGAAATATAATAGACTTAATTAAAAATATAATTAAAGAATTAAGTATAATGCTAAAAACATAACACCACTTCATAACTAAAAAATTCCTGTTACTTAGTGCTATTTAATTGTTTGGATCAGGAAATAAGATATTAAAAGAATTAAAATTATAATACGTTACAATAATAAATGATACTGATGATAGTTAAAAATTTAAAATTTTTTAAATTATCTTTTTTATCCCCTAATGAAAAATTACTAATTTTTTGTTGCTATACCACTTAGGTTAAAATTAATCAGTTGGAGAACTTCTAAAACATCAAGAAGTAGCTTTTCTTCATAGACATATGTAAAGGCAGGTGCACATTTTATTTTCTGAAATAAATTAGAAGTAAATCTCTGATTGTGCTTGTGTTGGTCATAGTATTTTCTTCAATATTATTGAAGAGTTGTATTCTGAATTTCTCTATTCTGTCTGTTTCCACCTGCCAGTTTTTAGTACTAAGATGAAAATCAGGTTGCAGATGATGGTAATAACAATATGATGTAAACACACATATTTAAAAAAAATATTAACACAGAATTCTACAGCTTATATTAATAGGTGATTCAATTTAGTTTTAGCTGCCATAATGTTTGTTCTCTAGTTTTATCCAAGCATATTGAAAATATTATAGTACAACAATAAGGATTGAATGAAAAAAAAAAGAAGTAAAAGCAGAATCATCAAGTAACTTTTTCAAAAAATAAAACTCCTGAACAAATGTTTTTGTTCAGTAACAATATTTCATAAAAAAAACTTTTTTATGAAATATTGGTATATTTTATAAATAAGAGGGCAAGGTGAATGTTCCAGACCTGGATAAGAAGACAACATTCTTCTTGGTACATTTTGATTTATTTTTCAACATTATCACCATTAAGGCCTACAAACTTAGTCCAGCATTCTGCACGAACGCTTAAGCCAGTTCAGTACATAAATTTATCAAACTTAAAATAACCTTTTACTGCGGCAATAATTTAACTACTGGTCGAAAATCTCTTCCCACCAAACTATTTTTTCAGGTTAGGAAACAAGTGATAGTCACTGGTAGCCAGATCAGGTGAAAATGGAGGGAGTTGAAGCAATTCAAACTGTAATTCGTTGTTTTTTGTCATTGCAATCACTGAACTTAGCTGAAATATTGTCTTGATGGAAAAGCACTTCTTTTTTTTGCCAAATGTGGTCATTTTCCCTTAATTTCATTGCTGAGACGCTATAATAAGGTCATATAATATAGTTGCCATTTATTATTTCATCCGTTTTAAGACATGAAAATATTTCACATGTATCCCAAAAAAAAAACAGTTGCCATAACTTTGTAATACAAAAATTCATTTTTGTTTTTTTTTGGAGCAGATTGATCTTTTTCAACCCGGTGTTTTGTCTCAATAAAGCAGTGATGAACCCAAGCCTTATCAACCATCACAAATTGATGTAAAAATTCTTCTGGATTATGCCAAAAGAGCTCAAGACAATTGTCTGAAATGTTTTTTCAGCACAGTTTTTTTATTGGGCATGACCAAACGAGGCACCCATCTAACACATAACTTGTTCATGCTCAAATACTTGTACAAAATATTACACTCGTGTTCTGTTGTCATGTCTACAGACTCTGCTAACACACTCACTACAACTTGTCAACCTGCCAAAACGATTTTATGCACTTCTTCTATCATTTCTTAAATAGTCACTTCAGAATTGGGGTCCACTGCTTGGTTCATCACTGGTGTGCATTTGACCCATTTTAAATTCTGTGACCCAGTGTTCAACTGTTGTATTTGATAGAGAAGAGTCTCCCAATGTCGTATCAAGCTCCTCTTTAATTTTCTTTGCCTTTCAGAAAAACCTTAAGAAAATGAAAAAAGGCTTTCAGAAAAAAGCATTTAATCACTGCATGAATTTCAATTTTTCTATTCTCCAAAAATGCCCTAATCTCCACTTTGATGGACTGTAAATACTATACCAAGTGATGCAGCGACTTGAAATTCTTACAGAAAATCAATGAAGAATGGAATCATGCAACACTGTCAAGAAATTAAGTGTACTAACACCATCTGTGTGAGAGGTTTGGAACTTTTCTTTTACCCTCATATCTCATATCATTATACAGAAAGCATTTCCATGTAAAATTTCATTTATCTGAAGTTATGAATTTATTATGTATATACCATTGTAACACAGTAATGAAAGCAATTCTTAAAAATGTTGTAAACTAAAGTAACATTCTTTAATGTTCATCTCTGTAATAATAATATTTATCCCATCAGAAATTTTATTCTGTTTAGAAAAGAATGTTTTTCCGAAAGTGACGTTACTAAAAAAAGAAATAAGCTGTATACTTCCAAAAATTTCAAATGTTAGAAACCCAGATATTTGCACACGTTTGACATTAAATAGGATCACACTTCAAAATTTCTACATATTTTATTTGTAAAAATGAACTACCTATCTGCATATATGTAGAAATCATATATACAAGTACATAAAGTTATACAAGGTAAAACTAAAGAAAAGTGTTACCTAAATATTTGTTCACCCCAAGAATATTGAGTATTCTTAGGTACCAATAAATAATGTCAACACAGAACATTACTCTTCCAACTGACATTGATGATGGTTTCATTCGAAGACTTAATCCAATAAGAAAAAATATAACAGCAGCAGCATCACATGGATTCCACATATTCCATGCCCAAACTGCAAACTTATGACTGAAAAATATGAAAAATTCAATTATTAATGTAAGAAATCTTAATTAAATAGATCCACATTATTGAACATTTTAATATTTTCTGTACTAAAAGAAAACAAACAATACAAAGTTTTATTTTTCTAAATGATTTGAATAGTACCAGCACTCAAGAGTACATCTTTATCACCAGTCGATCACCAGATTTAAAAATAATGTTTTAGAGTTAATCTATCAAATGGCATAATCTTAATTATCTTTCACATTTTATTGAAATCAGAGATTCCATGAGATTCTGGATGGTCTCATGATCTTCTGGTTTATGATAAATTAAGACATTTAAGAATATATACATATTTTTTAAAATAGTTCCTTAAAATAAGCAACTTTCTCAAACTTTTTTTTAGCAATAAGTGAAAGATGTTAACAAAATACCAGCAATCAGTAACTTTTACTTCTCAGAAACAATCTAATCTGACTTAATAAATAATCTAGTCAAATTTTCTGTCACAAGTTGAATGTTATTTTTAGGAGTATTTAACATAACTTATTCAACAAAAATATTTTACTTGGCCTCTATCAAATTATATCTTATTAGTGATAAAGAAACTTGCCTTTATCCAATGAGAACCTCAGCCTTGAATTACACTTTTTTCAATAAGCAACAGATAAGAGATAGATTTATAACAAACATAATTTCACTTAACAAAATACCAAAAAACAAAAGGACACAGTAACTCAAACAAGTCCCAAAACCAGAGCTTACAAGTGTCACTAAATGGAGAATGTAATTAATCGTGGGGAAAAATGTACACAGAGGGAAAGTGATTTGGTTTGCTTGGCATTTCTCCACCACCCCATTCAGTCGCCCTAAAGCATAAGATTGAGTGTCTATGCCACAAACGGCTACTAAGCCTTGAAACAGTTTAGCGACCATTGTCCTAAATAGCTCCTAGAGCTTACATAACAGCGTGAGCAGACTAAGCTCGGTGCCATACATCACCAGCTTACGTGTCCCAACCACTCACTTGTCATATATTTACTAAATGGGTAGGCGCACCCCATCAACTACTAAATATATATGACATCCATAAATAAAAATTTACTTCATCTAGACAGCAATTCACTACCACGCCTAGGTCGCTGAATGCCAGGAAGTACCTGTCCACCATATTAAAGCGCTTGGAGCCTTAATTGGCCAGCTATATATATATCTCTAGGTTAGCTTCACATAGCAGCATAATAAGTCTTTTCCCTTAGGTAAACTACTGATGTCAGCTGAACATAACAACTGCATCAAGGAACTCCCACATGGTCTGACAATGCGGCTCTTGCCACATTGACTTGCTATTTGTGAGTGGCCAATTTTCCCCTTGACCTCCAAGTTTCAGGGTGGCATGGTCTCTGATCCCCCCAAGAGCAGGGCAGTCAAACATCAGATGTTCATTTGACTGGACCTCCCCGCAGATGCACAGCTCGTCAGCTGCCAGGTGAAACCAAAACAGGTACTGATTTAAATTAACGTGGTTGGTGAGCACCTGGGCACCCATTGCCCTTAAAAACAAGCTCGAGGCATACCAACCCCCCCAGATCCTGTATAAACTTATACAAGGATCTTCCCTTAGTCGTGGTGTCCCATTCCAGCTGCTATGCTTCCATCGTGAGGCTCTGCAGTCTCTTCCACAGGTGGGAGATGCGCAACTGAATGAAATTTAGATATGGTGCATTAAGATCACCGTTCCACTCCGGTACTAGCCCAACTTGAAACCGCATCACAAATAACTCGGCCTCCCAGCCTCTTCGCAATCTCCACATGGCTGTCCAAACTTTCACCACTAAATCAATTGGGAGAGCCTTTCTCAATATGGTGGTAACATCGTAGGAGGTTGTTTTTAAAACACCACTGCATACAATTAAGGCTCTGCACTGGGCACTCCTTAAATTCTGAACAAGTGCTCTATTCATATCCTATACCCAAACGGGCAATAATATTCAAACCTATATACCCAAACGGGCAACACATGTAAGGTCATGCTTTTGAAGACACCTTGGTACACCATGTACAAATGATGGCCCGACAGCCCGTAGTCCTTCCGAGCAACCCTCCTAAGCTTGTGCATCACAGAGATGGCATCTGCCATTACTTGCCTAATATGGTTGCTAAACAGCAACTTCTCTTCAAACAAAACAACTAGGTACTATGAACTCTAACTCGGCTGATTACACAGCCTTTATATTTAATATGGGGGTTACGACTGTATGATAATTTGTCTACACCCTTGAGAAGCATAAACATCATCTTGAGCACAGAAAGTTTTAGATTTTGTATGTCTATCCAGCCCTCTGCGGTTGAAAAGGCTGCTTGCATCCAGTCTTCTAGCTGTGGTCATGAATTACCACGAACTAAAAAAGAGACAGTCATCAGCGAAAGCCTGGATCGTGACCCCTTCTGGAAATGTCAATCCCAGTAATCCGTCAAATACCAGGTTCCACAGCAGGAGACCAAGAACGGAACCCTGCAGGCTTCCTGTGGTAACGGATTTTTCCACAACTAGGTGTGCATTCTTAAACAGAGCAGTACAGTTAAGCAAATAGTCACGTACCATGGCCTGCAGGGATATGGGAACATTGCA
The DNA here is from genome assembly GCF_047948215.1 of Lycorma delicatula. Lineage (NCBI taxonomy): Eukaryota > Metazoa > Arthropoda > Insecta > Hemiptera > Fulgoridae > Lycorma > Lycorma delicatula. Next base: position 129,654,839 of record NC_134457.1, read on the forward strand.
GTGTTTCAACTCATAGAAGAATGCCGCAATTTTCCCGTAGCCTAGCAAAGGGAATGTGATAATAAAATCCCCATTAAGGGACAATGAAATGGAGAAAATAACCTCAAACAAAAAGTACTTACTAAAAGGATTCCTCAAGTGGAAGGCAATTGCCCTGCCCATAATTTCTCATGAAATAGAGAAAAGAAATGTTTACTCTACCATGCTTCTATCATCATTGTTGATCAGTTAATATTTATCAACAGATTTGAATGCACATAGAACAAATTGATATTCTTCTAGATACCAAACAGCTACTAGAAAGTAAGCACAAGGTCTCTTAAGGATAGTCCTTGCCCATCTGCAAATTGTATGGCAAGTGGAAATTTCCAGCTGAACTGTTAAAACAAACTTCTACTACAGAGTAATTTGTTATTTGCAGCAACCAAATTTCTTCTACTATTATACCACTTTACTGATTTCTCAGTTACTATTTTATTATTCCTAATTTGTTATAATAAAATAAGAAGAAAATGCTAAGGAATAATTTGAAACAAATAAACATCTGTAACTAGATTTACATTTTTAATATCAAATAAATTTTTTATTAAATGAACTGGTAAACATAAACAAAAAATAGATATACAATATAGAAAAAAATTCAAAAGATAAGTATTGTATAAACTTTGTTTTTTTTTTAAATTTTATTGCTAATACAATTAATGTGCACGCGTGCACATGTGTGTATGTTTCTGTTCTGTTATTTATTCATTATGTTTCGCTCTTCTATTTATACTTATTTTAAAATTCCTCTATGATCACTGTTAAAAAAATTTTAAAGAATATTAACAGGTTGACTGCTGATCACTCCAATCGGAGTGCATTAGCGCTGCCCACTCTGATCAGAGTGGCCATCCCACATTCCCACCTTATTCTGTCATCAGCATTGTGTGTGGAGTTATTGTGAACATCTGGCATCCTAATTGAATAACTGCTTTTAATAGTGTTTAAGGTGATTTCCCGGTTTTCTTTCTGAATTCGTAACATTGTGTTGGTGAAGATGAGTAACAATCTGGGACCTTCATCGAATACATGTAATCTTTCTTTTTCAAATAATTGGTTAAATGATACTAAGTTATTGCATTATTTACAAGTCAGTGACACTTGGAATCCTGATTCTGATCTTCATGGTTAATGTTCATTTCTAGTTCACCAGCAATTTTTCCAGCAGTTTCTACTGCTGCTGTGGCCCAAACACCAGACAACATAATATGGCAAAACACAGGTATGTTAAGAAAATTTAAATTTATAAAACAAGAGGGAATTCTGGTGCCGATTTCTGGAGAAGGTAAGCCTATAAACTTTTTCCAGTTAATTATAGATGATGATTTTTTACAATCAATTGCTAACTGAAAAAATTAAAATGCTGTTCAGTTATAAATACACCCTGCAATGATAGAACCTTCTCGTATTACTCGTTGGAAAAATGTTACATTAGAGAAATAAAAATTTTTCTAGGTCTGTTACTTCATACTGGTACAATTTCTTTGAATCAACTCAACGACTATTGTAAAACAGACCTATTATTTGATATTCCAGTATTTAGAATATACAAGCCAAAAAATCAATTTCTTCTTATTTTATGATACCTTTATTTTTCAGATGATGTAAACATGTAAAAAGCTCTCAGTGACCATCTGGGTGAAATACGGCTTGACATAGATGAAGCAATGATGCCTTGGCAAGGTCGTCTACAGTTCAAACAATACATAAAAAGTAAATGCCACAAGTATGGGTTAAAATTGTTTATGATGACTGAACCGAGCAGACTGACACAAAAATTTCATGTTTATGAAGGTTTTTCAGATGTATACAGTGGAGCGGGACATATGGAAAAAATTGTACACCACTTACTTGAAGATAAGTTAGGTGAAGGACACACAGCGTACCTAGAAAATTATTACAATGGTGTTCATTTAGCAATGATGGTGTTTAGACAAACATCAATTACCTCACAACAAGTTTTGAAACTACACTAGTTGCATCTCAAAACAAAAGTGGCCAGGAAACAGAAAAGCCTGTTATTATAGGGTACAACAAGTTCAAGTCAGGAGCAGATCGTCAAGATCTGATGATGGCTTTATTACCCTTGCAGTAGGAATCAATTCGCTGATACAAAATATTATTTGTGCATGTACTGCAGATGAGTATAGTCAATTCATATTATTTGTATATAAACAATTACACATGGTGGTTGTTTATGACTTCTGATTAGAATTAATCAGAAATTTATTGTCTTTGCGAGTTTTACCATGTATTCATCCTATCACAAAAAACCTTACTGACAGCATAATCAAAACAGAAAAAAAGCCAAGGAAAAAAGATGTAAAAGAAACCAAAAGAGTAAAAAAAAGAAGAATATAGAGAATGTAGAAAAAATAAAATCAGAACACAAACATTTTATAGATGCAAGGCATGTCCAAGAAACCAAGGTTTTGCTTAAAATATTTTGATATTTTTCATAAAATGTAAATAAATTCTAAAATAAAATTATGTTTAAAATAAAACTATCTTTGAGGTTTATTTGAAATTCCCAAAGTTATTCAAGCACTCCAATCGGAGTTTTCAGCAGCTAGAGAAAAATTCTACAAATAATGCCAACCAGTCTGATCGGAGTTTATTTTTTGGTTTTTTTTAAAAATAAAAAAGACTTTGTAAACATTAATATATCGTCAATTTATAACAATTAAAGGTGTTTTAAAAACAATTAACTAAAGAGAAAATTCAACATTAGGGTGAAAATGTTATTATTTTGTTAACCTGTTAACCTGTGTTAACATTATGCCTTAACAATTTAGTTGACCTGTAGTGAATGTAGTGAAATGCAGAAGAGTTTTGGCTCATGCCTGTTTTGTGCCTAGTTACTGCGAACTCCCCTGCTGTTGAAGATTGTAAAACAATAAAAAGTAGTATTTCCAGATTTTTACTTATTGTAAACAGTTCTTGAGTATTGCAAATACATACTTTGTTTAGATCAATATATAATTATACATTACATAGATTATATCAGAATTGAAAGATATGTATTCCACAATTATGAACTACTCCAGTATTAATACAGAAGTCTCAAGGAAGAGTAGAAGGTTTGCTTTGTTACTTTGTTCCAGTAGGAATAAAATAATTTATGTAATTATTTATTTCTAACAAAACAACCAATTAGTTTTTGTAGTATTAACACAATATTTATTTTGATATATTATTTTCAGACAACAGACCTAATAATTCTATATCAGACATCACCTTGACCAGGTGTTAATATATTTTTCTTATGTTTAGCTAATATATATTATACATCGTTATACCATCCCCACCTCAGGGAGAGAGGTTTTCTTGTAAAAGTACATATACAAAATTTATTTTTGAGGAGAAAATGTTTTTTAATATATATATATATATATATTTACTGACCTAACAGCAGCTGGTTCAGAAGAAATGATCTCCCTAACTTTTTCACATCCAAGTGTACAAATATAAGCTATACAGTAAATTTCTTGCCAAGAAGGACTTTGTTCCATTCGGACTAGCACAACGTAACTAAATATAACAAGGAAAATAATATACGCAATCTGAAAATAAAATAAAAAAAGAATTAAATAAAATCCCACTTAATAGCATTATAAAAGTAAGACGTGCAGAAACTAATGCAAATTAAGCAGTCATGCTTGACCATCAGTAATGAAATTAAAATATGAAGTTTGTATATACATATAAAGTTTGTATGTACATATATATATTATATTCACTTAAATTTTTGGTAATATTGATTAACTCATAATTCAGGCAACATTTCCATTGCAACTTACAAAAATTAGTCCCAATGTTTATTTGAATACTGGATTATAAATCTCTAAAATATCTTTTGGCCATAATCTATTTATTATTTATTTATCAATGGCATACACCAAAATTACAATATAACAATACAGCAGCAGTAATAGTAATAGGAAAAATGATCGATATGAACAGGGCATAGTAACACCTTTGCAAAAAGATTGTAGATTCCAGCATGGGAAGACTCAAGGTAATAAGTTGTGGTAGAACTTGAAGAATCTTTTATGCTATTAAAAAAAATCCAAAAAATTCTGGAGTTTTTATTAATTGTCTCATTTCTAGAAATGCAACTAACATATATATTATTGTTCTCTGTATTCTGCTGTTTTACAAAGCAACTGCATTACATTACTTTCCTTTCAAACAGGAATAAAAAATTTGTACTTTTAATAATTTACGAGATTTATTTTTAAAGTAAGATCCATTCTGAAATAAAAATAAAATTGGAAAATATGAACAAACTTTACTAAACAAAAAAATTACATTTATTTACCAATTTTTTACATAGCCGCCTACAACTTAACACATTTTTCATAGTGTTTCACTAGTGTCTTATTCCCTCTTCAAGAAATTCCACTGCAAGTGACTTACCACGCAGCAATGCCATTTCTCAATTTGTCATCATTGTCAAACCTTTGATGAAGTAAGCCACTATTTAAGGTGAAGAAAAGGAAAATAATTGCTGTGAGAGCTATGTTAGGGCTATAGGGTGAATAATTGAAGAGTTCCAAAAAATCTTTCCATTCATTTCAATGACTGATTTGCCATGTATCAAACATTGTCATGGAAAACAAAATCCCAGACTATAGGATCCCATCGCATTTGTTTTTTAAAGTTCTTTTAATGTTTCACAATACGTATAGGTATTTAGAGTGGTTCCACAATCATTAAATTCAACAACACCCCTTTTTGTCCAAAAAAAAAAACAGTAGCCAAAAGCTTCTTTATTGAACATTATTGTTTGAACTTCTTCAGCCTAGAAGATGATAAATTCCACCATTAACTACTACTTTGTCTTGATGTTCGAATAAGAAGTCCAGGTTTCATCTCTGATGACAATGTGATCAAATAATTCAACATCTTCATTTTCATAATGCCACAAAAATTCATGTGCTGCAGCAAGACGTTTTCCTTACATTAATGGTTAACATCTATGACTCTCATCTGTCATACAATTTTTTATGGCACAATTTTTCAGTTAAAAATTCATAAATCTAAATTAGTGTAACGTCAAAAACACTTGGGTCACTTTTTGTGAGTTGCTGTCACAAAACAGTAGTGACAACAGCTCTTTTGTGACTACAAAAACAGTTCTGTTTTGTAATGAAACATACAAAACAGTTTGTGAGAAAACTGGTACTGTAGTGCCAGATTTCTTAAAATTTTTCATCAGAATTTTCATTCAAATATGTGGCCTGCAAGCATCACAAATTTTCTTGTGAATTTCAACCACAGAATTATTTTTTGTTATCAAAAATTAGATTACTTCTCATACTTCACATTGGCAGAATCAAGAATTGTAGCACTTATTATAAATTACTATATTATTGTTTCTAACAGCTTACTATTGATTGAAATAACTCAGCTACACACATGCTACCTGATTACATTGCTTATATATGTTGCAAATTCAAAACTGACTTTACATTATAAAAACACAACTTGTACTAATTTAAAATATGAACATTATTCAGAAGTTAAAATATGATTGGCAATAAAGTTAATAAATTCTTTAACGGAAGTAAATTATGAGTGGAAATAATATTATTGTTATCAATAACAGGTCTAATGAATACTGATGTCTACAAATTACACAAAATATTTTTAGATTTTTGACCCAAAAAGTTAATTAATATTGTAGGTTTTAATAAATAATCATTTTTCCTCATGCTAAAATTATTTAAAAAAAAAAAAATAAATAAACAACAATTTATTCAGTTTAGGAATTGCTTAAATAATAGCAGCAATAAAATAGTAATAATATTTCTAATACAAGAAATTATTACTAATTTCAGTTTTAAGTAAAATATACCATATTGTATTAATGAAATAAGTCAGTAAATATAGAAAAATAAAACTACAACTCCTTAGCAACATTTTAAGTCTCAAAACAACCACCTGCTTGGAAACACTTCTGTTTAGAAAGGTGTTTCTGGGTGACAAAAAGTTGTGATCCAAATTCCTTGTACTGTACAGGATCTAGTTTCATTATCATAACACAAGAAAAGAATACAGAAAATAAAGTGATCAAAAATGGAAAAATTACTTTTTAGTTCATGTTAAGACTAAAGCCGAGCAGAACTGCCCTATCTTTCTGAGTTACATACATATTATTAAGGAAATATAATAAGATTTGATAAAAATCTGATATCCAAATCTGATGCCCTGAATCTATTTCAGACCACACTTCTCAAAATTAAAAACGGATATTTGAATTAGTTTGAGACTGATCAGAAGTTACCTTTAACATTTATTGAACTACATTGTAACATTTTTACATTTATTGGACTAAAATGTAAACTATGTACAAATCTAGTTGTAGTGCAGCAGTAGAATGTTTAAGAACAAGTGAATAACTTCCAGAAAATTTATTGTAAATCTCTGATAAAACATTATGTTATACTAAAATAATGGGTTTTAATAATTAAATTTTGGAATAGCTAATTACATTAATAGTGAAACATTTGTACGTTTATATTTTCATTCATTACTTCTTTCTCAGAATACTAAAAAAACTGATATCAGGTCTGAATCCAGCCAGATCCCAGAACATTCCAAATTATTGATGTCCAGATTAAAAGGGTTATAATACTCAGTAACTGAAAGCAGTACTCTATTTTAGAATATAACAAAAATCATACTACATAATTTCCAAACAAAAAAAAAAAAAAAAATAAATAATTATTCCAATGTTTACAAATAAATTGTAAAAATGTAAATTATTACACAAACAGCTTCAATAGACTACTTAAAATTAAAAAAAAAGTTCTTGTTAACATGTCAACAGACAATTACAGTCACCAGACTTTACTACATTAATAATAAATAATGAATACAAACCGAGTTTGCCCAGAATTTGGTAATTGGAGCTGAATAAAATTCATATAATTTTCTTTTTAGCCGAAGTGGGCGATTATTTTTTATTTCAAAATAGTCAAGCGGAACAGCAAAGAATTGGCTTCCACATTCAGAACTAACACTGACATTATCACTAGCAGCTCCGGCACCAGCAATAACTTTCCCATTTTCAGTTACAACAGTTTCCTTAGCACTTATTTCGTTTGAGATCAGTGCCTGAAAATAAATAAAATTATCATGAAAAAAATTTAAAAAATATTAAATTACTAACAACTTATAAAGTAGTGTATATATTTAATTAGAAATAAGTAAAAATTTACAAATTGTTAAAAATTTATATTGTATAATGGTATTATGTATAAAAGTAAATAATAATAATAATAATAAATGCAACTTTCGTGATAAAAAATTTAACCAATGAATGTGGTGCAAAAGAAACTGTTTTAACATTAAAAATTAATATAAATGTAAAGTATATATAATAATTAAAAAATATTTATACATTAATATTTATAAAATTAGATATATCTGTGTGAAATAAAATGTAATAAAATTTATTGTGAATGTACATAATAAAATGAAAAAAAAAACAAGTTTTACATTTTTTTAAATTTGCGCTAAATTCTGATTGTTGTAATTATCAATCTGTTTTTTTTTGCAATTAGCTACTTTTTAGTTACACCTTTTTTGCCAGCTCAATAAGTTCTCCACTATAAATTTCTTGTACAAAAAATGTCCACACACATTCTTTATACCCAACTGTTATCAGTTGTACTTAATCCAAAACCTTAATGAAAACTGTCTTTTTGATTCCTAAACATAAATATTTTTAATTTGCTTTACTATGCTATTTTTTATAATTATCTCAGGTTACTTCCAACTACACTACAATGGCAACAGCTATTGGACAATACATGTTTTTAATGAACTATATTTACCATGTAAACAAATTTTCATACAATTTTATAAAAAAAATTAGAAAGGAAAACATGCAATAATGAGAACCAAAAAACACACACACAGATTACACTACACTTAACCTAGACTTGTTTGAAATTAACAAGACTGGGACAAGTTTTAGACTGTCCCAGTCAAGAGAAGCTTTTAGCAAACTACAGAAGAGTGAAACTACCCAAAAAATCAGCTAGTAGACAACTAATAACAAAAAAAGTATGTAATGCAAGTGTAGTGTATTACCAAAGTTCATTAATTGGCTTATATACATGCTTCATTTATCCTCAAGTAGTAAAATCAAAACAAAATTCTGTTACACACTTCTGTTAAGTTTTCTGAAACTTAAGACTTCTGTTAAGTGTGTTGAAATTACCGCATCAGTGAACCTGAATTCTGTAATAGGAGCTTGTAAGTCATTAAAAATACTCACACAACTGTAAATTCTCTTGGATTACAAATTATTAAACTTTTACTCCATGATTATTATAAAGAATCTCAATAATCTTGAATTTTAATATAAGAGATCTGGTCAAAACTTTCAGGCAATTTATTCTTAGTGGTTTAAATGTTTCCATTTTCACTTCAAAAATTTATACCATTGTTTTCTTATCTTAAAAAAACATTGCTGAAATGTAATTTCCAATATAACTTCAGTTCTCTCAATTTTTGTTCAATGTTTTCAAAGGTATCATATCCACTGCTTTTTTCCATTGTGTTTTTAATTCTCAAGAAGGAAATAGTCACATGGAGCCCTGTTTGGTAATTAGGGTGGTTTCAGTATTGTCATATTATTTTTGACAAAAAATTTTCAAAAAACAACAACGTTTTGTCATGAATAATTTTCATCAATCATTCTGCCATAAATCGAATAATATTTCACAGATAATTTCAATGATGAAAAATACCTAAATAGTAATCTTAAACACAGTTAAAGTTAATCTTAATGTTTGCATTTCAAGGAATAAGCTCATGTAAAATAAGAGCATGAAAGCTAAAAAATATAGTACAAACTTTAATATTTGATCAAATTTCATGTGCTTTTTTTCAGCCTTGACGCACTTAGAAGCTTCTGTTGACAGGCTTCTGATTTTGCTTCATCAGTTATAATGTATTGTTCCAAACTTAAAACAACCATGACTTTATCATTTCTTCAATAATTTCAAGATAATTCAATGTTTAGTCAAACAGTTATGAATAAATTTTGTTATCACTTGTCTTACCAGAAATATTTTTGAATACTACTTTGCATAAATCTTATGAGGTAGCAATCTCTTCAGTAACTCTGCTAATAGCAATTTTATGATTATTCAAATTTGTTTCCTCAATTTCCTCAACATTTTCATTAATCACTCATATCCTTCATCTTTCAATTATATAAGAAAACTAGTTGGAAGGAAAAAGGTTAATTTTTTCTCCTTATAAATTTTCATTTTAAGTAAATTTATTATAACTTCTAATAGATAAAGCTAAATAGATAATGGAAGAAATTATGAAAAAATTATGCATTTTAAAAGTTCTTAACAGAGAAAAGAAGAAAATGATAATAAAACACTTAGTTGTAAGAATAATAACAACTTAAAAACTAAATTCACAAGAACAAAAACTGAAAATATTCAAATCTTAACAAAAAAAAGGGAATAACACACCATACTTTAATATTAGAAATATAATATCCATGCATTTTAATCCATTCATGAAGATTATTATTAAATAATAGTAAATTGTAAGAAATAAGTGCTTTTATTTTAAGTTTCAAATGTAACAAAAGAATCTTATTACAATATATATATATATATATATATATATATATATATATATAATGAAAGGAAACTGATAAAAGCTAATTAAAATTTTTAAGTGATCACAATTCAAGACTCTCACAATAGGCTAGTAAATCAAGTTTTTAATTTAATACTTGCTTTTCAGAATGTCCTGTAAAATTTGTAATTTGAATTTAAAAAAAATTTAACACTAAACAGAATGTGGAACTATAAATTTTATACAACAGGTTACAACGCATTAACTTAAAAATTGTACATCACGCTTTTATGAATTCAACCCTATAAACAAACCTACTATCCAATAAATCCACAATCTTTTAAAAACACTGGTCAACAATAATTTTGTTACATAGTCAATATTTGCTGAATCTCATGAATTTTTAGGTGCTGATTCTGAATATGAAGTCAGAATTTCTCTACCAGCCTCTGACTTTTTGTAATTGCCCTTCCTATTTTCTACCAAGTACATGTGTATGAACAATGCAAGACAATATATTACTTTTTTTTTATTGCAGCATTTAATTTTCTAAATAAACTGTAATTTATCTGAGTTGACAAATGGCCGTGAAAAATAAATATTATTACTATTATTATCATCATTATTATTTACACAGTTATTAAAACAATTACAAATGATACATACACATATGATTCATATCACATTTCTTTTTAAATGTAACTATATCAACCATTAGTCACACATTTTACAGCATATATAATTTTGTTTTGGTAACTTGGTGCTGGGTGTAAAACAATAAACAATGGCTAAGAAAAATTTTAATTACAAAAGTCAAGTGCAATTTATCATATGTGTAACATTTAATGGTGCAGCTACTTTTTCTACTGATTTGTGATTTATTTTTCTCTGTAAAGTCAGTGTATAAACTGCAATAATGTGTGTAAAGTGTTTAAAGTTTTGTAATATGTGTCTGTGAGTGTATTGTAGTGAAAATGCCACCAAAAAAATAAAAATGCCATGCAACTGCATTAACCAACCAGACAGTTTCTGTTATATTTGTGGTGGGGTAACATTAAAGTCTTAGGAAAGAAATATAATTCCACTGATAAAAAAAGATCATACGAATTCTATTTTAGATGTAAAGCAGGTGATCAGGACAGGTCCTGGACTCCTCATATTTGCTGCAATTCATGTGAAATCCTGTTGACTAGTTGGTTGAGTGGATCCTGTTACATGACATTTTCAATATCATTAGTTTGGAGAGAACCGAAGGATCACTTCACAGACTGTTGGTTTTATATAACAAAAATATTAGGTATAAGAGCTAAGATCAGTCATACTGTTATATATCCTGATATTCCATCTGCTGTAAGACCAACCCTTACAATCCACAGTTTCCAATTCCAGTAGAACCAAAAACATGGGAAGTAGACAAAGATGAAGCTGTTTATATTGAAGATTTGCAGATGTATCAGATGATGAACAAAGGAAAGAACCACACTATTTAGAAAGTATAAATATTCAACCACACTTAAATTATCAGTCAGAATTAAATGATCTCATTCACAATATAAACTTATCCAAGAAACAAGTAAAAATCTCACATCACGACTGAAAGGATAGAATCTTTTATAACACAATATTAAAATAAATGCTTTCCAGGTCAGGCAGTGTGAATTTGAACATTTCTTCTTCAAGTGCAAGGTTCATGATGTGGAATCTTTACTAGAAGCTTTGGACATGTGCACCAAGCTGATGAATGGTGTCGTTTTATATACTTCTCAAAGCCTAATTTGAAAGCAGCCCTTCATCATGTTGGAAATAATATCCCACCTATTCCTTTAGCTCATGAAGCTCAAATGAAAGAATCATATAGAAATATGAAACTTGTATTGGATGTGATTCAGTATAAGAAACATTTTTGGCACATTTGTAGAGACCTGAAACTGATAGCACTGTTATTGGGTTTACAACTTGGGTATACTAAATTTTCTTGCTTCTTGTGTAAGTGGGACAGCAGAAATATGAAGAACCATTAAGTTAAAAAAAAAATAGAAACAGTGACTGTAGAAAGAACAACCTTGTGAATTCAGCATTAGCAAACCCTGAAAAATGACCTTCTACCACTATACATTAAGCTAGGTTTAATGAAAAATTTCATTAAAACAATGGATTGTAATGGGACTCGATTTTACTTATTAAAAAATAAGTTTCCTAAGTGATGCTAAGATGAAGGAAAGTATATTTGTTGGATCGTAAATAAGAAAACTAATGATGAAATTGAATTTGAAGACAGATTGAATTACTATGAGGTTGCTGCATGGAATTTTTTAAAAGGTTGTAAACAACTTCCTTGGAAATCATAAGAAATATTAAATATTTTACAAAAGATCCACTTCTTAGAATCTCATCTGGATTTTTTCCCTACAAATCTTGGAGCTGTGAGTGAGAAAAATAGAGAATGTTTTCATTAGGAATATCCACCATGGAACAAGCTACCTGGGAAAATAGAATACAAGTATGATGGCTGACTACTGTGGAATCTCAAGACTGATGTAACTACAGCAAACTACACCAGAAAATCCAGAAGAAGTAGATTTTAAATGTGTAGAAATTGCATGTATAATAATGTTATAATACTGTCACAATGCTTTTTTCTTATATTAAAAAATATTACGTACAGAAAACCTATACCTGATAGAAAAAACCATTTACATATTTGAAATCAACATCAAAAATACTATAACAATCAGCAGCTATTAACATTCTTGCAACAAACAAAAAACAAAATTAAAACCAAGAACTTAAACAATTCAAACATCAATGAGTTTTATATTAATTCAAAGTCTCCACTTACTTGAATTTCGTATTCAAGAAATTTCTGAAAATTTAATTTTTCCCAGAGTTTATTCATAGGGAAATTATTTTAACTATAAGAACTGCATGCGTTCCAAGAGTAACATTTTAGAGGAGAGATTTCTCCAAAGTATTCTTGTCTACTCATATTTACTGTACAAACAAGTCAACATTTTGAAAAATAAACAAAGAATGTGGGAAAAATTTTTATAAATAATAAGATTCTTATGTTTGAATATAGTAAACTTTTTATAAAATCATAACAGAGAAGAGAAAATCTTTAATTATTAGCTGTTCTAAATGTCTGCACATATGAAAACTGGAGAAATTCCTATACTTAATGAAAATTTTTGTTCTAAAGAAAATCTGATGTAAAATATAGTGGTTTCATATACCCTCAAATACATCTGATTGGTCCCATACTTTGGCCCATTTTGAATTTTCCAGTGAAATCAATCTGTTTCAAAAGATTTCTTAAATTGTTTTGTTAAGGGCCTCACGAATATTCTTACTGTATGATATGTAAATGCATATGTAATATTAAAATAAATATAGTAAAATTAGAGAATTCTTAACATTTATAAGTACATGTAAAATCAGATTATTAAAATAATTAGATCTGAATATTACATATTACACTGTGTAAAGTAATCACAAGTCATATTCATAAAGCAAGGGCCATCAACTTATATTTAAATATTAGTGGGTCTGAACATTTTCACGCATGCAGGACCATCTACCAGCTATTTATAAATCCACTGCAGTTGTTGTTTTGATTAAGTACTCGTTTGTCTGCCGGTGAATGCAGATTGCAATGTCTGCGACAACTGTTTCTCCTGCCAGTTGTGAAATGCACGCTGTTATTCGATATTTGTGTGTAAAAGAATCTTCAGCTGCTGGAATTTATCTGGAGTTGTGCCTAGAGTGTATGGACCTACAGTGTCACTTTAAAAAAAGCCAAATAAATATGCATGATGAAGAGCAGAGTGGCAGGCCCAGTATTCAGACCAATGAAATCTTTGAACAAGTGAACTAAAAACTACGATGCGATTGGCGATTGACGTTATCTGGCTGATGGATTTCTGCATGTTGAACGTACCTCTATCTACACAATTGTCACAGAAAAGCTCAGATATCACAGACTGTGTGCAAGGTGGGTATCAAAAATGCTCACCGACCAACACAAAGAGCAAAGAATATGCAGTTGACGAGCATCTTTGGACCGCTATCGACAAGATGGAGATGGTTTGTTTTCCCACGTTGTTATGGGTGATGAGACGTGGATATCCTACATCAATGCAGAATCGAAACAACAGTCAATGCAGTGGCCCATTCAAATTCCCCAAAACTGAAAAAGTTTAAGCAATCTCCATACTCAAGTTGAAAAATGTTGGCTACTGTTTTTTGGGATGGAAAGGGCATCATTTTGGTTTCATGGAACGTGGATCAACAATTACAGTTGATGTATACTGCAAAACACTCACCAAACTGAGACATACAATCCAAAATCAACAATGCAGGAAACTGTTGTCTGGTGTAATCCTCCTTCAAGACAAAGTGCATCTACGCACTGCTGCCTTAACCAAGAAGAAGGTTCAAGATTTTTGTTGGGAACTTTTTGATCACCCTCCATACAGTTCCGACCTTGCACCTAGCAACTACTTCTTCTTCTTGCATTTGAAAAGTGGCTTTGTAGGGAACGGTTTAAAAACAACGAGGAATTCAAGACTGTTATTGTCAACTGTTTCAATTCCCAGATGGCGAACTTCTATGCAGAACAGTTAAAGAAATTGGTGCAGTGTTACAAAAAGTGCTTAGAACTGAATGGCGATTATGTGGAAAGGTGAAGTAGATATATATATAGTAAACTTAAACTGCAAGTAAAAACCTTTTCTCACAAGTTATTTTTTTTAATAACCAAACAGCTCTTACTTTATGAATATGGCTCGTTTATTAAAACTGACGGTAAACCAGAGAATCTGTTGTAATTGATTGACTACAGCCAAGATCAATTTCTCTAAATTTCTTTGAATGTAATTTTTTTTAATTAAAACGATTGAATTTGTTTTAAAAAAATTATATACATTGCTTTTAATAACTATTCTTTTGAATGAAATTTTAATAGCATTTATAAGTAAAATAATCATATTAAATTCACTGTTTTGAGTTAATTTTGATATTTGTGTGTGTTTAGAATGCAAATTTTGAGTGTTTCATTTGCCAAACTTCAACAATTTAAGTTCATAATCTAAATATTTAAAATTACTCTTAATTCATTAGTTATATAACTTTTAATGAATCCAGGTTAATTAATTTGCATGTGTTATATAAATATTTTCAATTCAATATGATATTTTTACTATCAAAAATCAGAATTATATAAGGATGCTTCTTTCCATCACTTCTAAACACAAAATTTCTTTTCTTCATTGTAGTCTAATGAGAGTCAATAATTCTGGTTATTGTTTTACTTGAATCAAATAAAACTGATCATTTTACTGGCCTCTATAGCATCAAAAAAAAAAAAAACTAATTAATGATTAATTTGAAATAAGGACTTGCTCAACAAAGAGCAATTAAAAAATAAGTTGGGCCTTGTTCTAGGATAACAGTAAAAGAAAAAAAAAAATATATATATATATACAATGAATATTAACTAAGTTCATTTTCCTCTTGATTGGATAGTTAAATACAATAACAAGACAAAAAATTTGACTTAAAAACACTACCTTTATTACTTTTTTAGGTTAACCAATCAACTATACAAACTTATAAATTAAATACACAGCATTTTACTTAGAATTCTCTAAACTGCCTCAGGTGACAATACACATTCATTCACACATCATACAAAAATTCTCTTGCATACTTGCTTGCTAACATACTTACATACTAAGTATGAAAGAGAATTTTGTATGATCTGAGTATGAATGTGTATTGTCACCTGAGGAAGCTCAGAAAATTCTAAGCAAAATGCTGTGTATTTAACTATACTGTGTATTGTTGATTGGTTAACCGAAGAGAGTAGTAAAAGTAATATTTTTAAGTAAAATATGTCTTGTTATTATATATATATATGTGTGTGTGTTACACACATACACATATACATATATATACATATATATGTATGTATGTATGTATGTATGTATGTATGTATGTATCTATGTATGTGTGTGTATGTGTGTGTGTGTGTGTGTGTGTGTGTGTGTGTGTGTGTGTGTGTGTGTGTGTGTGTGTGTGTATGCATAAAACTAAGTCAATAATTAATAAATCATAAAATTCCTTCATTTAAAAGACAACTGTAATGAACTGATCAAGTACAGTATTATTTTAATACAATGAGGCTAGTATTTAAATTAAACTATAAAATTAGCTTTAAAAGAAATAAAATCCACAACTTTTAAAATTTAAAAATAGTTAAGAATTAATACTTAAAAAAAGGAAGAAAATATATGTATCTGTAAAGGCTGGTATAGTAGGAAGGAAGTATTACTTTTGTTATGCATGATAAATAAACAGAACTTATAATTATTTTACTGTGATAATAATAATATTTTTATAATTTCATCTCTTTAAAGAGTCATTCTTCTATTTTATAAAAATATCTATTTAGAATAAAGAAAAAATATTCTTCAAGAAAAATAATGTTCATATAATAAAAACTTAAGAGTAATGGTAATTAAATAGAAAAAAAATTGGCTCTAATCTTAATTTAAACTACCTGGTCTTATTACTTCATTCTTATTAAAGTATATAAAACCATAGATTCATATTCATGGTGTATGTAGATAGGTGAAGCATTCCAAGCATATGCAGTGATCATGAAAGATGTGGGGGTTCCAACCTGCCCTTAACTTGGCCCCAAATTCAAAAAATAATAATACTGGACTGTTTACTGATTTAAAATGTGAATACCATTTATAAATGCTAAAGTGTATAAAATTTTCATCTATACACTATTTTTAATACAGTCAACTATTTTATCCATGGTTATGGTAGTACAGACAGACAGTTATTGCTGATAATAAAACCCGCAGATGATCTGCAAGAAATGAGAAAAAAAAATAAAACACTTTTTAAAAATATAAACACAGAATTTGTGTTTAATTAAAAAAATCACACAAAAAGAAAATAAAAAACAGAATAAACCCTAATTCTGATTAAAGAACACAAAGACTACTCAAGAATTTATTAAAAAAATTAATTAAAAAAAAAACAGATATATATTTGACCCCTAACATCCCAATCACTTTTCAATGGTTTCTCTTGATCTTAATATTCACTAGCATAGAGTAATAACTGTTCAAATTTTTAAATATCACAATGCGGCAACTCCAGCAATCACTCATAATACTGGCTGGAAATCTGTTTCTCTTGCCAAGATTTTACACTTATTGTGAGACTTTGTAACCAAATATCCATCACATAAAGTTCCAAAGTATATGCCATACATTACAAAGTTTAATTTATTTATGTGCAGTTTAGTTTAGCTACATGAAATTTTTCACTTTCACTTATAAAGGAGTAAAAAAAGCAATTGGTTTAAGATTTTATTCTAATATCAGGAGTCTATTTTTAATATCTTAAAGTTTTCATATTTTTAAATTTTCATAAAGTTTTTTAAAAATTTAATTTATATAGCCAAATAAATAAGAACAAACATTTAATTATGGATATATAGGCATACATCAACAATAATAAATAAATTGCCTAACAGAGTAATAAAACAAAACTAAAAAACATATTAATAAATTTAAATTCCCAGAACACCCTGATGAAAGATGAATACTTTAAAATGATTAAATATGAACATTTGAACAGCATGATAAAAAATGAAACACTTAAAAACTATTAAATATATACTCAATTGGAGAAAGATACTCCTCTGGGGAAGAAGTTGAAAATTATCTCTTGATTTTATTTAGGTCTTTGGAAGAAAAACTTTCATAAATTTGAAAATAATTCATTTAATAGTTAACAATTTAAAAGCTATAAAACATTTACTTTCACATTATGAAATTCGTTTTTTTAAGGATCTTTCTATTAATTTGACAGTAAGTTGTTAATAATTTTATTACGAAGGTCATAAAATTTATACTAATTATAATCATACTAGTAACATCAATTTAAAATCTGATGTAAAATGAAAAACAATCATTTGATCATGCATTATTTTCTCTATTGTAATAATAATAATAATAATGTAATGATCAATGTAATTTATTTATATTGGTAAAAATATTACAAAAAACTTCAAACTGTTATGATGATTATACTTGTTTAAACCTTTGAGATTTGAACCTCAAACCATAAAATTAGCAATTTCTACTATAAGATCAGATGCAGACGTAACAAATATAAATGGTTTTTCAATAATTATTTTTTAAATTAGCTGCTATTACTACTATACCAGTATCTTAATATTTTTCTTAAGTTATTGGATATTCAGATTTAAGATATAAGAACAGAAAAATATCTCTCATTCAGTTAGTTCTTTTTTATTACTCTATTACACATTTTATTTATTAATACTGATGTTGACAATCAATTAAATAAGTGATTATACTATATTTAAATAATGTTTTGCTTTAATTGTGAATATACATAACTATTAATATTTTTTAATAATATATATATTTTATTTTATTTTTATATTTTTTAAATAATAAATTTTTGTATATACATATTAAATCTAAATATATATAATACACCAAGTACTTTTGATATTTTGGAATTTTATAAAATAAAGACATTCTTGAAGTAAATAATTATAAAAAAATGGACTGTATGGAAAAATAACACATGCATAATTAAAAACCAATCAAACTAAAGAACATCAAAAAAAGCCTGAGAATGATGATCTGTGCACAAACATGATGTCTGCCTAATCATAGTACAGAGGATTTATATGACAATGAATAAACTGATATTCTAATATATAAACTAAAAATGTTGTTTTTAGAATGGAGATTCTACAAGATCACCAGCTTCTTGCTCTTGAAGCTGCACTCAACATAAGATGAACGATTGATTCGTTCAATTACTATTTAATCTTAATTTCATAAATTATGTAATTTAATTAATTAACTGTCATTTATTTTACATGAATAATTGGTACATAAAACATCCCTTGAGTCAAGTAGTCCTAAATACCTATATCTACTTAAAGGTTTAAAATACAAAACCTTCTTTCTTAATTCAAATTACTTAAATCCGTCATATGTGACTTAAAACTACACCAAGTAAGCATAGATTTTAATAAATTAATTTCCTTCTAATCATGATAGAAGGAAGCTTTAAAAATTTGAATGAATAAACAAGTGAGTCATTTTTACAATAATTTTATGTAAGAGATGTTTTAATTACTTAAAAAATTCTACATATTTAAATCACTTCTGCAGTATCTTCATGGTAAGCAAAGAAAATAACTTTGAACTCAATTAAATTGATACTCCGGTTATATAAATTTTCTATATATCTATTTATATTTCTTATTTTAATTTTTATTTTGTTTTTCACTTTCATATTGTACATTGATGTTAAACATGACAATCACCACATTAAAAGGCCTTACAGTGCACCCTAATGATACCTCACTAAATGAACTGTGCTTGAGCAACAATAGTTACACACAAATATATTTATTACAATTTTATATCACTGTTATGAAGTAATTCAAAATAATAAGTTCTTGTACCTAAGGCCAGCAGCGCACACAATACACACAAGACAAAGCTTGTGTTTAAAAACAGATAGAACACAATTTATCTAAGCAGTGGAACATATATATTTTCATAAAAAATTTTGTCTAAAAATGATACAATATTTGTCCAAGTAATAATTTTATCTTTCAAATAGAACCTAAATGTATTGGATTAGAAAAAGGTTACTGGACTACAGGAATGAAAAAAAATATTATGGACAAAATAAATGCTAAGTAAAAGGCTTGAGAAATTATTATTTAATAAAATAATCGACCTAAACTAAGTTTTTTTTTAGGTTTTTTAATTTCAGTAAAAAAATTAAAATTGCTCATGTTTTCTTATAATGATAATAAATTGATCAGAAACTTCAGTTATGACAAAATTGTGTTTACTGCAATGTTAGCTTGGTGGTATGTAACCTTTGTAACATTGTGTCATCTTCATATCCATTCCAGTCACAATTATTAGTCTAACCAAGTTAAATCTACGACTAATCATTAGTATTAACTTGTCTGATCCTATCCATAAAACAAAGATTCTATAGTTTTCCTTTCCAAACTTATAAATTCTTGGATAATGAATTACTTTTATCACTTATCTTGTAGCGAATTATTTAATTTATGCAAGCCATATGTTACATTGTCTCAGTATATTATTCAAACTAAATGGACATGTGAAGACACTAAATTACTTCTATATTTAATTAATCTACTGAGAAATGACACCCTAGAGTAACAGCATGTATTTGTGTTATAATTATAAAGTCATTAATTCTGAAATTTTTAATTTAATATTTCTGAGTGGTGGCAAACCACAATTAAATGAGGCTGCTAAAAATGGGTCCTGCAATATACAATAAGTTTATATAATTGTAATAATCAAGAGTTTTTCATAGACTTTTTGTGGTTATAAAATCTTTTCAAATTCAATATAAAAATTTCTTCAAAGTTCTCTCTTTCTCTTTCTCCACTGCAAAGGTGAACATAATATCTTATAATCCTATTCTGTTTTTTCTCAAGCAATTTTATCAATTTCCAAATTGTCAAAATACATGCTGCTATTATAGGGTCTGACATTTCACAGTATTTTGATAAATATAGAAGTGATGTGATGTATTTGCTTGTCCATTCAGTTTGAATAATAGAAATACCACTGAGCCAATATAACATATGGTTTAAGATAAATAATGTGATTCTATTATGCATATCCATATCAGGTATAATAGATCATCGATATGAACCAAGGATGAATTGATCCTTATAACATAATAGATAGACAGTGTTTCTATGTCTTATAACTCTACAGAACAAGAAAAAACTACTTTCTGTTTGCTGTTTTTTCATAAAATTCAAGGTCTCTTGGTTTTTAATGTGACTAACTTATTATCTTTTAACATAATCTCTGCCTCACATGGATAATATACCAGTTAGATAAATAATCCTCTAGTAGATAATGAAGAGTTGACTGTATCCTATATACTTTGTTACTACTACATTCACACCTTAATGTCATCTTATAGCAGTTTTAAAGAAAATTCTAAACAAGTATTACATTACAATAAAATTTTATACTTTTGCATAACAGATACATCTATATTTCCATAGGAGTATCAGTAAAAACCTAATAATACACATATATTATGCACAATATAATTATCATCTGTCTATTTTTTCAAGCTTTTACTTTAATAACCAAGCCATATTGAAGTCTATTAATTTTTAAATACATATTTTTCTAAGATTAAACATATTTTTTACAAGATTCCTAAAATAAAAGTGTTGCATAATTAAGAAATATTTACTTTGCATCAATAATAATAGAACAATATTAGCTATACAAGAATTTCATCTATTTACAAATGATCAGTTCATTTTAAAAAATAACCTCTGAGTAAATTAACATCAAATTGCTGAAAAATCACATGTAATAAAATTATTAACATAAAGAAAATTGGAAATTAAAATAGGATCATAGACTGATCCTTGAGTAAATTAAAATACAACAGACAAAAAAAAAATTCAACCATAAATTCTAAAAGATATAGTTTTTTAAATTAAAATTATTCTTACAATCACTTTCATAAAAATAAATATCAAAAAAATGACCAACATTAAAAGAGATAATCAACCAACCTCTAAATCAATTTAATTCAAATTCTAGAAACTGACAAAGTTGAAGGAAATTATTGACATGCTTTCAAAAATTATCTATAGAATCAAATAATATTCACATACCAATAAACATACATCATGCATGCAGCATAGTGTTAATTGATTTCTGTCAATTGACATTGATCAATTATCTAACGAACAGTAAGTTTTGATTATTGTTTATGATAGGGTAGTAATTGATAGTATGATAGTAATTAGAACTGCCTTTCCATACAGAAGTGGGTAGAATTAAGATTGAAGAAACTAGTAATATTTCATTGGTTTTAGTTTCTCAATGCCTATAAGGCATTATTTAATGCCATCAATAATTTGTGTAACACACTTTGAAAGTATTTACATTTTTTAAAGTAACGCACAAAACACATCTACATCTCAATATCTGTTCAAAAATATGCAAAATTTTATTAAAAGCTTGGCAGTACAAAGACACAGCAAGGCAAATCTGCTGTCAGTTTTATCATCATACTGTGGGGTTTTCATTGAGCTATTGCTATTACCCAAGTTCACTTAGAGCATTTTTGTAATAAAAATAGATAAAGTGACAAATATCATGAGCAGTAAATTAATCTTAAAAAACTTGGAAAAATTTTACATACATTTATAAAATGATTAATATAAATACATAAATGTATTTATAATGTATTGTAATCATTGCCTAAGTCACACATACAAGTATGGTTATGAATGGTTTAAGTGATTTTCAAATGACTGCCTGTTAGCAGATGATTGCTCACATTATGGATGGCCTTCACACTCAAGACAGTTATGAATAAATTCAGATGTCCTAGTTCAGGACAGTTCAGGAAATAGTAAAAGATTGCAACATATCAATAGGATCGCACCACAGTATTTTCACAAAAAAAATATAGAAATGTATCAGGTGAAAATTGAAGAAAAATTATAGATCTTTAATCTAAAAATCTAAAAATTACAGAGAACTTTATTAATATAACTTTTACAAGTAAGAAACAAATAATTTCTTATTACAACTAAGAAATAAAATTACAATCTTTACAATGGGGCAGAAAATATTTCCCAAGACCAACAGTCAAGTAAATGTGAGTCAATGTAACAGTCTTTATTTTGGCATTAATGGCATCATGCACCTTGAGTTCTTATCAAAGGATCAAATTACTAATTGCTGGTAGCATTTAACAAAAATAGTCTGCAAAGGACATAGAACTTGTTGCTTCTATCTGTGTAGAAAAATCATCTGAGAGAAAATGACAGAAGGGAATTATTTACAACTTGAGTTGTAAAGGAACAGATTCTGGATTCTACATCACAACAACATGCCATATCAGACTATTGGTTGGTGACTTTTTGATTTACACTAAAACAAATGAGCTTTCTCAGCCACCCTATTTAACTGATCCACTTTCAACAGACTTTATCTTATTTCCCAAACTGAAATCCGTTTTGAAAGAATAACTATTATAGTTAACTGAAGATGTTAAATAAAATTTAACAACAGACCTATGCCTAATCCCAAATGAGGGCAACTAAACTAGAAATGTTTGCAGATGTGACAACAACATTAAGAGCAGTGCTTAATGTTGCTCAAGAAATTTTTAATGTTTAAGACCAGGGCTCAAGAGGCAGTGCTTCAAAGAAATTAAGTATCAAATATATATATATCCAAAACATTCAAAACTAATAAACATACACATACATCAGAGACTTATTGCCAGAAAGGATAAGTAACAGGTGACTGAATATTAACTAAATTAAAAAAAATTCAAAGAATTCTGAAAATTTCTAAAATACTAAATAAATCATTAGTTAACAAAAAAGTAAATGTATTTAATGGTAAACATTAATTAAGAGTCAATGGAAATAAAGTAAATTTATACAAACTTAGTGGAATATTTATGAGCATAAATAAAATTAATTCATCATCAAAAATAACAGCACATTTATCATTAAAAATGTGTCATATTGACAAAGTACAATAAACAGTTAAGTTTTTCCAATTCACCTGCAATTAGATTATAATCTGTCTCTAAATGAATTTACTGCTGATCATTTATGAGATTATTATTATTTTATATCTATAACAAGGTTTCAAAACAATTTTACCAAGCCAGTAACACAAACTTTCTTGTTAGGTGAACAGGATCATGAAGATAAGCAAAAGCAAAATGATGAAATCCCTTCAGATTTTAAAATTTGTAAGTTAATCAGAAAGTAATAATTATTATTTGAATGTGCAGTAAGTTATATCCATTAAATGTTTAAAGAAAAATAAATACTGAAAATGGCAACTACGAATAAATGTGTGAAGCAACTATCAAGAGCTTAAAAAAGAGCAAAAAATAACATTTAATTTCTCTCAACATATTTAGTGTCATAGTGCAAATATACCACATGTTTAGTAATGTAAGTGGTATTTTTTCATTTGAAACATGATTACGTGTAGGTACATGTCTACACATAATACATATATAGATATAAACATATATATATTGTGAATATGTGTGTTTGTGTGTGTGTGCGTGTTCAGAGCCAAATGCACATGTATACATATCCATAAGCATAATAATAAACAGTTTCTCATCAAAGTGAAATATAAATCAAAATAATCCAAGACTAACTGCCTACATTTGGCAACCAAAAGAGTACACTTAATAATCCATTTACCCACACAAATTGTAATATTTGTATTATGTTCTAGACAGTAAAGACAAATGATAAACCAAATGTTTTGATTAACAAAACTTATTTAAGTTATATGCATCAAAAGATACTAGTACAATATTGTCTCATGCATGATAAATAGACAACAAATAACAACTGCTAACAAATAAAAAATAACTTGCAGTAAATTTGATTGTTTCTTTGTTTTTAAGAATATTTTCTCTAACAAACATATACAGAACAACTTGTTTGTCCACAACTTGATACTGTTTATCCATACAGTGTAATTTTAGCATTATGACAAAAAACAACACAAGCTTTAATAAAAATAGTTCATGTTAATCACAGGAACCAGTCAGCCAAAAATTAATCAGATTGTACAAACTGACTAATTTTTTTTTATTATCATATTTATACTGAACATACTTTGAGAAGGATATAGCTATTTTAAATAGACTTTAATGAAATTTAAGTAAAAATTACTTTGATTAAAAAACTCTAAGTTATTAACTTATAAAGTCTACAAAGTTTTAAGGTACTGGAAATTTAAAACTTGGTATGGATTTTCTTCTTTAGGCAGTAAGCTATCATTAAGAAGAATAGTGGTTAGCAGTCCCTTTCTCATTATTCTTAAGAGGGTTTTAAACGGTGCAAAGTGATTTAAAACTTTATGAACCCTTTGATTTATATAAGCTGATTTTCACTTTTTTTAAAACCAACATATCTTGCTCCATTTTAGATGGAACTTTAAAAATAGTCAATAGTATAACAATACTCGATCAATATTTAATTTAATTTGAGGAATTTCCTTAAAATCATGTAAAAACATTAAACAGAGTTAAAGTTGAACTCATTTATTTATACATTGTCCTATAAATCTGTATATTGTTTATTACATCTGTTATATATTGTCAGACCCATTTGTTACAGAAACTAAAAATTCAGTATAGAGAAGATATCAACATTTCAAAATAACTCGTATTTTCCCATTATCACCAAAAAAAAAAAAATATTGGCTAGACAAGGATAGTTTTCATTCATTTTGTTACCAAATTGTGGTAAAAGCAAGAATTGAATTTTGAAAAGAACTCTGATAATGTTTAAGAAAAGATTAGGTCTTTAACCAATGCTAAAAAGATAAATTAGAGTAAATATGGATTCCCTTATTGCTTTTAACTTGTTAAACAGAACTCAAAAATGTGGAAATGATCCTGTGAAATTCAATGAAGATTGTAATTCAGAATTTCCCTTTAAACTATCCTGAAGAGAGTGAAACAGGATAAAAGGTTTTGCACCAGTTTAAACTTCAAAAGAACTGGGAGTATTTAAAAAGTGGAACAGAAGAACAGCAAAACTTTAACAACATATGATGTTATAACAACATATGTTATTTCATGATATTATAGAAGCTGAATATTGATTTGTATGAAACATTTTCTTGCACTTGTAAGAACAAATACATACAGAAAAAGAAGCTTAAAAATTCAGTAATAATAATAAATTGCTTTTACTAAGATTCAATCTTAATACTGAGTAATGAACCAAACTAATAACATAACTTCAGATCCTAACTTTTGGTCACAAGAATATCTGAGGAATTAAAAATCTGGTTTTTGCCACATAAAGAATAGGTACTTCAATGTATGTAAATATAGTATGCAGCTGTGTGCATACATGAGTATGTAAATATATCAGTAAGTTCCATGTATTTTTTAAAAATACATAAATTATATTTCATAAAAAACCATTTTTTAGTTTTCCTTGAAAATAAGATTAGTTCTAAATAATTTTTTAAGTAATATTTTTTTCGACATTAAAAAATACTATTACTAACTCAATAAAGTTTTTGAGATAAAATTTGATTTCTATTATAACTAAAACAATCATGTTGGTAGGAATTTTTGAAAACATGACATTCAAATCATTTGATAAAGTCAGACTTCATTTCAATTATAATAGATTTTTTGAACATACTTTTTAAATGATATTAATAGGGATCTGATGAGAGATTCATATATTAAGAGACCTTTTTTATTTAATTTACTACCTGCAGAAATAAGAGTTATAAGGTAGAAAATTTAAAAAGAATATTTTATAGATAAAGCATTACATGGAATTATTGAGTATTTTGGGGGAGGGCAGATATCATGATTAAATATCTACTGTTTTTTCTAATCCTGATTATTTAAGTAAAAGTTTATTAAAGCTTTTTAAATTATTAAAACTATTACAGTAAAAGTCTACAGTTAAAACTTAGTTTTAATAGTAAATGATGTAACTAAATAAATTTAAATACAAATTTATAACAAATTTTGTAAATGATGTAACTAAATAAATCAAAATATAGCTTCATAAATAATTATAAATTATTTAAATATTTATTTTTTATAGCAGAATAAAACGTGAAAATTTGTTTTACAATAGGCTCTTCTCTTTTAAATATTTCAACAAACATTTGAAACAAATTATATTAGACACTATAACAAAAAAAAACACAAAAAAAATCTTCCTGTTTTTTTACGTGTTGAGACTACTGACTTCTACCAGTAAAACTAATATGAGTAAAATGGATTCATAATTTGATATGGCAGCCTGGTAAAACGTAAAATAAAACAAAATGTTCCCAGAAATAAATTTCAGCAATTACATTTGGCATCAGACAACTAAAACATTTCCATATGCTGGACTTAGGAGATGTAACCAGAGGAATGACCTGGAGAAGGAACCTAGGAGTGGAAACACAGGATAACTCTTGTCTTTGTGCAGGGAAGAACGTCACTTTGGTAGTCTACGAATTAGTTATTTTTATTTATGCACAATTATTTGTTTATCTAATATATTGTTTTCATATATTGGAAACAACATAGTTAAAATATGACTATGTTTTAATTTTTTTTCTACCTACAATTTATTTTTTAGTAATTTGTTTAATAATGAATTTACTTGGATCATTTATACAAGTGCTTTCCCTATATGTGTTCTATGAGCTTTTCCTATGTTCCTATAGGTATTGAACCTTTTATGCTTTTATGAAGGGTTTCATCGGGGACCTTCTTCACTTCATGAATAAATTTACTTATGGTCTCTTATGAGATATCGATTTTAAATACACAAACAAAAAAATTATATTTGATAGTTATTATACGGGTAACATAATTTTCTATTAAATTTATTACACAAAATATTGTTAATCATAATGCAATGGTTAATCACTGACTAACAAATAATTCTATCGTTTCATAACGATTATATGATAAAAAAGCTAGCAAGAGTTGCATATCTTTACCTGCTTTGCTCCTTGAGACTTTTATTTGGGTATTTATATATTAATAACTTTATTATTTTTATTTAGAGTCGAATAAATCATGTTTGAAATACAAACAGAACTGATTTCGGAAATCAATTTAAATAACACAAATTTAGTAAACAATTTTAGAAATCGGTTTTTACAGAGAGCTTCTCAATGTTCTGATTTGATTTAAAACGTGGCAGAGAAATCAAATGTAGCGATGTTTACCTAATGTAAAAAATTAATAACCAGTTTTATGATTCTGTTATAAACAAATAATTTAATTTGATGCTTTAGTGTAAAATTTGTTAATCAGTAATAGAAAAAAACAAATAAAATTTGAAATAAAAAATATAGTCAAATAAAAAATATTAATTGCTATCATGGACTGTGTGTTACAGTATTTACTACATTGTGCATGTGTGTGTGTTGCATTTTTTGTTTTTAAGTTTATTGTGAATTTTGTTTATGTATACTATAAACATAATGTGATAATTTTTTTATTTGCTCTAAATGTAACAATGTCTGACAAAATTGTAAGAATGTATTATAAACAATAAATTAAAAAATGTTAAATGCATTTTCAAATAGAAAATAATTCATGAAACTGCAAGACTTGTATGATGATTAATACACACTAAAATAATGAAACAGTGACAGTTTATAAGTATATGTAAAAAAATTACTTCCAAAGAAAAAACAAACAATTAACAACAGTAAAGTAATAGTACAATAACTTCCCAAATAAAATAAAATTTGAAAAATAAATGATACTGACAAAAGTAATTTACAGGTAATTTAAATAATGAAACTGACATATTGTTGTAGATAAATACATTTTTTAACTAGCAGTTCAAGAATAACAAATTATAATAAAAAATTAAATCACATAAATATAACAGAACACAATAGCAAAATTAAAATGAGTGTTTTGTGTTAAAAAATTACTTTCAAAAATATATGAATTCATGGTCAAAATCAGCAATCCCCTTAATAAGATATTTCATTAATTTTTTACTTAAATGAGTCTTAAGAGGATTTAAAAAATGTTCCAGGAAGTTAAACTAGTCAAAGAATTGCTATCAGTTACTTACTTAGAAGACTCATTTGGCCAACAATGACCTCTGTTTTCAATCTTAAAAATATTGAATATTTTTTTCTTTTTAAGTTTAGGGTATTTGAAAACTTGTAGTTATCACTGATTCCTATATGATATGTATGAATATAAAACCTACAATAAACTACAAATTGAAAAATCTGTATAATAAAATATGTATGATAGAAAAATCATCCCCTGGAGATCCAGAACTCAATGAATACAAGGTGAATCAGAGAATTACATTAATCCTTAACCTACAACTGCGTATAACGCAATTAGTATTAAAAATGCAAGCCAAAAATCTTGCTTAAATAATGTAATTTTATGTATTTTCAAAAACCTAGTTGTTCCATTTATTATATCACAAATTAATTACAAGTATATCAATTTTACAATCTTTCTAGATACAATTGGCTAATACTTAATAGGTAAATAATGAACTGTACTTTTTTTTATTAAAAAAAGTTATCGAGAGTTGACTGTTGCTTGGATATAAGAAGTAAGCCATTCAGTAATAATAATAGCTAAAAAAGTACCAGAGAACTTGTTATTGTCAGAAAGTAGGCTTTGACAAAGTTATCTAAAGCATGGGTTATATGACTGAGCAATCTTAAAACTTTGAGAACCTGTAAAAAGCTTAACAAACATTTCTGTAAAGTTTAACATAAAGTTAAAGTTAAAGTTAAAGTTTAACACTGATATAATAATAAGAAAAGCAGGAATTAATAATTGAGTAAAGACTGGTGAGTGTTTGCAAATACCAAGATATTCATCCATAGCTAAGCTGTGCTTTGCAAGAGAACTGTTGATAAGACAAGTGATGAGCAGAAAGCGATTTTATTCAGTATTGAGCCTAGGACTACATTTACTACCTAAGTGGGTACAAATTACTAGAACAAGAAGAATCTTATTCAGCAGTCAAATTTCCAGTTGAAATTATGTTTAGGAATGAAATTTCAATGTAAATTGAAACTAAAAGAACGTATTTGTTGTCTCAAAACTTATGAATTAAAAATTCAGCATTTGCCATGTAAAGAACAGATACTTCAATATACGTAAGTATTACTATGCGCTATGTGCATACATCCATGGTAGATGTAAATATATTCAGTAAGTTACTTGTATTTCCTAAAAATACATAAACTACAAATCAAAAAAGTAATTTTTTAGTTTCCCTTGAAAATAAGATTTGTTCTAAATAATACTACAATTAATATTTTTTTAGAAATTTACATTAACTTAACAGTTTTTGAGATAAAATGTAAAAACCATGTATATGTTAGGAAATTACAAAACTTAAGACTTTTAAGATGAATCAATGATCAAATAAAAAAATTCTTCTCCCAAAGTCAAACAAAATTTAAATTATGCAGGTTTTTATCATAATATATATATATATTTTTAATTAGTAAATAAGTAAAATTAATTTAAATATTACTGAAAATAAAATAATTTATTAATAAGATACCAGGTTGTAGGTGATCTGACATGAGACAGAAATCACTCCCAAAACCAGCATCTTCTTTTCAAGAACAACAAGAATCTTATGCCAGATTTAAGTGAAATAGTTTATTAAATGACAAGGGAAATGAGGAGTTCAGTGGCTTACATAAACCAACAGATTATAAAATTAGACAACAACATGTAAAATCCACTAAAATGCAGGTAATATTCAGTCCAAGTGACCATCATTCTGTTCACCACAGGAACTGTTTGTACAGTAAACATTATCAATCTCAGAGAAGGAAACTTGTAGGTGCACCTTGAACCTCAGGCGCTTAAGTCACAGCCATAATAAAGACTGAAATAGATAAGGTAAAACAATACAAATTAATACAGTTGTTTTTTTTATTAAGAGCCTGAAACATACCACCCTATACTCAGAAGGGAAAAAAGTGTAAAAAAACAAAATTGCATTTTTCACATTAAAAAAACAATGGAATATTAATTTTGACCAGAAGATTGTTATACAAATAAGAGAATATTATATAATAATTAACACTAAAAATTATTATACAGAAATACACAAAAACAAATACAGAACTGTAGTGCTGAAAAGAAAAAAAAATGTTAAAGTAAAATATACCTTGCCGAACTGTTGACTCGAAGACTTGCTACGAACACTCAGCCGTTTGTTGGTTTTCTGATGAACAAACATAAAATTTCACTTTTTTATTTTAGTATTATTGTAGAAGCCTACCAGTAAGTCCTGATTTTTTTTAATTTTATTCAAATATAAGTTTATTACTGGGTATCAGGACTTCCTGATGGACTTAAAGAAGAATTAAAAAACACAAAAAACATCTGAAACAGATAAACATTTCTATACTGTTAATAGTAAAAATAAAATTCAAGTTCTTGCCAAACAAAAATTTTCAACATGCATTTGATGCAAAGCTATTATAAAAATCCTGCACCATAAAAAAGGAAAATAATAATAAAATTTTTATGTTATCATAAAAAGAAATTAATAATTCATAAAAAAAGGAAAAATGCAAATTATATTAAAGCGCTCAATCATGCAACATTACAGAATTCTTTAAAACACCACAAAAAGAAATTGTAAAACTAAATATATTGACATTTTAAATTAAATTTCCTGTTCTAAAGAGATAAATAAAGATACAACAGCAAAATTACAAAATATGTAATATAAAAATAATAGTAATGAAAATCAAAAACAGCCAAACAATAAAACTTTGTACTTAAGCACAATTTATTATGAATTACTACTGTACACTCTACCATAATTATTATCATTACTTTATTCTTTATTTTATGTTTTATGTTGGTGAAGAGTGAAAAGAGCACAAAACCATAGTATAGACAATGTGGAAAAATCACAACAATACTAAGCACAAAATCATTCAGAGAAACAGTACGTAAATAGCTATACCACATTATTTATAATAAGCATTATGTGTTTTCACAACTAATTAGGATGTCATAATGTATCTCAAAGGCATAAATACTACCAAAATATCATTTATTTTACCAAACCACGTGGAGTTAATGTAAAAACTTATTTATTTGATCATATTTTAAAAGAAATTATAATCTAATAACTTTAATACTAATTTTTACAAGATATTCATGCTGAATTCAAAATAACTTTATCTGCCAACTCCAAAAAAACATTTATATGAATTTGATCAAAAAACAAAAATTGAGAAGTTAAAAATAATAATTGGTAAAATACTCTTATAGGAAAAAATTGATTAAAGTATGAAAATATTAAGTCAAGCGATATTATTGACAAACATCTTCTCACCTCAACATCTGGTTCTCCACTGTGATGTTCTGATGGCCTTCCTTCTACACTATCATTTTCTTCTTCTAACCCTATTAAATGTTCCTCTTCTGTTTGAGGCATCAGCTGTAATTCCTCTTTTGACTTAAATTCTAACTTAGCAATATACACGGGACAAAAAAGACCAAGAACCACCTGAAAATAATTATAAAGAAATTACCTTCTTCATGTTATAGAAAATATATGTATAAAAAATAAGCGGTTACAGAATTAGTTACTAGCAAAGAGTGGATTGCTTACTCCTCAGATCAAGGTGAATGATTCTATTGGAAACTAAAACCAGAGATAAAACACACATACATGTAATAGCTACAAACTCAAGTTCAAATTCATTTAAAAACTATCATATATTAAACCCAACAAATATCAGCCAGCCATTCCAAACCACTAAATATTTGATTGTCTAATTGAACTATTTAAACCAGTTAATCCAAAGAATAAAATATAAATCTAGCTTATCAAAAAATATTACTACTAATGAAGCAAGTAAACTAGAAAGTGTGTTATTATAAAGAAAGCTAAAGCTATTTTCAGTTTTCACTTCCAATCTGACACCTCTGTCACAAGATGAAACTCATAATGGCCTTATATCTAAACTTTTTCAAGAAGCTAACAACTGAAGATTTAACTCATAAAAAATCAGAGAAAATAGAGAAAACAATTGTTATTAGAAAAGTATCAATTTTTTTCTTAGTGTTTTTAATAAAATTATGAAAACCAAAACAGCCAATATGAAATTAGAAATTTTTTTCACAGTAAGAGAAAATTCTGGAAAGAACAGGTAAATCTGAGAACAATGAAACAAAATGATACAAAGAAATATTTTCACTTGAATTGTTATTACCTTTAAATTGGTGTTTTTACGCGTACGTAGTCCTCCCATCCACAAATCAGCTAAAATAATCTGGCTACATGGATGGGCCAGAAGTTGCCTATGATTTGCTGCAACAGCCAGACTCAGACATGTTTGTCCACTCCAGTTTTGTAATTCACAAGTTAGTAACTGTTGTGTCTGATCATCATCTTGCCGGTAGCAAAAGTCTAGCAATTCAAGAGCTGTAAAAAATTATACAGTCAGTAAAAAACTAAATATTACAAAATTAATTAAAAGTTTTTTTCAAGAAAAAAAGGATTACTCACCTTTCAAAATTATATTAAAATTAAAAAAAATCGATTGGTCACAAATTGGTCAAATATATTGTACTCATTTTATCATCAGCAGTATTATGTTCTCAGGTTCAACTTCCAGCTAGGTTCTGGAATTTTCCACCTATTGTTTCATTCATTGTATTTTTCTTTTTAAAATATGAGTAATAAGCAAAGTTCAAGATCATAAAAACAAAAGCGAATACAACAAGCAAAACAACTTTATTCATATAAATAAAGAGGATTAGGTTGGCTTAAATGTTGTGCAATTATATTTTTAAATTCTGGTATTATATCCACTCACAAAAAGCTATGGCATTATCAGCAACAAGTTCAACTGCTTATGTTAAATGCCTTCTTAATGAATTACAGTTTCTTCTCTCAGAAATAAATAAATTTGTTATTCTAATCCCCCTTTATGCTTCTCAATGTAGAAGCCAGTTTCATTTAATTTCACTTCACTCCATATGACAGATATATAGAAGAAAATTGTTAAACAATTTATTTCAAAGAAAAAGGTCTAAGAATCTCAAAGAAGTTACCAGTCATAAACATAAAAATAGGTACAGCATGGAATTATATTTTGGTATATAGACATTTTGAAAGAACATTAAAATGTAAAAGTAAAAAAAAGTCATGTTGGTATTTGGCTAGCAGAAACACAGATCCTTTTCACAAAAGTTGTATAATTTATGTACTGCTGGATAGAGTATCTCACACCAGTAGAATTCTACCAACAGGTAGTTAAATACCTTCATAAAAGCAGTAACTGTAACACCAATCCTCTCCTCACTCTTTGACTGTAACTTTTATTTACCTTAAATCTGTTTCCTCTGCTATGTTCACAGATGATGAGAATAATCAAAAAAAGAAGTTTTCAAATAAGTAGAAAGGAGTACCTGCATGAAAAATTACACATCAAGGGGTTGTACCTCAAAAATGGATTTATGGCAGTATGTAGAAAAAAACCCAACTGTACAGGCTTCTTAATAGGTCAATGTAAGTATGTTTATACATTATTTAAAACAGGATTGAAGCCAGATATATTATGTATTTAAACTGATGGAGGAGGTAAATCATAACATCTAAAAGCTGTAGGGTTTTTACATACCTGATGATGAATGCAGGTATCAATCCCTTTGCCGACAGTTCATATATAGTGAGATTATTTTATCATGCACATCATGATTACTATACACTACAATTACACTATGGACTAATAAAGAGATACTCACATTTCATTTGATTCATGGAATGTAGTTATGCACAACTATAATGTTTTACAGCAATTGTTAGAAATGTCCACCATTATCCTAAACACAGTACCTGCGTTTAGGAAATATAAATAGGATGTCAGAAATATGGTCACACCATATTTCTGACACCCTTCATAAGACATCACAGTTAATGAAATTCATCTAAAAAAATATAGTGCAAAGCTGCCTTCAGGAAAATGATGGACATCTCCAACACTTGGTGTAAGATATTACCAGTTGTGTTTTACATTCCATGAAAATGGAACATTCAAATCAAATGTGAGTATCTCTGTATTATAATTCATAGTGTAATTATAGTGTATGTGTATTATAGTATTATGATGTGCACAATAAAATGATCTCACTGTGTAACATGTATGTGAAGATCTGTGAAATGATGTAACAAAAAACACCTAGTTATTCAGAAAGCTATAAGGTTGAATTCATGATTCTTAAAAAATCTTCACAGAATATGCTGTTTGATCATATTCAATACCGTAGTGGAATTTTGGCTTCTTGAGGTATTATAAATTATCAGCGTACATTTTTTTTTTTTTTTTAATAAAATTTTATTTGATTACTTATTGATATGCACTAGAGAAAAATTGCATATTACATAAAGTAAAGAAGAGGAAGTCAGGTAGCAAATATTAGTCAATAGTATTAGTTTTTAATCAATATTATTAGTCTATATTAGTCAATAGATAACAAATACTTTAGTCACAATGTAATTATCAGTATCAGGCAGTTGATTTAAAAATGACTGTAGTGATTTCAGCAGAGCAGCTGGTACCAAAATTTGGTATCTTATTTGAAGATAAATTAAAAAAAACTTGAACCAGGAAAAATCGTTTACCCTGTACTTAGTTCTACATAATTAACTTAATTATTATAACAATTATTATTATAACTTAATTATTATAATATATTATGGTTATTCATCTTTTCTGGTATTATTTATCTGGTGAGATTAAATTAAAAATAATCGTCATGACTCAATACACAATGAAAAAAATTAAAAAAGGATATGTTACCAATATTTTCAAAATCTTTTCCGTAATTTCTAAGTTCTTCATAAATTTCAGTTTCTAAGTCATCTTCAGCTGCCTCATGTGCCATTGCTTTGTATAACTTGCAAGCTACCAATGACTTGGCTAAGGCCTCTTCACCATGTTGCCACATGAGCAATGCCATCTCTTGTCGTTTTGTTAGAACTGCCCAAGTCTGTTAGTTGAAAAAAAAAGTTCACTCAATAACAAATATGATAAGGCTCTGTAAAAGTGAGCAAATACATAAGCATATTAATAATAGTAAAAAAAAGCCAACAGGTGTCTTAATGGTTGACTAAATTATGACAGTTTGAAAGATCTACTGCATAAAATGAATAAAAACAAGTTAACAAGATAAAATTATTATTCTGTTTCTTCACAAACAAGAAAATTATAATGTGTTAGCAAAAAAAGAATAGATAAAATTAAAAGGAAACCGAGAAGTATATACTTCTCAATTAGCTTCTTACTAGTTTGAGAATTTTCTGAGACACAGAAGAAAGAAAATTTTACTTTTATGCCTAAACATCCAAGTGGTGGTGTATGTACAAACAGAACAATGTTAAAACTTGGCAGTAGTAAAAACACAAAATAAAATATTAAAAACAATAATATAATAAAAAATCAAAAATGAATACAAACAAAATATAAGCATAAAACAAGATTAAAATTTAAAGATAACTTTATATTTAAAATGTTATTTGAAATAGTTAATAAAATATGAAACATTCCTGTATACGAAAACAACATTTTTCTGGGTATATTTTGATTTATTTTTCAACAGAGTCACCATTAAGGTCTACACACAGCCAAGCATTCTACAAGAGCGCTTAAGCCAGTTTGGTGCATCGATTTAGCCAACTCCTTAAAATAAGCATTTATGGTGGCAATAAAGTTCATTATTGGTCAAAAATCTCTTCCGTCTAGGCCATTTTTGTACGTTAGAAAACAAGTGGTATTCACTGGGAGCCAGATCGAGTGAATATGGAGGGTGTTGATACAATCGAACAGTAATTCCTTGATTTTTGCCATTGCAGTGACTGAAGTGTGAGCTGATACACTGTCTTGAAGAAAAACACTTTTTTTGCCAAATTCAGTCAAGTCATTTTTCCTTACCTTCATCACTGCTGCGGTGCAATAGGGTTACATAATATTCACCACTTATTGTTTCACCCTTTTTAAGATAATCAATGAAAATTATTCCACGTACATCCCAAAAAACAGTTACCATAAACTTTTTGCACAAACAGTTGTTTTCGCTTTTTTTGGAGCAGAATAACCTTTTTCAACCCATTGTTTTGACTGCCATTTTGTCTCGGGAATGTAGTAATGAGCCCAAGTCTCACAAACTAACTTAAAAATTCCTCTGGATTGTGCCAAAAGAGCAACAGACAATTCTTGAGATTTTTTTTCAGAATTTTTTTGGTGGTGTGACACCCACCTAGTGTATAGCTTGTTCATGCACAATACTGAACATGCATTCTGTTGACATGCCTACAGACTGCTAACTGAGTCGAACACATGATTCTGGTGAGTACGATTGTGTCTTGTACGCTCTGATCTATAATGTTTTATTATTATTATTATATCTTCAGTTATTTATGGTTCAGTTTGGTTTCTTTATTCATTATGGTTTTTTTTTGTCAGTTTGTATTGTTTTTAGTGATATTTATTTGTTTCTAATTTATTTAGTTTGGTTGCTCATATAGCCTAGGTTATCTGGGTTATTTGTTTGTTGGTGGGTGATGGTTACTAGTTGTTAAATATTTTAAGAGTTTTTCTTTTGAGGATTTGTTATTTTGTTGTAATGTAGGAGATGTCTATCAGTTAAACAACAAATACATGTTTGTTTTCAATCCTATTACAAATTTAACTTTTGTGTAAGAAACAACAAGTTCAAGTTTCTCATCGATAGGTCATCCTGTAAAAAAGGAAAACAATAGGGTTAGAGCTGTGTTAAAATATCATAACTCAAGAAACAGCTAAAAATTTTCAGGATTTTGAAGCTTTTCATTGTAAAAGTTTTATTGTTAATACAGTAAATCTATGAACATTATTTTGTTACAATTTACAAAAACATTTAACAAAATCATGTGCAATGAAACATAAACCACGTAAAATTTTTGTGGCAGGCCGTAGGCACACCTTTTTTCTATTTTTTTTTTCCTGCTTAGCCTCCGGGAATCACCATCAGGTAATATTTCAAAGGATGAATGAGGATGATGTATATGAGTGTAAGTGCAGTGTAACCTTGTAAAGTCTCAGGTTGACCATTTCTGTCATGTGTGGTTAATTGAAACCCAACCACCAAAGAACACTGGTATCCAAAATCTAGTATTCAAAACTGCCTTTACTAGAATTTGAACGTTGGAACTCTCGACTTTGAAATCAGCTGATTTGCGAAGACACGTTCACTACTAGAAACACCCTGTTGGGTTAGTCCAGTCTTTTTTCTTATCTATCATAAATTAAAGTAATCTGCAATAACATTAATGTTGGGCATAAAATGATTGATGGGTAAAAATGCTAACTGAACTTACCAACAACTCATTAAAAGGATAATCAAAAAGTGGCATTTCTTTAGAAGCTGGTAAAGTTTCAGCCAGTAAGCTTAGTGTTAAGTTCTGATTTCCATAATACTTAATGAAGGAAGCACTATTTCGATGTACATGTGGTGATTTTTTCATAACTTTAGCATAGATCAATCTAAATTTTCTTCTAGTGTAATTTGCTCTGAAATTAATAAAAAAGTTATAATTAAAAAAAATATTGCATCATGATAATTTAATTTTTACTTTAGAAAGTAAGTCATAATTGTATGATTTACATAATATCTAAAGTATCGTTATTATTTTCTTTTTTTAAACAGGGACATCAAAAGAGAATGCTGATATTTCAAAATTGTATTAACTCCATAAACACTGAGAACCCAGAAGTGGTTTTAGAGAACATGATTTTCAACTAAGATGTCCTAAAAAGCATGTTTAATATTGATTGGACTGAGGTACAAAATTAAACTTTTTTTTGGCACTGAAAGAAATGTAAGAATTTACATTCATGTAGGGAACTATTCAACTTACCTAAAATGTGGTAGTAGTTGTTTTCCTTTTTTGTTTGATATCTGGAAATCCCTCTTTAGTGCCCAACTATAATCTGCTAGCATTTTTCCCTTCCATTGTTGCTGGTACCAGTTTTCACGACTGGTGGAAGCATTCCCTGTGCTTTTCCCTGACAGCACTGAGATTTTCCAGAAAGAAATCCAGGTGATTCAAGAAATAGACTTTTAGGAACATATTACACCCTCATATGTTTGTATGACAATAATAATTTACTCACAATGTCACAATGTTCACTAACACAAGGAAATTTTTCTTTCAAATAATGAAATCCAACACCATTTTTACCCATTACCTTACAAAAAGCTTTTGAAAAGCCTAATTCTATATGAAGTGGAAGTAGAAGAATCATTTCCAAATTAACTAGTGGGGGATATAAAATATTTTTCTGTCCAGTATAAGTACTTCATGCATTGTCCATTCCTTTCTGACATAATGATTTGTGTGGTCCCTGCTGTGCATTCAAACAAAAAGCAACAAAAATTTAACATTGTCATGCTGCAAACCCCATTAATAACAAAATAAATTTTTGTTATTTACTTTTGTATTGCGATGTACATATTAACGATGATTGTATTAAATTTTTTCTAACAAGATTTTCAAATTTTCATGTTTCTTTCAAATTAGTTATATAAGCTAACGGCACAGAAGGATACTAGGAAATTTTTCGTCATTGTGCAAAAGAACAGCCTTTAAACTAGTTTTCAAAGTATTCGATGAATAATTACCAATCTGTACAGTTATTTTCATAATGAAATGCATCAATGACAGCACAAATGTTGATACAGTACGCTACACTATTTTTTTCATAATATAAATCTTGAAATTCTTCCTGATAACTATGAAAGAAATGCATTTTAGTGTCAATTTGGAGAAGATTACAGTCTTTCAGCTTGGATCCTAAAAGCTTGGCTTGATTCTTCAACAAATTCAAATCCCAATCAAGGTTGTTTAATTCACTTTGACTAATCAGATGAGGTTCATGGGAAGAGGATCTGCTTCAGAATTCTCTTGATCATCTTGAGCAAGATCATCTCATGTTAAACTTCAGTGTCTGCTTCATATTCTGATTCACTTCCAAAGTTAGATGTGTTGGAGGATGTAGTTAAGTCCTAACCATGAAGCACTGGCTTATAGCAAATAGTAAATTTTGGTACTGCATTGTGTTTCTGTCTTTATTATTTATTCCTTTCATCTTTGCAATACAAAAATAACAGTTCAACAAATGGTATTATGATTCATGCCACAATTTCAACATGGCAAAACTCATGCACCTGTTACCCTTAGCCCAGTCTGTCAGATGTTTCACACAAGTTGAACATCAAATATGATGAGCCTAGTTCTTATCTTTATCCCTAACTTTACAGCTGAAATATAGTTCGTACCATTTTTTTAATTAGTGGAGTCAAACTTTGTCATTCTTTAAACGTTCAATCCCCACACATGTACACGCATACTAAAACAACATACTTGACACAGTAACTGTAAATCTCAAAACAGAATGAAATCATAGGGCATGCATACACAGTGAAATTTTAAATTGTACTGATGTGCTAATTATATGATTCAGAATTCTGTTCTGTGCTGACTCTCAGAACCTACAGTAAATGAATCATCCACACATATACAGCTACTGCCTTCATCAAACATAACATTAATGTTTGTACCCCAAACTCTGTTGTTTTAAAATATTATTTTGCATTATTTCTTAATATTATTTTTATAAATGTTATGATGTCATTTGTCTTTTAAGTAGTATCCCTAAAAATTTAATTAGAATTCTGCAAAAGCAATACTTCCAAGAAATGCTATCAAATAAAAACTGTACATGTTGGAAAACTTCTGATTGCAATTTTGAATTCAGCATAAAAAGTTATATTAGGATCACAATAAAACTTTCATATGTTAAAAAATGTATTTATTAGTTTTGTTTAAAGAGTTTAATTAAGCAGGAAACATAGCAAGCAAAATTTCTAAGCAACTCAAAATAGTCAATGACAATGTAAAGCAGCTTAGATTAACTTGAGTTAGGAGTTCAAATATATCCACTGCATATTGGGGTTTCAAACGAGTTACAAATTCCAGAAATTCAAACTCTCCTTTATAAGGTATCAATAGGCATATGAAATTTAACCTACATAACAACCAAAATAGGTAACTTATTTTTGTGCATTATAAAAATTATTAATATACAAAATCAATTAGTTTATAGCATTATAATTGATATAAAGTAGATGGATGATTCATTCTAAACACAATCTTAATTGTTGAATGTAAGTATTTTATATTTAACAAAATTTATAACAATATCAATTTTAATACAGACATTTTAAATTTTAGTCAATTTTTTGTATATAGATAAAGCTATTTTTCACATGAATGCATTCATTACCTCTCTTAATTGTAGGATTTTAAATCTGAACAATTAAATATAATTTTAAAAAATATATAGGATTCTTCAAAAGTGAATGTGGTGAGTTGTTGGCATAACAAAGTTCAAAAAACAAGTACAAGAATTATGTTCAATGTGTGAATCTTGCCTCTCTGTGTATTGCAAAGCCAACTCAGTGCATCATAGAGGTGCCAGAACATCAAATAAGTGTAAAAATATTCATATACTTAAATAATGTATTATTTTGATATTTAGGTTATTATTTTAGTATTAATATTTAATTTTAAACATATTACTTAAAAACCTTAGGTTGAATGTTCACATTAAGTTTTTGATTATAAAAGAACACAATTTTAAATTAACGAGACAATATGTTCTTAATAAAAGTAACAGATAAGAAAAAGCAATTTATAACAAACCAATAAGATAAGAAGAAATCACATATGTTTCAATGATAAAACAGATTTTACATGTATTAAAGAGTCATGGTTTTCCTCAAATTGAGAAGTTGAAAGAAAATAGGCTCTAATGTTTTTCGTGAAAGATAGTGGTCTAGTTTATTTTAGTGTTTCTGTAACAAAATTTTGGCTGTTCAGTTCCCAACCAGTTGATCTACACAAACTGTAAAAATGGCACTGTAAAAAATTCATACGGTATGTATGAAAACCTCTCTTAATACTTCAGTATTTGAATTGTCTTTGTGTTCTATCCTTATTAAATTTTATGTCTTATACCTGTGGTTAAACAGAAGTCAGAATGATATTCAAAAATGTCTTATGACAACCACATCAGCATGACTGATATGACCATTGTAATGGCAACATCTATCTTTAGCTGCAGTTGCCACCAAATCATAAAACCTTTCTGTGTATAGAATCTTTTTATTATAAATCTATAATACAAAAATCCATTAGGGAAACAGAATCTTTAAGGCCAAGAAAGAGCTCCACTTCGGGAGAAACAAACTTTCATAATTTCCAAATCCTACATATCTTCAGTGACCCTATTTAATGTCCAGATTATTATAAAATATATATAATCTTAAAATTTTCTGATGCAAATTTATATCATACTTATGATTTACTTAATGACTTGCTTTATCGGGATAAAGAACTACTTAACCGAAAAAGAATATAGTAAAAAAATCAATATAACTAAATAAATTATATACTACAGTTAAACATGCATACCTATATGCTCCACCCATAAGTTTGTTAATAACTAAGCCAATATCATGTAATGTATAAACGTAACCTCTGGGAATGTGAGGTCTAACATCACGAAGAATGTAACCAAGAGTATTTGCTGGTCCTTGTTTCTAAAAGAAAAGAAAATCATCAATAAAATTTATGTCTGTCATTTTAAAAATTAATAATGCATATTATTTATTCACTTATTGTGTTAAGCTGTTTACAGGATTATATCCTGTAAATCCTGTCTATTCATTCCACTATAAAGCAAATTACCTGTTTCACACTATCAGATGTGTATAATCTTTCCACTCAATGTATTAGTCTAGCTGTGAGGATGCTGTCGTATTCTATTTCATTTATCAAACACACTACTAAACTCTATTTGCTGATCCATATCTGTGTGTGCTTCTGCATTGCTATCAAGCATAGTATATTGTTAAAATTTATTTTGTTGTCTATATCAGCCATACTGTCTCCCAGCTCTCATAGTCTTCCTTAGTAAACCAAAAAATGTAAATATTGCCAAAGTAAAACTAATCTCTTTTAAAAAATGTTCTGTTTCAAAAGCAAGTAAAATCTTTAATGGTGTCACTTTGAGCTATCTTTTCCCTCCAATTTCCTTAGACCTCCTCATTATGGTTCTAATACCCTTCAATTAGTAACTGAAATATTACCAATTAAAACTATTCTGTTTCAAATAGAAAAAGAAGAAAAAGGACTAACATTAAAATGAAGTATTTAAGTAACATTGTAACAAATTTTTATTCTGCAAGCCCTTATTATTCAAAGACAGAATAAGTCCAATTTATTCTTACTAAGGGTGCACAAATGCAAACTATTTAAAATAAAAGGTA
The DNA here is from genome assembly GCF_047948215.1 of Lycorma delicatula. Lineage (NCBI taxonomy): Eukaryota > Metazoa > Arthropoda > Insecta > Hemiptera > Fulgoridae > Lycorma > Lycorma delicatula. Next base: position 129,697,553 of record NC_134457.1, read on the forward strand.
AAACTTTTAAATAAAACTGAATAAATGTACAAGATAATACTATTTTTTTTTACAACAGAATAGATTCAATGTCATTGTAATGAATTTTACTAAAAAGAAAGAGAAAGTTTTAATAACGCTGAAAGATCCCTGACTAAATGGTAAGAACAATCAGTGACTCCAGGCTTGGCAAAGGATGAGGTCTAAAATTCATTCAGTAACATGAACTAATTTTATGTGATAAAAATCCTCCTAAAAATATAGAATATTTTTTATTTATTGACATGAAATAGAAGAAAACAAAATACAAGAAAATATTATTATATATATATATATATATATATATATATATATATATATATATATATATATATAATAAATTTATATATATATATATATACGGAAGTAAAAATATAATTTAGGTCATTTCTAAGGGATTATTTGTCAAAAATTCAAGAGAAAAATATTAAGTTATAAAGTAAATAATAAGAGATATACAATAGATTTACCTTTAAAAAAATAAATAACCTTTATCTTATAAAAGTATAATTTTTATATGTAATATACAATGTTCTATAAAAAGAGTAAATATATACTATAAAAGTCTCAGAATAACAGCATAAGACAAGACTAAGTTAAATATAAACCAAATTTTTTTTACCATTTATTAGTAAAAGAAAAATACAAAATATATTTATTGCTTTTCTATGAAGTATCCTGAAGTACATATTTTTTTCAATGTCTAAGGAGATTGTGGATCCCTTCTTCATAAAATTTTTTACATGTCATGACCAATTATGCACTTCAGCACAACTCAAATTCCAGTGTGAACTCTCATTCACAACTCAAATGTCTCACGTTATTCCTCCATTTCTCTATCAATGGCCCAAACAATAAAAGTTTCAGGAGGATAAGTCTTAATTGTATAGGAGATATTGTGATGTTTCCCAATAAATTTTATCCAGTTTATCCCAAAATCTAATGGCTCTGTGAGGCCTGGCATTGTTGTGAAGGAGAATCATATAACCTATCTGATTGGTTGATGGCAACCTTTTGTTGCTGTAGGTCATTTTTACTTTGTCCACAAGCTGGCAATAGTATGCAGCATTACTTTACAATCTTACTACTTTAAAAAATGCTAAAGGAGGAAATCAACAAGCCATCTTTTCACTCCCAAAAGACAGTATCAAGAATTTTCCCAGCTGACTGATGCATTTTCACATTTTCAGGGCAAGACTCCTCACTTCTATGCCATGCCATACTTGCCAATTTCAATTTGGAAGTGTAATTGTAGACTCATGTGGCCACATGTGATTATTCAATGCAAAAAATTATTACACTCATGAGAAAATCAATTCAGAATTCTTTGAAAAATTTCCTATTGGGCCTGGTTCTTATTCTGAGTGAAAAGCCTTAGAATTTATCTCCCACAGACTTCAGTGGAATTCAAAGAATTTGTGATGAGGGAATGGTCCATTACTAATGCGCAACTCCAAAGCAATTTTATTAACTATAGGTATCGATCATCTTCAATGAGGCAACAGTCGATCAAATACTGTCATCTATAGCCACCTGAACAAATATTGTCCTTGTGTGCCTATAGTGACTCTCGTTTGCTGTAGCTTCACATCCCTTCAAAATTGTCACCTGTCATAGACTAGGTATATGAAAATGTCATATTCCAAAACTGCCCATGTACTCTAATCAAAATTTCTGAAGAGGTTTGATGCCCTTGTTCATGAGAAACTTCAAGATAATATGTAGAGCAAACAATAATGAAACCTCTTGCTGCTCTGACTTGATGCTACTGACCAGATATGTGAATGCCAAGGCAGCACATCTATCTCCTCCCCACATCTACATCATCAATATTCTTCCACGCCAACCCTCTTGTGTTCATATGTGAACTGTGAAGATAAAAGTCTAATTTAAGTTGATTAACCCTTGCATAAAGAAAAAGTCATTTTTTTAATTCAGTGAAAGTTAAGTTTAGCCAATACTTACAGTGTTGTACAGTTCTTCTAGCCTTGGAATTGTAAGAAATTTTCGCATACTAACACCATTTTCTAACAAAAGTTTTACAAAATCTATCCTATCATGTTCAAGAGCTTGCATCATTGCTTCATCTAGAGCACCTGTAACATAATATCAGAGATACAGTTAATAGATAAAAAATAACCTTTTTAAATTAAAACTATTAAAGTGTATAAATACAATTTTTAATGATTTTTTTTTTTTCTCTTCAGTCATTTGACTGGTTTGATACAGCTCTCCAAGATTCCCTATCTAGTGCTAGTCGTTTCATTTCAGTATACCCTCTACATCCTACATCCCCAACAATTTGTTTTACATATTCCAAACGTGGCCTGCCTACACAATTTTTCTCTTCTACCTGTCCTTCCAATATTAAAGCGACTATTCCAGGATGCCTTAGTATGTGGCCTATAAGTCTGTCTCTTCTTTTAACTATATTTTTCCAAATGCTTCTTTCTTCATCTATTTGCTGCAATACCTCTTCATTTGTCACTTTATCCACCCATCTGATTTTTAACATTCTCCTATAGCACCACATTTCAAAAGCTTCTAATCTTTTCTTCTCAGATACTCCGATCGTCCAAGTTTCACTTCCATATAAAGCGACACTCCAAACATACACTTTCAAAAATCTTTTCCTGACATTTAAATTAATATTTGATGTAAACAAATTATATTTCTTACTGTAGGCTCGTTTAGCTTGTGCTATTCAGCATTTTATATCGCTCCTGCTTCGTCCGACTTTAGTAATTCTACTTCCCAAATAACAAAATTCTTCTACCTCCATAATCTTTTCTCCTCCTATTTTCACATTCAGTGGTCCATCTTTGTTATTTCTACTACATTTCATTACTTTTGTTTTGTTCTTGTTTATTTTCATGCGATAGTTCTTGCGTAGGACTTCATCTATGCCGTTCATTGTTTCTTCTAAATCCTTTTTACTCTCGGCTAGAATTACTATATCATCAGCAAATCGTAGCATCTTTATCTTTTCACCTTGTACTGTTACTCCGAATCTAAATTGTTCTTTAACATCATTAACTGCTAGTTCCATGTAAAGATTAAAAAGTAACGGAGACAGGGAACATCCTTGTCGGACTCCCTTTCTTAATATGGCTTCTTTCTTATGTTCTTCAATTGCTACTGTTGCTGTTTGGTTCCTGTACATGTTAGCAATTGTTCTTCTATCTCTGTATTTGAACCCTAATTTTTTTAAAATGCTGAACATTTTATTCCAGTTTACGTTATCGAATGCCTTTTCTAGGTCTATAAACGCCAAGTATGTTGGTTTGTTTTTCTTTAATCTTCCTTCTACTATTAATCTGAGGCCTAAAACTGCTTCCCTTGTCCCTATACTTTTCCTGAAACCAAATTGGTCTTCTCCTAACACTTCCTCCACTCTCCTCTCAATTCTTCTGTATAGAATTCTAGTTAAGATTTTTGATGCATGACTAGTTAAACTAATTGTTGTGTATTCTTCACATTTATCTGCCCCTGCTTTCTATGGTATCATTACTATAACACTTTTTTTGAAGTCTGACGGAAATTCCCCTTTTTCATAAATATTACACACCAGTTTGTATAATCTATCAATCGCTTCCTCACCTGCACTGTGCAGTAATTCTACAGGTATTCCGTCTATTCCAGGAGCCTTTCTGCCATTTAAATCTTTTAATGCTCTCTTAAATTCAGATCTCAGTATTGTTTCTCCCATTTCATCCTCCTCAACTTCCTCTTCTTCCTCTATAACACCATTTTCTAATTCATTTCCTCCGTATAACTCTTCAATATATTCCACCCATCTATCGACTTTACCTTTCGTATTATATATTGGTGTACCATCTTTGTTTAACACATTATTAGATTTTAATTTATGTACCCCAAAATTTTCCTTAACTTTCCTGTATGCTCCGTCTATTTTACCAATGTTCATTTCTCTTTCCACTTCTGAACACTTTTCTTTAATCCACTCTTCTTTCGCCAGTTTGCACTTCCTGTTCATAGCATTTCTTAATTGCCGATAGTTCCTTTTACTTTCTTCATCACTAGCATTCTTATATTTTCTACGTTCATCCATCTGCTGCAATATATCGTCTGAAACCCAAGGTTTTCTACCAGTTCTCTTTATTCCGCCTAAGTTTGCTTCTGCTGATTTAAGAATTTCCTTTTTAACATTCTCCCAATCTTCTTCTACATTTTCTACCTTATCTTTTTTACTCAGACCTCTTGTGATGTCCTCCTCAAAAATCTTCTTTGCCTCCTCTTCCTCAAGCTTCTCTAAATTCCACCGATTCATCTGACACCTTTTCTTCAGGTTTTTAAACCCCAATCTACATTTCATTATCACCAAATTATGGTCGCTATCAATGTCTGCTCCAGGGTAAGTTTTGCAGTCAACGAGTTGATTTCTAAATCTTTGCTTAACCATGATATAATCTATCTGATACCTTGCAGTATCACCTGGCTTTTTCCAAGTGTATATTCTTCTATTATGATTTTTAAATTGGGTGTTGGCAATTACTTAATTATACTTCGTGCAAAACTCTATAAGTCGGTCCCATCTTTCATTCCTTTTGCCCAGCCCGTATTCACCCACTATATTTCCTTCCTTGCATTTTCCAATGCTTGCATTCCAATCTCCAACTATTATTAAATTTTCATCTCTTTTTACGTGTTTAATTGCTTCATCAATCTCTTCGTATACACACTCTACCTCATCATCATCATGGGCGCTTGTAGGCATATATACGTTAACAATCGTTGTTGGTTTAGGTTTTGATTTTATTCTTATTACAATGATTCTATTTAATGATATAAATAATATAAAATTAAAATAATGTTAAAAAAAAAGAAAAGCAAGAAATTATAATTTTTTATTTATTTTTTTATTAGTAAGGGTTGTGATTGCTAGTTTGTTTCAAAATAACAAACAACTAATATTATTAAATTTATTATTCTCAAAAAAATAATTAATGAAACCTTAAAAAATTTTAAATAAATTTATTTTTTATTTTCATACTTTAAAAAACAACAAACATAAAACACATTTTTTGTAGCGTCTCAGCCTTTCATCCGTAGGTCCTGGTTTGAATTCCATTTAAGCATGGTATTTTTCAAATGGTACAAATTTCCATTTGGGTTAATTTACTATAGCAGTTAAGCTCATAATGCCATTAAAAAAAAATAATTTTTATTTTGTTTCACTATATAGCAAATTCCTGTTAACATACACTTCCCAATTACAGAAAACCTAAATAATAATTTTAAAATCACTAACTCCTTGAAACAAAGTTTCTTAATAAAATACTCTAAAAAGCAGACACTCTAAACAATGGATTAGGAAACACATTAATAAAAAGTTTTATATATCTATAAAAATAAACTACACTTTAAACTATCCAATTATATTTCTTGTTTGTGTGTATGTTCATTTATTTATTCAGAGAACTTTTCTAACCTTTATTTGCAAAAAATGAATAGCTTTCTGCATTAGCCATCTAACACATACCACAGTTGATACTTACTGGTATATTCAACCACATATGCATCATTAAGAAAGAAATATGAGAATGTTTTTTTAAGTTGGCTAAATCTAAAGATAAATTAAAAATAGATGTAGAGTTATTTAGACAGTTTTAACTGCCCACATCATCTATGCAGTTATCATTCATCGTAATGATATCAGCCTTTTCTAAGATTTATGAGAGAGCTGTTTATAACCAGTTCCATTTCAACAAGAATAATTTTTGTTTTGTTCTCATAGTAAATTTACAGATAAACTGCAGTACTAAGTCGGTTTAAATGATTATTTAAACAAGCTGACTTCTGCTCTGCATGACTCACCAAAAGTAGTCAGAAGTGTATGTAAGGCTTTTGATTGCTCATTTATAAGTTGTCATTAATTAGTATATGTAGTAATGTATTGAAATGCTTCACTTCCTATCTGACAAGTTGCAGAAAATCAGCTGCGTAGTGAAATAGGTTTATTGCTCCACAACAAACAACATAAATTACAGGGTGCCAAAATCTATTCTTGGTCCTTTATTTTTTTCTAATGATACTGTAACTCTGATTAAAAGTAGCAGAAATGAATCAGTGGGAATTGAGGCAGTGTGATATTGAATATGAAGGAAGTTTGCCAACAATGATTTGGCAATGAATGATTTAAAGATTAATTTTACGTTGACTGGTGTAAGGCCATCATTAGATGTTAGTAGTTCTGATGATTTTACAGACTCACATAACTTCTGGTAACAAAGTGTTGACTGAGAATTGAACTCAATTATCCATATTGAATATTTAAACAAAGTGAAATAATTCCATTAGTTTTTTAAAACAAACTGGGGAAATAACAAAATTTGTTTTGATGAGAAACTTAAAACATTTTTTTAAATATATTAAGAAAGCCACCTTTCTAGCTTTCTCTTCAGTAAAAAAAAATTAAACTGTTTAAATGTAAAAAGAAAATTGTATAGGTTACTGAAGAAATTGCAAAATTTAGTTCTACGCTAAGAAACCTCTGTCAAATGAATATCTCCATTCATTTGAATGGAGATTCAACTGGATTCAATGGAGATGTGCACAACTTATTTTCATTAATGCCTTCTGAATTGTAATTCATGAATTAATTTCTTCTATTTATTAATCCTCTTGGATATACCTTAGTATTATTTCATGGGTTTATATTTTAAGTAATTAAAATATACTTTACTCAATCTTCTTTTTTAATCTTATAATAATTGTGTATTTTGAGATGCTGCTCTGACCCAGGATTTTTACTATTTTATCCAAGCAATGCTGGTACAGTACTTTTTTATCCATGAAGTAGCATAATTACAAATTCCTGTTGGGATCTATTTAACGTATTATTTTGTAATCATCTGAATAAAAGATTTATTTATTTGTTAAAGTAGTGTGTGTAAAAAGTACAGGATGGGTAAATGAATTTTTTTTTATTTCACTGATGTAATAATTTATTTACAAAAAGTTAATTAATTAATTATATTATGTTTAAAAATGTTAACCAAAGCTGTGTACAGTGAATCAGCAGTCTTAGATCATTAGTTACGATTAACCAATGCAATTCTCTGCATGCTGTTAGCATTTTTTAGTAGCTAGTGAACATGATAGTCAATATTACAAGAAATAAAAACAGAAAATAACAATAATACATATTGTTAATTTTAACTGATAATTTCAAAGTCAAATAGATTATTTTAAATAACAAGAAAACTGCATATTATATTTTAACTAAAATACTATACTGATACTTAGACTTATCTTTTTTATCTCATTTTAAATTAAAATTCTAATAAATAAAGTACAACTTACCAGCAGGCCATTCTTGTCCATACACAAAAATTTCAGAACGAGCGATATCAACCCTATTCCAAGTAAGAGCTAAGCTTAATTGTTCTGATGGTGAAAGATGCTGGCTTTTGAACAGAGCAGTCAGTATTGTTTGGTCCAACTCTTGTTCTTTGCCTTCAGATTGACGATCACTTATTCTGAATACTGTTATCTGTACAAAAAGGTTAGAATACATCATTACAACCAATTACTTAGAATTACTGAGAATAGCTCATTCAATTAAACAGCTACTTTAGTTACTGGCCAAAAAAGTTTGAAAAAAATAAATATATAATCATGAATATTCTTGATAGATAATAATGAAAAAATATTTAATTAAAACAGTTTATAAAAAACCCTATATTCAAAAAATTCAACATGAAAAGAACACCGCAAAAAATTAGAGTCCAAAGTAAAAATATAAACAAGTAAAAATTAACAAGTTGATAGAAATAAATAAATATAAATGAATGTAATTTAAATGCAAAACAACATAAATTGTTAATTTATCAAGTTACTGATTTCATATTCATTGGTTTTCATAGTTTTATTCTTCTATATACTAAAATATTTTTTTAAATTTGCAAAATTTTATAAACATGTTTTACAACAATGTTCAAACACTAGAAAGGTTAAACACAAGTGCTGCTTAAACACTAAAAGAATGGTGGTTAAACATTTTAGCAATTAAATTTTCAAACAAATGACAAATGAGAATAGTTGGGTTTGGTATAAATAAAAGGCAGGCTTAAAGGTGATTTGAGCATTGTGCATATTTCAGAGATTTTGAATAATTAGCTAGTAAAGGAACAAGGACCAGTAGAATGCAAATAGAACTGCATCAAGATATATATATTATCTCGGATAAAAATTTACATTTGAGTTTTTGCAAACTGTTTGTATAACAACACAACTGCTATACAACAACAGCAATATAGATATACCAGCAGTACACTGGCTAAGCAATTCAGCTAAGTAGCAGTACACTGACCTACTACATAGTATGGTGAAGGTCTAACACAAAATATATGAAAGTGTATTTTAAAAGCCCATCATAGCAAGAATAGTAAATATAAAGTAACATTAAGATTATTCAGCGTAGAATTTTAATAATAAATAAATACTTGGAATTTTACAAACTACAAGAATCTTAAAAATATATAAATGAACACAAACCAAATTTTTCTTTCGAGTACATTGTAACAATTCTGAATAAAGGCACTCAGCTTGTTCTGTTCCCACTTCAAATGTTCTTTGTATGGTACTAATTAGATAATCCTTCATACTTTCTAGCACAGTCTGTTCTCCTGATTCAGATGCGTATCTGTAAAATAGAGTCAAATAATAATAAAAATCATAGCAATTTAAAATTTCTAGAAAGTAACTAAAATATTAAAAAAATAGAAAGAAAAACAATGGATAATAATAAATAAATGTTTCAAAATATAATTAACTAATAAAACTGAGAAAAAATATTTGTTTCTTAATAAAAACTATAATTATATGCTTACTAACTTGTGAACAAAAGCCAGAAGGTCAGCCGCTCTTCCTGATCCATCACAAACAACAACAGGCACAGGAGGTGTGTCGGTAACATACTCTAGCACCGCTCTAATAGTATTGGTCCCTCCCTCTATTACTAAACAGACAACTGGAGTGCTGCAATGAGTGCCTAGAAGAAGTGAAGATAAAAAATTAATCTTTTAACATGAAAATCATATAACATGGAATAATAGATATCAAATACGCACGCACGCGCACGCACGCACGCACCCACGCACACGCACGCACATACTCAAATACGCGCACACACACACACACACACACACACACACACACACACACACACACACACACACACACACACACACACACACACACACATACATACATACTCAAACACACACACACACACACACTCAAACACACACACATACTCAAACACACACACACACACACACACACACACACACACACACACCAAAACCTTATTGCTTCTTACAAAATTAGTAAGAGTTGAAAGTTAATTTTTAATAAAAACTTTTTTTTTTTAGTATTCAAACAGGAAACTTACAGGGGTGTAACTTCTGAATGGAAATGTATTTTTCTAATTTCCTCCTCAATATAATCTCTGCACCATACCTTCCAGCTGTCCCATTATCTACTAGTAAAAAGTAAGCATGACGATTGTTCAACACAGCAAATTTAGATCTACAAACAAAATACACAGATTTAATATCAGGGAATAAATAAGTAAAATAAAATATTTATTACATATGACATAGGGATATGGTGACCCCATTATCCCATGGTTTTACCATGGCAAGCAGGCTTTTTAGTGACCATTTTTTTTTTTATTTTGTGCTCAAATCTTTTTTGCTACAATGATATAACTTACTGATTACTCTCTTTAAAACTATTTTTCAACTTCTTTTGGCTAACACTAGTTGTTTTTAACTCCTGGAGCTATTAGATTTTTCTAAGGGCGAAAAACACTTTCACGTTATCAGCACCCAGAACAAACATATTATAGAGAAAAAAAATTAAAAAACTAAAACTAGATTAATATTTAAAAAATAAATAAAAAATAACTAAAACTATTAGCACAGATAAAATACCAATAAAAACTTAAAATTAACATCATTAAAAACTTGCAACTAATATCACAGTCAGAATCTCAACAATAAATAAATTTATTTAGAAAAATATATATATATATAACATTTAAATAAGCATAAATAAAATTTAACAAAGTGTAAAGAGTGGGTGTAAAGAGCCCCTTCATGCATAACAGAAATTCTAAGTAACAAAAATTCTAAGATAACAAAAACAAAAGTAAAAAAAAATAAAAAGAAAAAGAAAAAGAAAAAAGTAAAGTAAAAATAAAATAAAATAATAAAAAACTATCTCTCAAGAATAAAAAATACAACACAAATACAAGAACATAGTAAATATTAGATTTTATGAAACATATTTATACTTCGTAGGAATAATAGCAGCTGATCTAACCCTATCTTATCATTCCCCAGGATTCAATGGATGTTTCTGGGCAATTTAAATTTGCAACGCAAGGTTGCAAAACAATGACAATCCACAAGGATGTGGTGCACAGATAAGTGGCAGTTGCATCTTACACATAATGATGCATTTTCTGCTGACATGAGATACCCATGAGTGACTCTAGTAAGTCCTAATTGCAATCCGCAGTGGATCACTTCCTCTCGACAAACTTTTCTACACGAGTCCCATGACAACAAAGTATCTTTGATGTGCCAGAGTTTATTATCCACTGTGGCAGTCCAGTCATCACCTTACCACTTAGTCCGAAGAGCGAGTTTTACATAATTAATAAAAATCATATATAGTAATACAAGTGGTGAATGATGATTGACTACACGCGTCTTTAGCAGCGGAATATGCACATTCATTTCCTGGAATTCCCACATGGCTAGCGATCCAACAGAATCACTTTTATGTTGAAATTGTTTAATTCAGCAATTGCATTATAGATATCGAGAACGATAAGATGTCTAGAATACATGTCTACTAAAGCTTGGAGTGCACTACACGAATCGCTACAAATAAAGATATGATGGTATGAAGCTATTAGAAGACTCAAGGAGTAGCTTTCATTACATAATGATTTTCTATTCTGATATCATCTTTTTCTGTCGGCAATACCAACCAGCCCTATGAGTTGGCAACTCTATTACATTGTAATGTAAAATGGATGTTGAAGATGGGAGAAGAACAAGATTAGGGAATTCTCGATAACTGATGTGTAGTATTGGGGGTGACTTGAGGTTCTGTAACAAATGGAAACCAGAAGGAGAATACAAATAGGGACAGAGAGAGGAAGGGTGAAAAAATGAGAAAGGAAGTACCAAAATTAGTTACAATAAATGTGATGCCACCTAGAAGAAACTAAAAACCTAAAAAAATAAGATATGAGGAATTTTGAATGCAGTCAAAATGGAGTTAATAATAATGCAGTTAATAATAATTGAGGAACTTAATGTGCAAGTGATTATAGAGAGAGATTAGTAGTGGAAGCAATAACAGTTTGCATGAATATTGAAAAAGTTATGTTTCTGACAGAATGGATTGATCGTTTCTGTCAGAGGAATGGGTTGATCGTGGTTTAGAAAGAAGTCAAAGAAAGTCACAAGAATTAGTGGTGGAAAAAGAAGATCAATGATAATAATAATTTTTTGGTTAATTTTGAGAAAAAAGAGAATAAATGGATGTTAATATGCTGCTACCAATTATAACGGATGGTGACCAAAAACTGGCAATGGCTAAGATGAGACTTAAAACTGTAGTACAGAATAAGGAAAAGAAAGACAAAAATTAAAGTCTGGAAATGAAGTGATTAGAAGGAGAGAAAAATTTTAATAATTGAAGAAATAAATCCTGAAGATGGTGATAAAATCTGTGGAAGAATAATGGACATATATTAAGGAAATAACAGTTAGTAGTGATGAAAAGATGTGATAGAAATAGTGGCAGAAAGGCAGATAAAGAAACACCATGGTGGAATGAACATTAAAGAAGAACTGAAACAGAAGATAGAAACATGGAGAAGAGAACAAAAAGAATAAGAAAGAAGAACATACAGGAATAAAAGAGGAATTGTAAGAGGGTAGTGTCAGAGGAAAAAGGAAAGTGATGGAAAAGATTTACTGAGAAATTGTTACTAATTCTGAGAAGATGGAGATAAGAGAGAGGCAAAACAAAATTACTTTACAGTATTTTGAAAGCTAAGAGAAGGGATCCAGCAAATTTCAATAAAAAATGAGAATGAAATCTAGTGACAAAGGCTGAAGAAATCAGAGCTCCGAAGAGCAGGTATTTTGAAAAATTACTGTGGAGTAGAGCACGACAAAGGAAATTGAAAAGAATTAACGAGTGAGAGGTAAGAACTAGCTAAGATGAATTAAAATTAGCAGAGATTTAGAAAGCTATTAAGAAAATTAAGGTATGGAAAGCAGATTGTAATAAAGTCTACATGAAAATAATAAAAGCTGCTTTGCAGATACTGGTCAGTTAGAGTACTACAGGCTGCATAGAGAAAGGCCACCGGGTTGGTCTAGTGGTTAACGCGTCTTCCCAAATCAGCTGATTTGGAAGTCGAGAGTTACAGCGTTCAAGTCCTAGTAAAGCCAGTTATTTTTACACGGATTTGAATACTAGATCGTGGATACCGGTGTTCTTTGGTGGTTGGGTTTCAATTAACCACACATCTCAGGAATGGTCGAACTGGAGAATGTACAAGACTACACTTCATTTACACTCATACATATCATCCTCATTCATCCTCTGAAGAATTATCTAAACGGTAGTTACCGGAGGCTAAACAGGAAAAAGAAAAGAAAGACTGCATCGAGAAAAACCTGTTCCACCACACAAATGAGGAAAGGGTGTTATTTTATCTTTTTTTTTTAAATGTGAAGAAAACTGTGAAAATTAGTGTGGTGTTTGTGTAATAGGCAGCAAAAATGTTAGAGAAAGTTTTATGTAACAGAACCAGAAAAGTGGGGAAGGAACAATTTGAGGAAGAACAATAATGTTTTTGAAAAAAGATTGGCAATTGACTTGAATTTTGCAATAGAAATACTGATGGAAAAAGATGGTAATTTAATACGGATTTAGTGATGAGTTTGAATATATAGAAAAAATACAATAGCATCTCAAGAGAATTAATAGAGAGAGCTTTCTAAACAAAGAGACTGGGAAAGAACATAACAGTAAGAATAGCAAAGACAATACAATAAAAATGTAAGAACTGTATATAAACAAAAGTAGGATTCTCAGTTTGATTTGATGTTGAGATAGAAAACTGGGTTGAGACAGAGAAGAGAGCCACTACTTTTGTTTATAATAGTGATGAATGAAAATTGTGCAGAACTGAAGGTAAGGCAGAAAATGAAGGAAGGGAAGCTTAGCTGTTTATTGCCAACATGGTCACATGTGGTGAAAGTGGAAAATGTTCAGAGAATGTTTCATGTATGAGGAAGGAAAGGATTAAAGAATGGGGTATGAAGGTCAGTAAAAAAGTGACACAGTAAAAAGTAATCAGAAAGAAAGAAAGAAAATAAAGAGAAAAAGCTAACTACAAGATGAGATTCTTGAATTGGTAGAAAGTTTTAAATATTTGGAGAATGAGCTAGCAGTATTGGGAAGGCATTGGTGTAGGTATTGGAAGAAAAGTATAGAGTCAAAAAATTATATAGAGTATAGAGTCAAGAGTATGCATCAAATAAAAGAACAGGAGGATAGTTAATGATAAGCTGTGATTAAATTTCTTGATAGGCTAAACAAAGAGGTATTTGTGTGCAGGATGAAAGTGAGGGCTTTCACAAAACAGTATTGGAAACAGTAGGTTGAGCAAGATTCATGTTGTTTGAACATATTAAGAGAATGAGAGAAGTTAAAATTAAACTTTATAATAAAAGAAAATAGAAAAATTTCAAAGGGAAATACAAGGAAAAGGTTGCAAAAAACCAAGGAAAAGGTTGTCTAGATAAACTAAAGGAAGGTATGAGTAGAAAAGGATTATGGATAAGAGATCTTTGATCTGTCATCCATCACAGGACCACTTAAGAAACAAGAAGAAGGAAATTATATACATAAACATTACAATAACAATAATAATAAATTAATCTTTTTTTGTTGTTGAAGCATTTGTACAGTAAGCAACTACTTCATCAAAAACAACACAGTTTTAAAACACTAAAAGTTAAACAATTAAAAGTATATAGAAAATGTGCTTTTTCAGTCAAGTTCAATTTAAAAAAGACAATATAAAAAATAGGTTAGTTTTCTGTAATGACAACAGGCATGTTGACATAGTGGACTTTTCCCTACAAATAATACTCTATACAAAGAATTTTTCTGAAAATATAAATACTGCTCATAAATACCAAAATAATTTGGTATATATAATGAAAAATGTAATTTACATCATATATTAAATATAACTATGAGTAAATATTTACTCATAGATTTATTTAGATCGCTTACTACATTAATATCTACAACTGAATTAAGACCACAAATTAACAGTTAAAATATTAGAAAAAAATAAGATAACAAGTAGTTATACCTTGGTGATGATATGGAATGATATGGTACGTCCCTGTTATGCCCAATCAACTCATGATTGTTCTCAACTATACCCCAAGGAGCTATACCAATACTGATAACACGACCACTTCTCTGAGATCGTTCCATCAGTAGTGCATCACCCACCTGCCTTGTCACACCTGAAATGTTAATAAATAAATATGAATATTTATTAAATTCTGTTATTACAATCATTATTGTGTGTGGTAATATTCAAATTATATCCAATGTGCACACCACATGATTCTTCATACATAATGTAAAATGCAACAGAGATTTAAAAAAGCCTCTAACTTGTGATGTCTTCAGTCATTGATGAAAATTCTACGTTTTTATAGGTATGGATAACTTCTTTTTTTTGAAAATTCACTTATTTACCTCTAAAATTCCTTTATAATTAAATTTTACTACTTTTCTTTTGGTCAAAGTGTTTTTTCTTTTGGTCACATTATTATTGAATATAAACAGCTTAAACCATAAACCAGAAACTGGTAGGTATAAAGGGAAATGCAAGTATAAAGACAATACCAAAAGGAAAGTATGTCTGCCCTGCATTGAATTTGTTTACAAGTTAAAAGTAATATAGTGATCGTAAAACAAAAATAAAAATAATTATAAAAATTAAAAAACATGACTGTCAAAAAAAAAAACAGAACTAAAAAAATTTCAATAAATCAAAGTAAAAAAAGAAAACAAGGTATGGAAATGAAAATTTTATCCAACGAAAATTTTTAAATGCAGTTGGGAGCTTTTTAATGTAGAATAATTACTATTCAGAGCTTTTCAATGTAGGATAATTACTATTCAAAGCCGCCAGACTGCATTTAAATATTTTCATTAAAGGATAAAATTTTTTTATTTATGTAAGACCTGGTGAGAACTTAATCATTAGACAACCTCAAACGTCTACTATTTCTAATAACATGAATAATATATTTAAACAGATTAAAACTATCTGAAAGTTTATTGGTCATCCATTATTTTATTTAAATAAATACTGCATAACAATGTTTAGTCCTTTAATTCCATACCTTGTTTTCTTTTTGCTAGTTCGATTTATTGTTATTTCTTTGGTTCTATTTTTTTTTTTTTGGCAGTCGTGGTTTTTAATTTTTATAATTGTTTTTATTATTTAATACTTTTTGGTGATCATATAAAAAAATTCACAACTTCAAAAACTTATGGATACAATGTATTTAACCTACTGAGCCAAATGAGGAAACTGTAAACATTTCAATTTATTTATTTAATTGGCATATACCAATCTAAACTTACAAATTTCTCAAGTCATTGAGTTCCTTGAGAGACTTTTTATCAAGTGGATCATACAGAAATTTTCTGGGATCCAAACAACTGATGGCTAAACTCTCCAATTGCCCCATGCAATGTAGGCCTGGCCCTTGGCAATAATGACAGTGCTCAGATCTATGACAGCTCCATCTAAGGTAGTCCCTTGTAGTTTATGCACCACCACAGTTCAGCACAATATTAATGGCAGCATACACTGGTCCAATTTGCCCTCCCCGTAAAGCATCAAATTCCACAATAGTGGACTCGATCCTCAATCTGATGCCAACATCATTATCTCTAATAGTACTGTCATCAAACTCTACAAAGACTGTTTGTGGGAGCTTGCCAGGCTCAAGCTTGTTGGCATTGTGCAGGCCACTCGATTTTTCTAACAACACCCATTGCTTCGTTGATCAGGCCATGATTTACATTTATGTTCTTTCATAACATCACTCTCAATCCCAGACCAATGTTTAAAACTGTAGGAATTCCTCCAGTCTTGTTCAGATCCATAGGTATGAAGTCTTGCTTTGATTTTTGTCCATAATTCTTTGCTTCCACAGACACATCCACACCTATGATATCGTAGACTTTGGATGATTTAGCCAGTTCAGCAGTCATTATCAAATTATAAATGTCTACCTGCTTTGTGGTTGGAAAAATAAGCACACATTTGCCAACCGTGAACTGATCTACCAAGTGAACGCTGCGACAATCTAAAATTTCTTGCTGATGCATTGTGAGTTGGCCAACTTGCAAATTATTCAATATTTCTACAAAAGTGGTTTCATTTGCCTGCCACATATTTTACAGTAACTCACAGGTTAAATAGTGTCCACATGTTTACTTCAGTCAATAAGACTGCTTGAAGCAGTAAATACCACCAGCAGTTTTGGATACAGAGAGCAGCTGCATCAGATCACCATGTGGACACCTCCAAAATAAACATCACTTATTTTGAGCTTCTGTAATCTTAAGTGGAACTGCTGTAACCTTAAGCTGCTATTCCTAAGCATTATGTAGGGTACCACTGAAATCTCATCAATGATGAGCCAACTAATGTACTTCCACTTTAGCCACTGCTTTTCAAGATGCTCACCAGTAAGTAGATGAAGAATTGTCGTCTTGCCCTTTCAAATAGGAAGGAAAAACATAGGAAGGTGCTACCCCCAATCAGTCTTGCAATGACTCCTATTGGTGCTGTCACCAAAACAGGTCAACCAGCTGGTGCATGAGTAAGATGACACATCTGTTCCATAATAAGTTTGAGAGTGAAAGTTTTTCTAGTGCCAGGTTAAAATGGCATTTTGAATTGTGAACACTTGCTTTGCCATACTGTCTTCCATTTCTAGGACTCTCCAAATGGCTTCCCAAATATTCCTAGAAACTTCAGTAGGCTCTGTTTTGGAAATATATTTAGAAATATAAAATGCAATTCCCATGGCAGTGCCGCAAGGCTGAATGTCCATATTAGTACTGGACTTAAACAGTTTTTAATCGGTCATTTCACAAGCACAGAAACTCTTTTTTCTTACTATTCTCCATTCAGCAAGCTTTTATCGATTTCTTCGATAAAGCCATTATTTCATAAAATAATTTATTAATTTACTAAGTTCTGTATATAGTATTTGCACTGATCGCATTATTGCTTACATTATTGAACATACTGCCCATCAAAAAACCATATGATTTTTTTCTTAAATGTTTATGAACAAAAAGTAACAAGTAATAAATAAGTAAGAAGAAGCAATACCAACAAATAAGAGCAAGCAGAAAGATCATTCTTACAAGATCAAAAATACTGCCTGTCAAAAAATCATAAGAGTTTTTCTTAAATATTTATAAAAATAAAAATAACAACAATAATAATTACAAAATAAATTAGGAAAATTTACTATTGTAATTCATTCATTCAATATCGTAGCATATCTTAATCACAAATACTTTCAATACAAATAAATCGACACTGAAAATACTATCGATCATTGATTTAGAATCATAGATATGATTTTTGTGGCCTTTTAGTTACAAGTAAACATTAACGTATACGTTTTTATATATCATATTATTATGATTGCATAATGGATTGCTCAGTATATATATATATATATATATATATATATATATATATATATATATATATATATCTATAAAATTATAAAATACATTAATTAATTTAAACCATAATTGGAATGGATTAAAAAACAATTTGATATAATTTAAGTCTTGGAAACTAGTGATAAAATTACCTTTTTTCTTGTTATTCTACAATTATCCTAACAAATTCATAAAAAGGGTAACTGATGAAACAGAAAGTATGCTTTCTATTTTTGGTATTATCAGATCCTTAACTACATAAGTATCAGCTTTATTGGCATAAACATAAGCTTTCTCTTTTTCATACTGTTTCACATTTTACAACCCATCAACTCAAAAACAACTGAAAATACTAGGAAGTACAAGTACAAAGCAGTTCCATTTTAATAATACAAAAATGCTATTTATCACTCCAATATAATTCAAAGATAATGCTTAATAATTAAAAAATGGGAGTAAATATAATCTGTATGCAATCACAAGTCAGACTACACTAAAAAGAGTGAGGTCCCTTTAATGAATGGACTTTTTCTTTTCTTTGATAAGCAATTACTGCTTTAGTTTTACATGTGAAATATATACATTTAAGTCCTTAAGAGATTAATCCAAAAATAAAATTGATCTAAACTAGTTACAGAGGTTTCTGATTTTCAAATATAATTTATTCCAGAAATAGTGTACAAAAGTTAAACAGATAAGTATAATATCTTTGTTTCATCAGAATGAATATAGAAATTTCAGTAAAAATATAGTTTTAAAATAAAACAAGTTTTAAACATTGAGATACATGTTTATCATTTCAGTCACTGATATAAGTATCAGTGCTACATTGAGTGGTTAAGAAGAAAATGTTCTGAAGAGAAAATTACTACTGCAAGAAAAAAAGGAAAAAAAAATAATAATAAAGTAAGTAAATGAGAATTTATTTAAATAAATGTTTTAAATTAAAGTAAAATAAAGCTACCTGAATGCAAGAAGAGGCAAAACTGAAAAACAATCCCTGAAAACTAATTTTTAAAACCCATTTTTATTGTACAAAGTACAAAATTTATTCATTGATATAAACAGAAAAT
Source organism: Lycorma delicatula (assembly GCF_047948215.1). Lineage (NCBI taxonomy): Eukaryota > Metazoa > Arthropoda > Insecta > Hemiptera > Fulgoridae > Lycorma > Lycorma delicatula. Next base: position 129,716,500 of record NC_134457.1, read on the forward strand.
TCATTTCTTACTGCAATTATTAAGATTGTATTTACTACCATAAGATGCAATCATTAATTAAAAATAATGGCATTTTGCACAATTCATTGATTTGCTTTTCTAATTATTGTAATTATAAAAATATAAATTAAATTTCAAAGTTTCTAAGTGCTTGGTACTGTGGAAGTGTTTTTATCAATGTTTACTTAAAAATAAATTAAAATTCTATACTTATAATTTCCTCTACTGAGCTGAGCTAATGTATATTCACTGTTCATTAGAGAAAAGGAACATTAATTAAATTTGTTCCTACACACTGTACCATTTCAATCTTTCCTATGGTCAGAGTCGCTTAATCTGAAAGTTAATAATATTAATAATATTATAATATTGAATGAAAGCTGTAATACTCACTTAAGCCATTCCCTATGGAAACAGAATGAAGATATTACCTAGTAATCATTCAGTTATGGACCTTAAGAGAAATTCAAAAGGAAATACAAAAATCATACATTCTAGATAAATCTAAATAAAGTAGTCTCCACTACATTAGGTTAAATTTTATGGGAAACAAAATGGTCTGGTTTTACCCAGTAGAACACTGTACTTGGATATTAGGAACCCATCAGCAAAATTTGGTAATGACCTATTTAGGGTCTCTGTACAACTCCCATGCAGAAGACAAGAATCCTTCAGCAGTATTACAGGCACAAGAGAGAGCATGCTGAAGCCTAGTAGAAAGTGCTCAGCAACCAAGACACTACAAATGAAACCAAGGTGAAGGCTGATATCCCACACACTCATGGTACTTATTCAAGGAAAAGAAATAAACAATAAGGAAAGGTGAAGGAAATAATATTTGGCAATCAATCCTCACAGAGTCTTCTTCTGTTTAAGTAAGATATACATTATCAGTAAATTATATAATTTTCTGCCATATATAACAGATAATCTTTTTGTATAAGATTAAGGAGTACGGACTGAAACATATCTGTGTTAGGAGTGTACCTGTAAACTATCAGGAAAAGATACCAACCAAGTATGATATAATTTCAAAAATAAAAACAGTTGTTTGCTGACCAGTATTTGTTCCACCAGTGAATATCCAGGCACCAGTTGTTTTTGCAGCTTTTAAAAGACCTTTCCTTAAGACCTTTTTTAACTTTGGTTGAAGTTCGAAATTGGCCTTGCCACCTTGAACTGTTATTAGAAGTTTTGGTAGTTCTAGAGTCCATTCTCTCGTAAATAGCTGTAATATTAGTTCTGGTCTTGTATCGTAAGCAAGTCTCACATACTAAAACAAAAACAATGAAAGAAAAATACATGTAATCTATTTAAACAAGGAAGTAAAAAAATTATATAAAGTATTCACAATCATTCTTTACAGGATATTAAGGGAAACCAATTTATTAAAATACTTAAATGCTAAATAAGATAAAAAACAGGTAAATAAAAATGAATTAACAGTAACAAGACTCTATCATTTATATAAGTTTATTATACAAGTTTTCAAATCCGTTGGTCAGTAACAACCAAACTTTGTGAAAAATCATGATAATTGCAGAGGGTTTTAACCTGAAATTTATCTTACACCAACTGTCATTCTCGAATAGTAGGATGCTCATTCATAACTGATATATTTGTTATTGTTACAACTATTGACTAGACTATCATTACTAGCACATTATCATTACTTATTAACTTTCCCTTTTGCTTTGTCATTTTCCTTGTTGATAATCAAACAGTATGTAGAAGGTTTAAGTAAAGACTGGAAATTGATGTACGTCAAATAGGAAGAAGAGGATGAAAGTGTAATTTGAAATTTAATATATAGAGCATTTGGAAAGTCGCTGGGTAGTGTGGTTTAGATTGTAAGGTGCATTCTGTTCTTTCAGTGTTAGGTTGGTTGTTGTGGGTTGACTGGGTGTTTCTCAGTAAAAACCAAGATGTCAGTTGTTGAGTTGTGATTGAAGTGACTTGTTTCATTTTGAGATTCATTTATCGGAATCAGTAGCTGTGAGAAACATAATGGTTGGTTCTTTCGGTAGAGAAAAGCATTTTCTCATGAAGGTGATAATTATATTGATTTAGTGAAGCACAAGTTTTCTAAAAAATTTCCAAATACTTCTTTTCCTCACCATGATGCAGTTTGAATTCTAATCAAAACATTTTGAGCAACAGGCTCTATTGAAGTTGCTGATTGAAGTGGAGGACTACTTAAACTAAACAAATGGAAGATATTTGATATTTCAGATGCTGTAGCCGAAAGTCTATCAAAGTCAATGCATAAGTTAGCACAGCACCAAATATCAAACTTGCTACCACACATAAAGCTATAAGAAAAGAACTGTAACATTTCCCCTATAAAGTAATGTGTGTTCAAGAACTGAAACCTACAGATACAGCCAAAAGACTAAGTTATTGTCAATGGTTTAAACATTTTATTGACCAAAATTCTATAGGTATCCTTGACATAATAGTTTTTACAGATGAAGTGTGGTTTCATAAGAAGGGTATATTAATTCACAAAATACACGACTGTGATCATCAATTACATGAACAATATTAACAAAAAGCAAAAATTAGAGTCAGGGTCAAAATTAGAGTCTGGGATGAGGCCAAGTTATATTGTAATCTCGAATGGGTGACACCTGAAACCACTGCCCATACATGAAGAATGGTTTAAGGGAATAGCTAAACACAGAGAAGCTAACTGCAGATATCCTAAAGAGGAAGGAAAAGGATTACAGAGAATGGGGGGCAGACTGAAGCCCAGGTGGAAGATGTTGGGGGGGAAGACAGAGCTGCTGTTCGTCTGTGCTTGCACAGGTGTTGGCAGTGAGGAGGCACGGGGTCTACCAACCCAATGGTCAAAAAAAAAAAATTGGAGAAAAGTCCCAGTGGATGGGGCCGGATTCCAGGAACGGCATAGCTGGACCCAGTTACCCCCGCCTTTGAAGTTAGAGGCAGGCAAATTAAACTAAGAAGATCCAGAACCAGTCGGCCAACCTGCCATGCCAGATCCTACTGCCAACAGATGGGGAAGCTCATTAGAGTTGCAAGAACACGCCCCTGGACTGAGTCATGCTTGACTGCAGATCCAGTCTAGAGGTGTAGAAAAAAAAAAGAAGGGTCTGAGTCGATGCGAGTAGAATGTACATTGAGGGTCTAATCTTTATTGAAAATACAGTTAATAGTGATAATTATTGTGCTGTTTTAACAAACTTCATTAGTCGGTTAAATGAACTGGAAATTAATCACGGTTGGTTACAACAAGATGGCACCACAGCACATGCAGCTAACATAACAGGTCAATGACTTTTTTATGAAATGTCTTTGGCAAACGAATCATTTCGAGGGGTTTGTGGCCTGCATGATTGCCCAAGCTAACCCTCCCAGATTACTTTCTATGAGGAGCAGCAAAACAAGCAGTTTATCACAACAGACCATGCATGATTGACAAACTAACAACCACAATAATAGCATATGGGACATTCCAGTACATCAGCTGATGTGTTTGAAAATAAACTGAAACATCAGTAGTGTTGTATTGATATTGGAGGAGATCATTTTATAAACTATTCCAGTTATTGTAATATCCATTTCTACAAAATAATGAAATAAAAATACAAAGTAATAATTAAAAACGTTTCATCAGTACACTTCCATAATTCCAGTGCATAGCAACTTTCCGAACGCACTGTACTCCCATATACACAATTTTCTTAACTTTCTACATTCTACGTCTACATCTCTATCCTTTGCAGCTTACTTTTCTAGGTACCTTTTAAACTTTATATTTACATCCACATCTGTGTTTGTTCAATCCTGATAACAATTAAAACAATCCATTGTAGAAAAGTTTTGTATTGATCAACATATAGTGAGAATGGCCAGAACTGAAGTCAGTGAGAATTAGTAGTGAATGCTGAAGGTTTAGATACTTGAAGAAAGTATCATTGTCACTGATGAAAGTCATTTTTTGTGTGAAATGTATTATCAATGATGTCACAGGAACACACATTAACAATGATATTCAGGTTTTGATTTCTGAGTTTACAAATTACTAACTTGCACCAGATATTTGATTTTCAAAGATTTAACCAATTTTCTTTATTCTTACACCAACTGATATTTTATTGCTTGCTTGGCTGATCAAACAGACAGTTCAGAACAAATAACAAAAAACATTTTTGGCTGCCATTGATTTTCATAGTGGTCAGAGGTTTTTTTTAAGTGCATATTTCAGGATATAATCTTAAGATTTTACTTATCTACCAATCATGCTGCTTTGTATATGTAATTGTACGAGTATACATATGTATAATTATTTAAAGGATTCAATAATTTTCAACAGATTTCAATATAATTTAATTAATTAATTTCAATAAAATTTTCAATAATTTTTAAATTGAATTTCAATTTTGAGACTTATCAAGTTCAAAGCAGTTATTGCTATGAAATATGGGTAATAAACTAATTTAAATGGTCTTTGCAACATCTTTTCAATTCAATGATGATGCAAATAAATAATTTAAAGTTACCTTGACATTTTCTGACTCCTTCTTTGTTACAAATATATGTACATCCTTTGCATGTTACAAATATATGTTTTTTCAATGTAAATACATTACATCTATCAGATCTCCATTGCTTAATTCCAGGCATGCTCAGCCAAAGAGCCATCAAATACACTAGTAACTTTTGATGTTGGTTTATATTGTGTTAAGTCAGCAACAACCACATGTCTGTAGCACCCTTTGCAGGCAAACTTTTCTATAATCAGACTAACTTCCTCTTCGATAGTAATAACCATATTGTTACGATACACTTGTGGAACTGATTATATATTGTTTATTTTCTTGTTTTGATTGTAATTTCTACTTTCCATACATGCGTAGGCAGTGTTTTCAATTATAGTCTATGCTTATAATGAATTTTATCGAGCACACTGCTGTAATAGAATCATTGAATAACTTGCTGACATCTCCACAAACACAGTTTAGAAACAAAATGACATTGCTTCTATTAACATAAAGGTTTTCAAAATAATATGTTTGAATATTTTTTGGAGTGAAGAGGTTCAATAGTGTTTGGTAAGCTATGTAAATACTACATCATATTATTATGCATGCACAATGGATTGCTCAGTAATATATGCAATATTATATCAACCACATAAACCTTCACCACCATTAGAATATTGTTACTGACCAAAACTGATAATAATCATTAGTTTCTACTCTGATCATTAGTGGATTCATCTTCTGAAGTTTTTATCAACCACAGACCAAAGCCTGTAATACTGATGTGCAATTTGGGATTAATAGGATATACCACTAAATATGCTTTTTGGGTGTTTAGTGGTATCAACATAATTTATTGCTTATTTAAAAAATCTGATATGGACACTACATGACTTCCTTGCACGCCTATTAAATTACATATAAATATTTTTTGCTGTACTTCATATAAACTTATTACATTTGAAAGTGAGATACAATCCTCTAATTCTTTAATAAAGTGGATAATTACACTATTGCATTGTGGTGGAAACCATATTGCATCACATTTTTTTGTGGTGTCTGTATCAGCATTTTATATTAATTTTGTTTCATGTTGCTCATGTAGTGTAAGTGAGAACGTGTTGGATTTGTAACCATGCACACATCAGTTCGAATCTGACTTCATATACATATTTTTTTTTAATTTAAATATATTGATTTATTAATAATTATAAACATCTGTAAAAATTTTTGAATTAAAGTGAAAAGTACATAAAATTTTATTTCACTAATAACTTATGATTTTTTTTCATATTTTTTTCTTCTTGTTATTGAATTATTATTTATTATAATTTTTTTTTACTATCAGAGGTTAATAATATTAATAAATCAATATATTTAAATTAAAAAAAAAAAGTAAAAAAAATATATGTATATGAAGTTGGGTTCAAACCGATGTGTATTCCCCTTGTAAGATCAAAATATTTCATTAATTAAAATTCTATTTGGCTATAACTCTGGAACCAATGAAAATAAGTATCAATTATAATATATCATTGAAAAGCTCTTTCTCAATGAGGGCTTATTACTGCAGTTAAGAAAATGAGGGCTCTTTTTTGGACATTTTTGGTCAAGTTGATTGCAATCAAAAGGAACCGTGCACAACCAGATGTTACAACAGTCCTAAATAAAAATTTCAACATTCTATGGCTAATCATTTTTGAGTGATGCAATATGCATATGTACATATGTATGCACAAACGTACATACAGATGTCACAGCAAAACTAGTCAAAATGGATTCAGGGATGGTCAAAGTGGATATTTCTGTTGAAATCTGAAAACTGAAATTTTTTGTGATCACAATACTTCCTTTACTTCGTACAAGGAAGTAAAAAACTGTGATGGATACAAACAACTAACCAACATGGTAAAGAGTTTCATCTTCCACTTTTTCAAATGCTGAGAGGGTAATTAGTTGATATAATGAGGTATTGGGATCTGGTATAAAACATGTTGTAAGCGATTAAAATATGCTGCTCACTGATTAGCTGAAAATCCATTATGGCATCGTAATTTATAATCACCTAATCTACTGAATCAGATGATTGAGTTCATGAGTCGTGAACAAACTATCCATCACAATGATACTACAAAGTCCAAGATTGCATAGCACAGAATCGGCTACTATTTACTACAACTATGAATTTTAGTACTAAGCTATAGCCTTCTGATAACTTGCTGAGTTAAATTGTTATTTTCCATTAATGCATAATTCACAGATGACTTGGGTACTTAATTCAGCTGTGTTCATTTTTTTTCAAAAAAAAAAAGAATCAATTTGTTTAGTGAAACAATAATATCTAGTTAAGTAACTGTAAACTTAAAAATACAAACTAAGTTCACAAAATTTAAATTAATAGGAAACTAATTTATAATAGAAAAATATTTTCATGTATTATAAATTATGCTTCTCATATTATGGTAATAATAGTAATTTAAACGATGCACAAGTATGATTTTCAAGCAATAGATTACCTGTGCTTTGCTTGGATGAGGACCACCCTGGAATTCGATAGTTCCATAAGCATCTGTAGATGAAGGAAGTGTGTGCTTTGCAGGAGACCATATTTCATCTGGATCAGGCCGGTCTGTTTGTGCACCAGTACCACAATGGAATGTTAATGAAAGACCACAGCAACATCTGATAATGATAATAAAGTAAATGTTATATCTTTTAAAAATTTTAAATTTTTTATCATACATAAATACATTTTATGCACATAGAAATTTTGTATATTTAGGTATAAAAAAGTAATTAAAAATAGGTAAAACATAATAATGGTAATAAAGATTGTTTTAATTATTAATATCCATATCACTTAAATTGCACAACATTAAAAACTTATGAAAATTATTTAGCATATATTTATTTGTCTCATAAGGTGATAAAAAATTCTTGATTCTTGCCAGTCAATTGTAAATTTTATTCTTTGACATTATTATGACTTTCATGTACAGTTTAAATATGAATGATACTAATGACAAAAATTCACAAAAAATATTATCACTCCCTGCTTCTAATATTATTAATTAATAATGAAGTCTAGAGTTGGTAATTAAATATGTGATGAACAGTAAAGAATAAAGTACAATTTTTAATAAATAATAAGTATGAAAATGTTTAAAAAAATTGTAAAAGGTAGAATCTCTTTTGCCAAAAAAAAAGCTTAAAATAACACAACTACTCCATTTATTTTATTCATTATATTCTTACAAGTTAGTTCAGCATTCCCCAATCATAAGATGGCTTTTGATAATGATTAGCCAAATATCAAATTGGTATAACAAAGTTATAAACATAAACATACACAAATGGCATTAACACATTATATATAGTGATGCCGAGATGACTTCACTGTTATTGTAGTACCAGGTTAAAAAAATAAAAACTCTGAACTAGCTTAAAAGCAGAGTTATCACTTTATCAAGTTGACTAAAAAGCAGCTAACAAAAAGAGTAACATGGTGTTACAAATAAAGCCAATGCAACAATTGACAAAGTGTTATTTATCCAGAGAATAACTGATCAAAGACAGAAAATATGAAGAAAATAAAGAGACAGTGAAACTCATCCTTGATGAGGCCTAATTCTCAAGGTATATTAATTTTTTTATTTCAGTATTATGGACAAAAAGCATATTTTACATGTATATTTTAACAACTTGTGGGGAGTCAACTAATCTAGAAACCTATATGCTAAACATTTCACCAACTGACTTATTAATACTTACATATAACCAAAAATAGCCAAGATGTTTACAATTATAGTAAAAAGTTATATTTAACAAAGACTTGAAAAACCATTGAGAAAACTATACATTGTGAACATGAATTTTAAAAACTTTTTTTAGGTAATAATATACGCTTCAGTCAGTAGACATACAAATTTTAAACTAATTTACTTAGTAAATTAAATTACTTAAATGATCTGCTGTAACATGTACATTTAAAATTCTTATTTATACCCATGAAATATCTGAGTAACCAAATAAATTATTCCCTGAACACAATACTCAAGTTTAACAAAATGCCCTCACAATAAAATATCAATGGGAGAACAGAACAACCACAAGTTTTTACATTTAGGTCAACATTTTCTCACTTTCATAAATAAATCATTATAATTCATAATCTAAGCAGCAGTATTATTTTAAATGAACATTTACTCAAAAAGCTAGGAAAAAAGTTTGAAGGAATTACACAGTTTTCCATCATCCAATAACTTACAAGATGAAGTCCTACAAAAAATCATAAATAATAACAATAGTAAATAAAATATTTCTTACTTATAGAGAAAAACACAGAAATAATTAACAAAATGCCTATAAATAAATAACAATAAATGTACAAAGACTGAAAAAAAGAAAGGTTTTTCACTGAATATAAATTATATGCAAGGGACTATTACAACCATTTTTAATTCTAACTTTTTTTTAAATTACTCCTTTGTGTATCTACATTTTTCATTTTAATTATAAATAAAAACTGAAATACTCATAGATTAATTCTATAATTCTGTACTTTAAACTGATATAACTTAAATTTATAAGACTGATTTCTTTATAATTTAATAATAAATCCAATTTTTTTGCACCAAATGAATTGATATCTTTTATTTTTAATGTAATTAAAAAATGATATTCAAATCTTTAAATAGGCATAATTTTAGAAGTATAAAACTAGTAACCAAGATGGCTGAAGTTTTTTCTGACAACATACAGGATGCATATCCCAACTATCTAAACAACCCACCAACATTTAACTGAAAAACAATTATGCACTTTCCAACACTAACATATAAAATATAAAGAAAGCACTCTTAACAATTACAGTTAGCAAAAAACAAATAACATTTACTTCTTTAAAAAAAATACTTCCTTTAACAGTGTTTTCATCTGGGCATGTAGGTGGCAAATTTACCACCAGGCAAGAATTCTTTAAGTTAGAATTCCACTAGGTTGAAAAATACTATGCTTAATGAAAAACGTTATGCTTAATTGTAATACAAATCTAGAAAGATTCACATGAATGACACAAAAGCCAGATTTGCACCACACATCATCAAACACTGAATATAGAGTTCGCAAGATTTTCATACATTTATATCACAATGGTTAAACTTTCTAATATCAAGAAAAAGAAAGAGCAATCAGAAAAACAGGCACAAAAAGAGCACTTTGATGCTAGTGCTAAAGGAACCAAGTCAAATAAGAAAGTAAATAATAACTTTAAATATGATATTTTAATACATTACAAAAGACACTGCATTGTAAAATGCGTGTCAACAACAATTAATCATCCAACCAGAACAAAAATTCATCAATATTATTAAACATTGGTTTTTTAGAAAAAGTGATCCTTAACTGATGTGAATTTGACCATTTGCATATTATCCTTATTTGACATACATTTTTTTCTAAAATGCTAAAATGCTACTACTAGGAATATTCTAGGGATTGTGGAACTAACTATCAGGTATGTAGCAAAGATTTATAAATTTAGCATCTGACCCAGAAGCTCATATATTCTTTTTAAATGAACTATATACAATTAGAATTAATTTTTAGATTTCTAGAAATATAAGAAGCTGCTTTGGTGTCCAACATCCTTTAGCAACATAAATAACTTCACAATGAACTAAATTAAGGAACAAAAATAAATTAATCAGAACTGTCCTAAAACACTTACCAACATTTAATTCAATGAAGATGGTCAATTTTTAAAATCAGCAAGCACATTCTTTATCAAAACAACATTATGCACAATTTAATCTATTTTTACTGCACATCAAGTTATACAAAAACAATAGGGACTAAATACAAAAACATAAATGTCACCAACTACTTTATGTACTTAGGAAAGATTATAAATAGATAAAACACCAATTGAAAATAGAATATTAAAAACTGGAGAGGTTCAGATTATCACCAAACACATCTACAACAAGAAGAACTTTCCAAGATTGTGAAATTTTATAGCAAGTCTAGAAATCTAATGTGACACTGAAACATTATACCAAACCAACCTCAAAAAATTGTTCAAGTTCAAAGGAAGCTTACTAAGGAAAATCCATGGTTCAAAAGTAACACAGAAAGGATACAGAGTGAAACCTAACAAGGAGATCTACCAAAATCAAGAAGACTTAGAAACAATGATAAGTTAAAGGTTAAATTTCTTGGGGAATAAGCTCAAGATTGACCCAATCAGATTAAATAAACAACTCTTTGACACGCTTAAGAAGATGGAAGGCAAATCAAATTACCTGAAGCAGATAGAAGACCTACCAAAGGATAAGCTTGAATGAAGTTGACTGTTGCATTAGAGATAACTTCTGAAGAATAATTTACAATATAAAAGATCTTATGCCAAAAAAAGGACAGGAGCAAAAATGAAGCCATGCAGAAAAAATGAGAAAGCATAGAAGAAGTTAAAAGAAGCTAAAAAGAAGCGATATCCCTTAAACTTTATGTTAACTTCTAGAACATTTTAAAAACTAAAACAAAAAACAATCATAAATATTGTCTCAAAAAAACCATTTTGAAAGTTTTGAAAGGTTTGAAAGGTTTGAAGAACCATTTTGAAAGTTTTTAAAACTTTCAGAAAGAGATTTTCAAAAGACTGATAAAGGTCTGTAAACACTAAACATTTTTTGGTAACAAAAAGAAAAAAAATTAACATTATCTGAGTATTTTTTTAATAATAAAAATAAGAGTTTAAAATAATGAACTTATAAAATAGTAAGAAAATATTAGAAATACTAAATTGCTATGATATAGATATTTTAGGAAAATATTATATTTAAACTGTTAATGTGAACAAACCAATAGACAGTTTTTTAAAAAGGTGATTATCATAGATATGCAAAATAACAGAGGGAGGGGATTCATGCGACTTTATTAAACAGTATCTAAATTAATTCTGTGTGCCTTAATGAATGCAGTCACTTTTATGTTATTTTTATTAAGGTATTTACTAAAAACTGCTACGTTATTTTTTTATGAAGACTGATGATACATTCAGATACAGAAAGCACAATTTTAAGGTGAATCACTCATTACTCTGTTGGTGGTAATGTACAGAATTTATATGTTTATGCAGTATGTTATCCTGAATATGCTTTAATTTAGATTAAAACCAATACCTTTGGGCTTGCCTTTTTTTAAATAAAATTTTGATATATTGCTAAACAATAAATTTTACAGTACTTATCACACATACATTATTCTTGTATAAGTTCAGAAAGTTTTCTCTTCTTTAGGTTGAGTGACCTGTTCCATCAACAATAGCTTCCCAATCACTCACTGCAATCTACCCAATATGCAAAATTCTCTAGATTCATATTAAAGCAGTCTATTTGCCAAATGATGGACTTGCAGTCGTTGAAAGTGCTCCTTTAAATTACTTTATTTCATCATAATTGGTTCTACATTGAGTTATTTTTTAATGTCTTCATTCCTAAAAGATCAATTCTTGTTACTTCTTTTAGCCTAAGGAAATCCATCTCAGCAGTCTGAACCTGATTTTTATTTGTTGCAGTTATTGTCAATGTTTCTAATCCAAATAATAAAGTTGAAAGGGTAAAATTCTATAAAATTTTAAAACTGTTTCAACTATTGATGATGCCATGTAGTTACTGAAAGTATGTTACCGTTTCCCATATATTTTACTAAGTACTTGAGAAGTATTACAGCTCAAATAATAATAAATGGCCACTTATTACAATTTTCTAGAAACTGAAAACAGACATTAAAAAGGTAAAAATGACAAATGCAGAAATAAAATATTATAAAAGAGAAGAGATAATATTATCAAAAGAAATTTTCCAAGAATAATTTTATCAGAAAAATATTCATATTCAATGAAATGAATATGATCATAGTATGTTGATTATTTTATAACTTTTTACTTCCTATAATCAGTGAAACATCAAAGAATTAACAAACATAATGAGATTAGCTGTAACTCCAAGTGATGGAAGTTGTACTATATTAGAACAATTTTGTGGATCATTACACTGATAACTGTTTTAATTATTTAAATTTAATAATTACTTTATGAAATATTCTATACAGTTACATATCATAACAGTTAAAATAATAATTAATTTCAGAAAAACCTGGTTAGATTGTTTGATTAAATAAGAAATGCTGAACCTTGGTGACTAAGTCAGAAGAAAGCTAAATGCAAAAATCAAGAGCCTTGGGTTCAATTGTCACTAGCATATTACTATTAAAAAAATGAAAATGACTGGTAAATTGATTGTCAAGTATATCTAACTAATGTTTTATATCAAAGATATAAAATATATTTTTGTTTGCAAACTATTTTTAAAATGCTACAATTATCTGAAGAACTACATTAGTCAATTAAAATCACATTAACACTAACCTATTTTAAACAAGAACAATACAAAACTTTCATCTATAATGTAGAAAAAAATATTGCTTTGTTTTCATGTACTAAATTTTGCTTCAATCTTTATTCTCTCATAACAGCCAATGAAAACAGATCCAATGAAAAATATTAATGTAGCACTTTTGAATAAAAACCAATTATTATAAGTGGTATAGTTCAGCGAAGTGGAAGAAAATTAACAGCATATGGTTTTAATCAATACAGATCGGTTACAATGCAGATTTACCACATACAGTCAATAAGACTAACGTTAGTATGGAAAAATTTCATTCAGTATAAAGAAAAAATTTATATTGGAGAAAAATTTCTCCAATATAAAGTAAACTTAGTTGCTAATTATAAGGAACTTAACTTTAATGGACATAAAGGAAATTATAACTAAAAACCATAGAATATTCTACAAGATTTTTTAATTACTTAAATCACCAATGTTTTCATTACAATAATTAAACGTATCACAGGCTATATTACCACCAATGTTATATAATGTATATATCACCAATGTTTTCATTACAATAATTAAACGTATCACAGGCTATATTTAATTAAATAAACAGAAAGGAAAAAACAAGACAAAATGCTGTTTAAATTTACAAAAAAATAAAACTAAAAAATGTAAACTCTAGTAAAATTACCAATAAATAAAAACTTGATGCAAAAAGAAACTGAACCAGTTATAGAAAATAGCAGTAGACACAATTATAAGATTAAAAAAGGAAAACTTTATAAGATTACTTATTTTTTTACACAGTTAAATGTAGTAATCTATGCAACATGATTGAATTTAACAACTCAGTTCTGGAACAGGATTAATAATTGGATTTTTTCATTTCAATTATCTAAGACACTGATAATAAAATTAATATCAAAAACAGATCATTTCTTACATGATCACATAATTTTATTATAATTACTGTTTATTATTAAAAAAATTTATAATATAACTAGCTAAAATGTAAATGAGAAGTTGAACACTACATTTATAATTGCTGACAATGTGTAATAGAAATGGAAGTGACAATTTAATAACTGCTAATAATTTGTCATAAAAACACAAACAATAATGTATTATCTCTAAACAAAAAATACTACATAACTAAATAAAATTTTTCAAGTGTACAAATAAAAATATACATTTTTAGCATTTAAATAACATTATCGACTATTTCATAAAGCCCATAAAATAATTTAATCAGTTTTTACTACCATTCTGTTGAGTCTAATCAACTCACATCCTGATCTTTCAATCCAGAGTTGTAATACAAGTTCATTCATTCCATCAAAAAAGTGATGCAACTGCTTACATTTTCTAATTCAATAAAACTATATTAGTATCCAGAAATTAGTAGAATATCATATGAATCAGTCCATAAAATTAAATACCAGTTTAACAGTCAATATCTTACAAAACTTTCTGAATGAAAAATTTAACAACAGGTACATGAAATTTTGTGGATAATTACAACAAATTAAATAACTATGAATTTCTAATACTATAGAATAATTAAAAAATGAAAAATAACATTCTGAGGCCATTAACATCATCAAGGAATATCACCATGAAAGTAATTAAAGGGTAGTGAATCAATTAAATGTTACTTTTTGAGTAAAAATAAATATAAAATAAAAGTTTTACCAGTCAGGGAAATCACAGTTATTCAATACATACACATTCACTTATCTTTTACTTAAGAAATTTTTCTTATATGTGTATATAAGAAAGATTTCTTTATCTTGCGTGTTCCTTCAATGTTAATGGTTACCAGATTTACTTCCTCTGACAGTAATAATGTACATTATACATTAAATCTCTACAGTGAGTAGTGTGAAGACATCAATTGTAGGACAAAAAATTACCTGTTTTAATGTGATCAGCTTGAAATGATGATGTCAATAATAAATTTTGGATTACAAAGAATCAATTTAAAGAAGAATTTTGATTTAAAGAAGAAAATTGACTTTTCTCAACAAGTGAAAAATATGCAATATTATTATTCTGAGAAAGGCTGTCTCTTTCACAAGAAAATTGGTTATGGTGTCATATCTCCAACAATCATTTTGTTATGGCATCTAGAGACTAATTTTATTATCTAACTATGATTAATTCTAAAGTAAAGCACCCTAATATTTAGCTTAAATAAAATTATTTAGCTTATGATCTATTTTACAAGATGATCTTATTCACACTAGTAGTTTACCATACTGCTTTCATAATGTACATTGCTTTTTCTTGAAAACTTATAATATTAAATCATTTAATTATCATATTTTCTCATATGATTTCAGTTAAATAAAAAAATCCTGAAAAAATATAAAAATATACAGAAAAAAATATATAAGCTGTAAGAAAAGTAAAATGATAAGTGCTATTTATACATCCTCAGAATTTTAAATTATGCCAGCTTTTTAATTTTACAAATACAAATCACTAAATAATACAATATAATAAATATAGATATAAAAAAACTTAAAACATCAGGTTAAGAAATATCTTAATTTCTGTTTCCTAACTGTTTAATAACAAACTTTAACAGTTGTTAAAGTTTGTTAGATAACCGACAAAAATGATACTTAAATGAAAGACACACAATAATAATTATTTTTTTTTTTGTAATTTCTAGCTAAATAAAAATATTTTTAATAAATACCATCAAGCCAATGTGATACAGATTCTTTTTCATACAAGTAATAATATCATTTTAATAATAATTCTTACTGCACTAAATACAATTATAAAATGTTTACAGCATTAAATGTAAATCTATATAACGTAATGTTATCAATTCTGAATGATGCAAAAGAATTAGAAGTTGTGTTAAATTAGAAGGAATTATAAAGTAGGTATTATGTATCTAAGACAAGATTGTAGAGGTAAACAAAATATGGCTTCTTCACCTTAGTAACCAAATGAAAAAGACTGGTCTGTTACATAAATTAAACACAGTCTTGTAACAGTACAACTAGAGTACCACATCTAAGTAGAAAATAAATAGTTTTTCATATTTTATAAAAGTTTTTATATTATACTATAGTATTTGTATTGATTATGAAATGCAATCACATGGAAGTAAAACTATATTAATATTACTGCATTGTTAATAAAAATAAGTTTTTATACATTTTTGAACCAAGTTATTCCAAAAGGTACAAATTATGTATGATTATACAAAATTCACACCACGATCAACTGATACACATGATTCATCATTACATTATGTAATGTATAAATAATAGTTGTAAACCTTTTGAATACAATTATCAATTAGTAAATAATTTTTACAGATTTATGTATTACAATGTAAATAATGTAGTGTATTAATAAAAACCAATTTTACTAAATACAAAATAAATAAATTATCAAAAAAAAAAAAGTTTCCAAATTTAAAATAAAAATTGCTAATTAAACTATACTATTATTATTTCTGCTTAGGATTTATTCAAACAGATGCCATTGTTATAATGGCCAAACAATAAAACTTAATTAAATTATTTCTGTAACATAAATACTCATTAGATGAATATGCAGCAATGCATTTATTGCGTTGTTATTATAGCTTATTTTTAATAAGCTATAATGATCGTCATGACCGTCAGGGCGGTCATGAGGAAGCTACAATTATATGAGGAGTCCCGCAGAGGAGAATAGTGCCGGAGGGCAAGGGGGGGGACAGGTCCTCGGCCGAGTGCCTAGGAGACCCCCCCGTACGTGTGGGGAGTCGCCTGGGTGCGATGAGGCCGGGTACACTCTGCTCGTGCGTCTGATGGTGGCTACTAAGCCACTAGTAAGTGGTGTGACTATTTAAGATTTCTGTTTTGACGGCTTTGTGGGTGTTGTGGATGTTATTAGCTTGTCCTATTTTCTGCAGGTCTCTTGTGTGTTGTTCTTGTCGGTGTATGTATTTGACGTGCTGTATGTGTTGCTTCTAGTAGTGTTGTTGTGTGGTGTGTAACATTGTTGGATTGTTATGACTGTGTGTGTGGGCAATTCCCCCTTCTTCTGACGAAATGTTTTTATAAGCAGTTCCATGAAGGGGGAAGTCAGGGGTGGAGGTTTAGTCAGTAGTGCATAAGGTACACTTATGCATACACCCTTCCTGGTTATAACTGGTGGAACCTATAAGTGAGCCCAACACTGCTTAAGTGCCTGTAAATGGAGTTCCTCCACCTCAAAAAAAAAAATTAATTATCTGGCCTGATAAAGGTTTATTTTGTTTATTTTTTTAAGAATAAGTTACTACTGATTTTACCAAAGACTCTGCATTCATAAATAAACACACATGTTAAAGTGATTGGCATGTAATATGGTAACAAAAAAATATCATTTTTTTTTATTATTAAATAAGACATCTAAGGAAGTTATAAAGAACCTAATTCTGGATTAATCTGAATTTAAACATAATTTAGATTCTAATATACGGAGTGTCCCATAAGTTTCCATACATAGGAAAAATAAACATTTTTTTAAACGAAAATCATCTTTATTTATTTTAATGTATTTATTATTATTATTTATTTATTTTTATGTATGGAAATTTATGGGACTATATTTAAATTTGATTAGTTTTTTATGTTATTTGGCTACTTGGTTATAGGTTGTTCTTGAAGGCCTAAATATTGAACAGAATTAATGTATAAAACAGTTATTAAAAACTAGTGAAAAAGCTACCCCCAGAAAATAAATTATTGTTTCAGTTTATGTAATTTTCAAGAGATTATATTTATATAATAAAGATTTTTTTCATAGAATATTTTGTAATGTAATTACATCATAATTTATCCATTACAAAATACTTAAAAAAAAAAAAAAAACAATAAATGATTGCAATATATACAATTACCATAAACATGAGCATAAAAAGATTATATATTATACTATTTCTCAACAGAAAAGAGTACATTAATTTATTACTGAACTATCAGGTTCAGTTTTTGTTATGGCATTGATGTATATTAAGCCCCTGAGGTAAAAGAGATACTATTCAGAGTTGCTACCTCAAACAGAAATGGTGTTCACTATACAGCCAGTTTTTGTAGTTAACAGGGTGTAACTTATAGAGCTGCATATCAGTTATCCGATTCATTATGCTAGTATACTGATATTCAGTGCTGTCAGTGAAATAACATATACAGCACAGAGATTAAAGGGAACAGAAACAGTTTCGATTTTCTCAGATATGCCTAGCTTGGGATGGTTGTTATTCTTGAAATATGTCAGGATATGTCATGGTTGATGGTGACTTTTCTTGCATCAGATTGTCCATAGCCATTCTGTTATGACATCTAACACATCCAGATAAAAATAATAAACATACAAACAATAATATTATGCTAAGAAAACATTACAGTAATTTTTATCAGTTAATTCTTTTTATACACGAGTTTTATTGAAAATTCAGTTCTTTCTAATTAAACGGCGGCCATTCTAACACAGCCCGCTGCGACTGTTAGGTTGAGGATATAAATAAAATCCTATACTGTGTACATGTTAGTTTTTTGTATAATAAATAAATATAATCTAACCAAATGTTTGAGTTTTTTTAAAAACATCAAATCTTCGTTCTGAAAACAGGTGGTTTTGTTTTTAATGATAATTTCAATTATCAATAAAAAAGTTGTGATTTATATTTTCACACATAACACACAAATTATTATTGGTATAATAATTTAATATCATTAATATATATATGTTTGTTTGGTTCGTAGCGTTCCTACACCATTCATCCGAATGCGATGAAACTTTGGTGAGTTGTGCGCACGCCCGCGAAGGTTTCTGAATTAGATTGGACCCGCTAGATGGCGCTGGGGTCGAGATATTTGGAAAAATAGCATTTATGGCCCGATTTGACTCATATGCAGTATATATGTAATTGAAAAGAAATATTTTTGCAAAACACAGACACGCTAGGTGGCGCTGGGGTTCAGGTATTTAGAAAAATTGTATTTATCGACCGATCTGGCTCATATTCAATATATACATTAGTTATGTGAAAGAAAATTTTTTTCAAAACCGTACTATTCCCGCTAGGTGGCGCCGGTATCGAGATATTTACGAAACAAACAAATATACAAACAGACTTTTTTCTTTTATATATATATATATATATAAAAGGCAATGTTCGTATATATGTCCGCTATAGAATAAAAAACTACGGGATAGATTTATGCGCCCGAAAAAGAAAGAAGGGGAAAAATAGAAAAAGGTAAATGGAAAAGAAGGGAAGAAAGGAGCAGGGGAAAAGGGAAAGGGAAAAGAAAAATATGAAAAGAGGGAAAGGAAAAAGAAAAGGGGAAAGAAACACAGAGAAAGGGGAAAAGGGAAAGTTACATTTTGTGAAGTTCCGTAATGTTCATTTTTTTAAATGTTTTATCAAAGTTTCAATTCTGTTCATTTAATCTATATATATGTACTCCAATCTAGCAATACTGAAGCATTGCCGAGTCTGCTAGTATTAAATATAAAAGTCCAAATAAATGCTTTTAAAAAATTTGTAACAGTACATACACAATAATAATAACAATTATTTAAATCGCAATATATTATAAAAGATAAGTAACAGCTGATCAATAAAACAAAAGTAAATTATCATTTTTCATGCACATATTCATTTAAATCAAAATTTAAAATCATTATTTTTTACATATTTAATCAATTAAGTATCATTCATTTAATTATGTTTTAATTCAAATACTTATTTTTATTTATTATTTCCATTATGTATAATTTTAATTCTTTTAAATAATATTTTTTTTTTTTAAATATATTTTATCAAATAATACGAGATATATTTGGTTTTTAAATAACAAAGTTTATTTATTTCCTTCTTATTCTAATTTTTAATTGAAATATATAAAATCATTTAATTTTTCTTAATTCACAACTCTGTTTTATTAGTTTCTGAGAAGAGAACCTGACTTGGTAACATCCTTTATTATTTTATCATGTAAGTGATAAAACAACCATGTAGTGATCTAAAAAAACCAAGACACATCCATTGATGACTGTAGTTAAGTATGCCAATTCATCAAGTGAAACTCTGATCTTTCATATTTTAATGTAATAAGAAAGAGTCCTAAAATATTTTATTATGATTTAATTATAACTTATTTTATAAAGGAAAGAATTACTACAATTAAAAAAGCAAATACATGCAAGTACCCCAGCAGTAGTTTCAATATTCAATATTTTTTTCAAAACAAACATTTCAATTAGCTACGACTCTTACATAGCCACAAAAAAATTAATGAATTTAAAATGAATATTTCTACAAGTCTGGAAGAACATGAAAATATATTTTATTGTGCATAATGAATATTTCTGAGAATATGACAGTAAAGAGTGCAGTAAGGAATTGATTAAAAATAACCCTAGTAAGTGAATTTGTATTAATATCTGATCTGCAACAGGTGCTTCCAACACTGCTTCTGTCAACCATTACTGCATATTGCATAATATAAGTGATTTTTATCACCATACAATCTAATAGTACAAGACTTTACAGGTCATGAATGCACAAAATATTTTATGTAGAATGTGGCCACTGCTGTTAGAGGATCAGATGAAATTGCCTCCTTTTTTAAAAAAAAATAATGATATTAACTAATCATGATAAACATGTAAAGAAATTTTGATAATTCTGGCGGTTATGGCACAAATATGGCTGTTATGTTCAGTTACGTGATATTAAAAATAAAATACTCAAAATAATTGATTAAAATTTATTTTGCCTGAGTAATCTCAATTAGAATATGGCACTAATAATGCAAAAAAAAAAACAAATTAACACAGATATGAGTATAATGATGCCTAGACATTGGTATTCATTTGTTCAAAGGGTTTATGAAAAGAAAAAAAGGCTAGAGGTATATCGTATAACCTTCTTCTTTATCTAAACTTTTTATGAAAACTATTTTTATTAAGAGGGCAAAAGCTAGTGAAGGAATGAAAGTTGATTGGTCCAAAATTAAATGGTTGAAGTATAAAGTGGGATTGATTCCAGAAATGAACACTAGTGATTAAACCAACTATTTATATGTTTTTAAAAAAAGATTCATTTTTTTTGCAGTTATTTATTTTTCGGTACTATGTAAAAATTAATATTGTATCATACGTTTTCAAAACATTTTAGATATATTACTACATTTCTTATATTCTGAATTATGTCATTAAAAATGGGGTTGACAGCTGATCTAGACATCTGTCAGTGAATTATACAAAAGAATATTATTTTCAATAAGGTTATTTTTTTTTCATATTCTTTTAATGTTTATGATCATTGTTTTTTGTACTTTTGATAGTGTAATAAAATATGGCTATTACTATTAAAAAAATTAAAATGACTATATTTCTAAATATCAGTACCACACATAAATATTAAAAAAATAATTGGGAGAACAAGATGACAAAATGTGATAAGTCAGGGAAAGAGAAAAATGAAAATATTTTAAAAAAGAATCATTGATGATGAATTTTTTTTGCTTGAGAATTTTTTTTTAGATTCATTAAAAAACTTTTAATTAAAAATGTGGTTTTTACAGTTGTTATTATAATGAATTTCAATAGTGGGGTATAAAAAAATAATTAGCTTTTTTGTAGAGCATACAAAATGCTTTCTTCATTTTTCTTTCATATCTTTTTTATTAGTTTTCGCTTAACTACAAGTAACGTCATAAAATATTTAAATTACTCAATTTCTTTTTTTAATTAATTTACCATTGATATTTGCTTCTTTACCACATCTTTTTAACTGATAAAGTAAGGCCCTCATTTTCTACAGCCACCTAACTCCATAACCAGGCTGTGCAGGTTCTAAATAAACAGAAACTTAGATTGACTGTGTACTATAAACCATATTGATAGTATACCATGCAAATATTGAGTTCATTATTGATTCCTCAGTAAACAACATAGGGTTTCTTAGGAAACATCCATTATTCAATGATATACATATGACTGTCTACATATGATATATATCTAAGGTTTTAGAACAACAACATTTACTTGTATTAACTGAACCGAACAACCTTGTGAATTAAACATTCAATTTGATTATTACTTTTTTTACATTAGTTTGGCAACTGAGTTTACATTTTTTTCACTATTACCAGTTTTTAGATTTTTTACTACTATAAATCAATGGGTAAATACAATATCTTACGTCAACTTTACCATAATAAGAAATGAAAGCAAATAATTTAAAAGAAGCACAAGTGTATAAATTATGATTTAAAATTCAACTATTCATACACTATATGAATACACAATATGTCAATTAGTTGATTAACAATTAGCTATTAGAAGTTTATAAGGAAAAAACTTCATTGAGAGAAATAAACGTTTTAGATAGTTTAGCAGTAAAAATTCAACAAATTAAAAATTAAAAATATCATCAATTATTCAACAAAGTGCAATTTTAATACAAAAAAGGAAATGTAGCTTTGTTAAACAAAAAACATCAATAACATTTCTCTCAACTCCTTCATTTCAAATTAATTAAATAGAATACAATCTGTGAATTTTACATAATTAAGCAAATTTATTCCTTTAAATTATCATAAAACTATGATAATATTTCATTTTTGTTAATTGTTAAAGAATAAATCTGATTACAAGCTTTTTAATATTCAGTTAATACCAGATCAAAATTATCTAAAACCAAAAAAAAAGAAAATCTCCAAATAATTTTCATAAGACAATAAGTTACAAAGTAGTAATCTTCATGTTTTGTAAGTAATACTCCAACAGAATTAATAACAGTATACAGTTTATTTAATATAACAATAATAATACAAATGATTTTATATTAACATGCATATAATATTTTATAAATTTTCAAATAGAGTAATTTGTGGAAGAAATATGATAAAATTAATTTACTCAACAGAAACGATAAACAGTTATTGATTCACAAACAAAATTTTCCAGTTAAATACCCAGTTGAAAAAAACTGCAAAACCTTGGTAACAAGAATATATATAATTCATAGTTTCCATTTATTGAAAGCATTTAATCCCCTACCATTTTCTTACATAAAAAATTAAATCATCATATGTAATCAGAATAATTAAAATACTCCATAAGTTTGAATTTATTTTTACCAAATTTGGTAATTATTATTTGGTAATAAAAAGGGACCCTTACTTGCATGCATTATAGAAAATGAAACAATATACATAGCACATTTACATTGAAAATAAAATTGAAAAAGGTAATAATATTCTAAATACAATTAAAAAGAAATTTACAGTTTACAGGAAAAGCAAGATTCTTCTTTTTCTTCTTCTTCTTGCAAACAATAATTTCTTACTAACAAGTTATTTATAATTAATTAGAACAAAATGATGCAACTGATAAAGTGATGTCCCTGCATTATTGATTAGATACAAACAATGTGTAATTTAAAAAAACCTTGGAAGCATCACATCATGTATAAATGAGAACTGTTAATTGTTTTAAGCAAACAGAATTCAATAAGTTTGAAAAATGCTACTAAAAGATATACAATGGAAATATAGGTGAAAGCGAATTTGAAAATTGAGATCAATGCTTTGTAATATCATTTTCTATGTTTGTTTCTGTGGGTAACAACATAATTGGTATTGACAGAACAAGCTAAGAGGAAACTGTTAATATATCACAATAAAAAGCACTAGAAAAAAAAGAAATAGAGACTGATGAAACAGAAGAAGATAACACAATGAAGAGTCTACGTATTTATACAATTTTCAATCGTCATTGTATTGTCAATTGTATTTATACAATTTTCTAGTATTTCATTACCGGCTTGGTCTAGTGGTGAACACGTCTTCCCAAATCAGATGATTTGGAAGTCATGAGTTCCAGCGTTCAAGTCCTAATAAAGTCAGTTATTTTTACACGAATTTGAATACCTGATCGTGGATACCAGTGTTCTTTGGTGGATGGATTTCAATTAACCACACATCTCAGGAATGGTCAAACTGAGACTGTATGGCAAGTGCCACTGTCGTGTTGTAACCAGCAGTCACCATTATTCTCTTGCAGTAAGGCTATGAACTATTGGATAGTTTCTTGGTGGATGGCAGCATCCACAGTTTTTTCCAAAAATAAGGGTTCTATTACTTGTCACTTTGCCAAACCATATGCCTATTTTTTGTGGGTGTAGGGGAGATTAAAAAAAAGTGTGAATTTTCAATACTCCAGCTCTGGTAATCCTGGTTATTAACATATCTACCATGATGAATCCTTGCTTCATCTGTAAAAAGCACTTGATATAAAATACCAATGTTCCTTTTAATGAATTTCTTGAACCATTGATAGTAGTGAATCCTTTTAGCATAATCAGCAATAGTTAGCCTATTAAAAATCTACATTTGATATGGATAAAATTTCAGCAGTTTTCTCACTTCAGTGTGGGCTGAACCTAATGAAATGTTATTTTCCTGGCCTAGTCTCTGCAAAGATTTATGAGGAGATCTTCTAACTGTCACTTTAATGTCCTGAATACAACCTGCATTGTTAAAACTTTGCACATTTCAGGTATAACACCAAACCTGTTTTACAAATATTTTACTAACTTCTGAATAACACTTTTCACTGATGCTTCCTTTTCACATTTCTCCCTGAACTTTCGCCAAGACACAACATGAAATTTTATCTCTAAATAATTTTCCATCATGAATACATGTTCTTCAGCAGTTAACTGCAATTTAACCAACAACAGCACACAATTACACAACCTTGTTCAAAAGTCAATGCCAGACACAGACTAGCAATACTCAAATGTGGAGGTAATGAACCTCCACCTACAGTCATACAAACATGTTCCACATTATTTTATCCATCTCACATCAATTATATGCATTTTAGTGGTGAACGCATCTTCACAAATCAGCTGATTTCGAATTTGAGAGTTCCAATGTTCAAATCCTAGTAAAGGCAGTTACTTTTATATGAATTTGAATACTAGATCATGGATACTGGTGTTCTGGTGATTGGGTTTCAATTAACCACACATCTCATACATATCATCCTCATTCAACCTCTGAAATAATACCTGATGGTGATTCCCAAAGGCTAAACAGGGGAAAAAGGAACACTGTATTTCTGTTTAGGTGAGGTAGATTTTAGATGGAAAATTCTGTGTATAGCCATGGTCCTAAATCAACTAAATCTAAAACTACAAAACAACTAACAACTAACAACTAAATCTTAAATAACTAGCAAATTGAAAAAAAAAAAAATGTACAAATGTGAAGCTTGTACATAATCAAAACATTGCACAATAAGATTAATTTTTATTGAAACACATGTGAATCTATATGTCTAAAATGAAAATAATGCATAGATCTTAATTATGTAATGTATAGTGGTGACATAAGAAAAGGAAAATTTCTTTGGTTAAAATTAATCACTAGTATCTAAAATAATTCTGTAATTAGAAATAAATGTATACACTGTTAGCTAATACATAGGAAAGAATAAATGCACTTAGAATTAAGAAAGCTAGACAGCACCTTATACGGTTTAACTAAATTTTCAATAAAAAATTCTTTATTGCCAAGCTGAAAATGAAGGATTTAAAAATGTTTAGAAGAATTTGGTAATAAAAGATATTTGTACAATTCACAGACCTAAATTATAAAAGTAGAAGTTGAAGTCAAGATCAAGTAACAATGGTTGTATTTTTTCTGCTCAATCTTTGCATTCTTTTTGTTAAAGTTTCTTGAGTTTCTTGTACTGTTTTTTGTTTGCATTGTTGGTTTATTAGTTCTGTTATTATTTTATTGTGTTCTTTTGAAGTTTTTAGTTGTTTCTTTAGTTTTTAATTACAATTTAAGAAGTTGTTTTTGGTAGTAACCTGGTGTTGCTAAGGTCTGTTTATTAACAAGTTTGTTTACATTAAGTTAGGATAATATTTAATTAATTATCTTCAGTTTTGGAGTTTCTTTTTATTTCTGTGTGACATGCCTAGGAAGAAGGATAAGGCACTGGGAAAGTTGGATACCTTATCTTGGGGCACCAGGCGTAGTTGTTCGAGCCTCAAGATGAGTACCGGGAAGGCAGATCATGGTGTGACCGACACTGAGTGCCTGCTGCAGGGCATCAGGGTGGGCTGGTGATAAGCCAGCTGGAGGATTCCCTGTATCCTGCTGGATGGAGCTGGCTGAGGCTTTGGCCAATTTGGCCAATTGGCTTTTGTACAATTGAAGACGCTATTGTACAAGCGTCTGCAGTGGAGCTGGAGGACACCAATGTACCTCCTACAACTATCAACTATTAACCCCCTTCCACTCTTGAAGAAGAGGGAAGGCCTACCCTAGTAAGAGGCAGAAGAGCGCCTGATAGTCATGGATAATTGTGACAGTTTAATGAAGGTTGTCAACACTTTGATGTCATTCAGTGAAAGGGGAATTACGACCATGAACATAGTAACAGGGCTGGCTACATCCTCAGAGACAGAGCCAGGGACGTGGTTGTTATTGTCCGTGGGATACCAATCATGGCTAAAGACAATGACGACAAAGGAATGCAGATTCTAGAGGTGAGTCAGGAGGAAGTTAGGTGAAAAATAGATAATGTACTGAGTTCGGGTACGATGGAAGACCTAGAAGCAGTAATAGGGACCCGATGGCAGTGGGACAGATTCCAGACAATAGAAGTCACGCGAGGTAAACCTCCAGCGATGGACGATGAGACTAAACTTTTCCTGGTTCCTGGAAAATAATGGCAAAAGAGTTTATATACGGATGTGATACAGGAGTTGGCGGCGAGAGGTGGGAGACAAATTGAGCACAGGAATCACCATACCTAGTGCCACAGTAGTTAAGGACTCTCGTGATACCAAGTATCTCTACTCGGAGGATGCAGATGAAGACAGAACTAGTATTTGCCATAGTTGTAGATGAAGGTAATGAAGACATGGTGAAGCATGTTGTGAAGAAAGTAAGAAAGGCACAAAACCATAGTTTATTAATGATGAGCTAGGAGAAAAATTCTCTAAAGTTATTAGAGTTCTGAACCAGACAAGAGGATAAATCGGGGGAAAACATGGCCCCTTTACCTTATCGATAAAGGAGGCACACCGTAACAGAAGACGCAGGGACCTCCGACAACTCTAGTAACGATCAAGAAGACTGGTGTTAGTTATGCAGACCTCGTCCAGCAAGTGAAAACGGGTCTAGGGGATGACCTTGCTGAGGATATTATGTCAGTAAAGAAGGGGAAATTGGATATGATGGAAATCAGGATCTGGAGTATATCTACGAAGAGGGAGGATATGCTGAGACGTCTAGGCACCAAAATTGAAAACGTGGTTGTAACAGAAGGGTCAAAAGATTGGAGAACGGCGGTATTTCACATCAAAGGGATTGACTCAGATACCACAGCGGAAGAGATAGTAAAGGCGATTCGTAAAGAGGTGGGGTGTCATACGCCGGTCCGGGAGTCAGGATTGAGACCGGCTTATGGGGTGACCCAAAAGACAGCCATTAACCTACCAGCCCGAGAGGACTGGTATACAAGGACCGGATAATTCTGGAATGGCATACTTGCAGGATAGAACCCCGAATGGATGACATGATGTGCTATAGATATTGGCGGTTTGGAAATGCGTTAGCAAATTACAGAGGGCCCGACCGGGCCAACAATCTCTGCTTCAATTGCGGGGGAACAGGCCACAAGATTGGTGAATGCATAAACCCTACAAAGTCCCTAGACTCCGGCGTAAGAGGACACCAGACCGGAGACCCGAAGTGTGAACATCATCGCATATGAACTGCCTTCAGATTAATGTTGGCAGAAGGTCAGTCGCACATGAGTTAGTGTGGAATGCTGCGATGGAGAACAGCATCGAATTTATTTTAGTAGCGGAACCGAACCACAAGAAAATCTCTAGAGGGTAGCTAGTTGATGAAGAGTGTGACGTGGCAATAATGAATGTCAACAATCGCTTTGTCATATTGGATGTCGCAACTAACAAGGAAACTGTGGAAGTGAAGTTAAATTCCTTTCACCCTAGTGAATGGCTACATTTTCCCAAGCTGCGATGATGCGGAATTTGACGAGTTATTGTTGGACTGGAAGCGGTGTAATCAGAAAAACCGGTGATTATATTCAGAATGTGCTGAATTTGGGGGGGAACAGGTGGACCCGTCGAGGTTTTAAGCTGGCTGCTCTTCTCGGAGTTTTAAATTTTTATGTTATAAACACGTCGAGAGTGCGGACTTTCATTGGACGAGGAGAAGGTTCCATAACACCACTCAGTCCATAACAGTGATGTCCATAGACATCACTGTGGTAACGGAAGGGCTGCTCCAGAGAGTGATTTCATGGGAGGTCTTGGACGAGGAACTGATGAGTGATCACTGACGAATCGATATTGCATTGGACTGGAGAGTCCGTCATTTCAGCCCAAGGGTGGTAAATGGAAACCTTCACGTCACAGACACAATCTTTTGCCAATGCCGTAATTGAGAGAGTGGAAGGAGTGAAGGACTTGACTCCAGAGGTCTTCCTACAAATTCTTTGTGAAGAAAATGAAAAAATGAAACCAAGGAACGGTAGGGACAAACGTAAAATATACTGGTGAACTAATGAAATTGCAGAACTACGAGTTGTGATGCGATCATGCGGCGGAGAGAACAATGCAAAGAGCAAGACGGAAACGACGGCGGAGGTGGCAGAAGCTGAGCTCACATACAAGATCGCACGTGGAAATCTTAGTGCCACAATCAAACAAGCAAAAAGAAGAGCCTGGGAAGAAGCAGTAAGACACCTAAATATTGTCCCATGGGGCCGGGTGTATTGGGTCATACTAAGGAAGTTTGGCACGCCGCAGCCCACACTATCCAGAGATCAAACTCAAAAAGGGATTACAGAATTATTTCAAACCACGGAAGAACCCCGCGTGATTGTCACAACACAGGAAAAAGGATTACTATAGAAGAATTACACGAAGAAGTTTGTAGAATACATACAAAGAAGAGCCCGTGTCCAGACGGGGTCTCGGATATCCTATAAAGGCGTTAGAAAAATCACATCATGTCTTTATTGGAGGCAATCAACAAGGCGTTGATTACAGGAAGTTTTCCTACAACATGGAAATATTTCCATATTTTGGGTAAATTATTGTTGATCCCGAAACAGGTGAATGCAGGTCAGTGACAATCATACAGACCATATGTTTATTGCCGACGATCGGCAAGTTATACGAAAGGATTTTGGCGGGACGAGTTCAGTCTGAGTTAGAGGCATCCGGAAGATTGGCGCCACTGCAATTTGGGTTCACCAAGAGAAAATCCACAGTTATTTCATATCCGAGGTTTATATGTAAGGTTAGTGAGGTGGATAGAGACAAGTAAAGCGGGCACCCGACGGACCAGAAAGATACCATTGAAGGTCCTCCTGGATGTCTGCAATGCTTTCAATAGCATTCTGAGGAGACAAGTCTTGGAAGAAATGCGGAGGAGGAATAAAGTTCATACCTAAGAACCTCAATAAGTAATTACCTGACACCAGTAGAAAGAGGAGAAATACATTTCCGGATGTATGGGGGAGGTCCTCCAAAGACCTGTGCTAAGCCCCCTCTTGTGGAGCCTGGTTTTTTATGGAGTCTTGAGGTTGTGGTTCCCAGAGGGGGTGACACTAGTTGGGTACGCCGATGATTTGGCGATGCACGTTGATGTACCCACAGAAGATGAAGTGGTGGAAAAGGTGAATAGAGCCATAAGACAGATAAGCATGTGGTTGGCGACAAGGAGGCTACGACTCGCTCCACAAAAACACAACTCGTGGTTGTGACAGGCCGACGTAAGATTAGAAGAATTCAAGTTACGATCGATGGGTTAGACTAGAAAAATGGGGGCCAGATGGGGACCCAGAGCTGCTAAAATAAAGCTTTTGATGATAGCAGTGACTTCTATATTGTTGTATGCAAAGTCTGCATATTTTTCGGCACTAAACAGCAAGAGGAATGTGAAGATGATGACATCACTACAGAGACGAATGAATTTAAGGATCGTGGCGGTGTATCAAACGGTATCGGCGGTGGGGCGGGAGTCCTGGCCGGAGTACCGCCAATTCAGTTACGGGCTACCCAATTGAAACGGATCTATGAGGGCATGGACAGGTAAGATGCCACTAATCTCTTGCTGCAAGAATGGCAAGAGAAGTGGAGTGCTGCTACGACTGGGGTGTGAACAAAGAAATTTATTCCTGAGCCAGGACAGTGGTTGGGGAGAACACACGGCGAGGTGGGGTACTATCTGTCACAATTCCTCTCTGGTCATGAAGGATTTGGTGTATTAAACCTGTGTAAGTACACAGGTTTAAAAGAAGGGAGCTCCCAAATTGTGTCTACTGCGGTCAAGAAGAAACTTCCTGCCACACCCTTTTTTGAATATGCACGTTGGGAGGATCTAAAAGCCAGATATAACATAAAAGAGTTTACCATAGAAACTACAACAAAGTATATGTTGAGAGGTAAATAGGAATGACTGACAATAGAGAGATTCGTGTCTGAGGTTATATAAGCAAAGGAAGTGGATTACAAGAAGTGGGAGGAATTACTTTAGAAAAAAAAAAGACTGAAACCAGGCTGCTGTGGCACGGTCCGGGACGGCATAGCCAGGCACGGTGTTCCTGGTCTTAGTGGTTAGAGGCAGAGGGAATATGAGAATAAGTAAAAGATCCAGAACCTGCCATGCCAGACGTACTGCCAGTAGGTGGGGAGGCTCATTAGAGTTGCAAAGACACTCTCCTGGGCTGAGTAATACTTGATTGTTGAGCCGGCCCAGGGAAGCAGAACAAACACAAAAAAAATTATAAAAATTGGGAATATTTTAATGAATTCATAGTTAGTTAATTTAGTAACACAATTTGAACAGAATAAAAACTTTATAAAAAAAATAAAAAAAATAGGGCAAAATAATAAAGTATATTAAATTTGTGAAAAAAACATAAACCTACACAATTCCTTCTGCTAAAAAAGATGAATAATTACCAAATATATATTTATTCATTTTCATGAAAATCATTACCACTCTCACATATCACTGCAAGATTATTAATTTATGACAAAACTCTTTTTAACTTTTAGTTATAAAGAATTACCAATTTAAAAAAAAAAAAATATTATGTAAAACAACTTGATATAACACACACATAGACATATATACACATACAAAAAATATGTCTATAAAACACAAACAAGTACCATAAAATTCAACTACTATACATTTCATTCAGTAAGAGACGGTATTATATTTGCATGTTAATTAAGATAACATAAAATTCCTTCTTAAAGTTTTTACAACTAAAAAACTGCAACATAAAATAAAACAGGTACACTAGTATGAATGGAAATTAATCTTTCCATTAATATAAAAAATAATGTTAAATCACAATCTAAGGTAAACCATGATTGTAATCACAATCATGGTTTTGCAACCATTATTGCAAAACTTACCTCCAAATTTTTCATTTAAACGAAAAAACAGTCATATGGGAAAAATAGATGTAAAAGACATAAAAATTTTAATCTGAGTTATTATAAATTAAATAAATCTTGAAGTCTAAAAACAATTGCTTTCATAGTAAATTATTCTGATATTCAAAATCATTCTGCACTTCATGTCAATAAAAATTTCATATATGTTAAACAGTAGATTATTTCTAAAGGAAAATTTGGTAATCTAAGCTTTAAGTTAAATTAAAAGGAAACAGAAACCCTTCCTTAGCTCCCTTGTTTACCTCTCCTAAACAATAATCTGATAAAATATTTAACTAAAAAGTTAAACATAAACATGATCCCAAAATGTTAGTGAACTTATTCATCTAACTTATTCAGAATCATTAAAAATTAAACTACAGTATAAAATTAAGGTTATGGCCACATACAATAAAACTTTGCTCATATTATTATTATCTTTTACAACTAGTTAAAAGGGAAAGTTTAATTAAAATCTATACTGAAATTTAGGAAGAATACACACAAACTTATTTTCCATTCAAATTATTAAACTTAACTATTAAACAAATACTATTTTCTATGTTTAACCCATTTAAAGTCAATAAAAGTTTGGTTAATAATAAAATTAGCTGCTTGAAACGTAATAGACGTAAGATTAATGAATTAAAAACTTAAACTTAAAAATAGGAGTTCTAATTATATAAAAGTAATCTATCTACATATACATCGATATACAAAGATGTGAAAACATTTTAATTAAGTAAATTCTAATAAGTGTAAAAATAATCTTTAACCAAATATTTCCTACTTTACATATATAATTTTTTATATGACCTTCTCTCAATAAAATAGATATTTAGATTATGTATTGATACAGCAAAAAATTACTTTCGGAAAAGTTTGCATCAATGAACATTTTTAAGATAATTATCTGCTATAAGAAAAACTAAAGGAGTTAATCGTAAGTAAATTTTACTTCCAAGATTAAGTTTTTAGTAATAATTAAGGTTTTTCATTCATTGTTTTTCTTCAAACATGAACTTATGAGAATCACACTACATATCATTCACTATGACTTTATTTATTTACAAGTTTCAACTTTATTTATTCCTTTAAAGTTTCTGAAGCAATTCTTTTCCAAGTTAACTAACAAGCATTTATCAGGTTTATACTCGAACTTCAACTTTTCCTAGTGCTTTAAAATTTTTCAACAATAAATTCAATAATTTTAATTAATATAGTTACTTTGATAATTTGAGAAATGCCTTTTAATAACAATTGTTAATTCAACATTATCAATAATAACTTAGCAATTGAATTTTCTTTGTAATAATATCACAGTTATTTCAATGACATTGTGCAGCATTAAATAATTATCAAGCATAAAATTAGCCAGTAGTGACTATCATAACTTAAATTAACTGATAGTTTAGCAGAGAGAAAAAAAAGAGAAAACATATACAAGAATTTTCTTTTATATATTTATACAACAAAATAGACAAAAAAAATGACTGTAAGGAAGAAAATCACTGGAGACAGTAGTTAAAGCAAACCTACTTAGTATATTAAAGTCCAAATGGACTGATAGTGAAAAATACAAACACACTGATGATAATATTGTAGAGTCACAGGTTATCAATAAAAACTCATCGTTTTACATCGTGGTTGTGAATGTGCCATATTAATTATAATATATACCAGTAATTTAATAGAGAATATATTTCCCCAGATTCCTGGGCAAAGAGTGAAATAAAACCATACTGAAATTCTAGGAAACGAAATTAAGGGGTAAACTTGATGGTATCTTATGGTTTTTGACCTAAAAAATTGAATAAAACAGGTTCCAGAACCATATCTTCAGTAGTTTTCATAATACCCAATGTAAAACAGAAAAATTTATTGTCTAAAAACATGGTTTTTTATGTTTGTAATACAAACAATTTTTTAAAGACTAAAAAATGCGTAAAATTTATTATTAAAACTTGTAGAGAATTTAATTCTGAGAAAACTGATGTAAAATAACTCAATAAAAAACACAAGTACAAGTTTAAGAAATTTGATTTTATTACTAACATTTACCATATGAAAATAAAGGGATTGCACATATAAAGCATGTTTGGCCTTTCCTACAAAGTACAATGATACAAAAAATAATGTTGTATTAAAGATAAGATAAAATTAAGAAGTTAATAAAATAAAATGTATAAAATGACATGCCAGGAAAGGTTATAATGTGATTACTGGTAGTATGCAGCATCTGTCACTTTCTTTCCATCTCTACCTATGTTTCTTTTTAATAATATTACACATTAACTAATAGTAATGTAACACTAACACACTTATTCCTATGTTTTTGGGCTGTCATGAGAATGTTCTTATCAAGAGCACAATGAGAACTAAACATCAAGTTATCTATTTCCCGCCTATTAACAGCAAATGATTAGTCCTCCTCTTCCTCTTTCTGGAGCGAATAAAGGACAAGGAATTAACTTATATATGAAACTTATATACGAAGGTAAAACTGATAACTGATAAATTAAATATCTCAGTCATATATTTCTTAAATAATTTACATGCTCTAACCTTTTAAATACTGATTCAATAGAATTCCTAAGCAATCGGGTCAGTTTTTATTAATATCTCACATTTATAATTAATTTCTTATATTATTTTCATTAGATTGGAAGTAGCTGAATAAATGTATAAAGTCGGAAGGCTGACCATTATATCTGCAGAAAAGATTTAAGCATTAGAATTTTTTTTTATAGTGTTCAAAGTAATAACATTAGTTCTGCTGAATAAAAATGTTATTCTCAAAATTCTAAGTAAAATGATTATCTAGTTTTAAATGCTAAGTTAAATTTTTAATTTGTTTGTGCTTTTATTATTTTTCAATTTAGTTTATTATTGTTATATAAAATATTTTATTTCATTTTAAATTCATATTAAGTATAATAAACAAAAAATAAATAGTTTTTTAACATGGTACACCATTGGTAAAATATAATTTAATTTAAATATAATATTAAAATCAGCGTACCAACAGATTAAATTAATTCCCCCACACGTTATCGGCTATTCCGCCATCTTCAGAAGGAATGATCTTACAATAATTTAGAATTAAAATATAAAAATATATAAAATACACAAAATAAAATTGTTAGAATCATAACAACTGATCGTCATAAGCTAAAAATTTTAAATTTTAAGTAAAAGTAAGTACGTCTGGTTTGTAAGAATATCACAATTGTTATCTTACAATTGTGGTATTTGTGTAAAACTGTGAAATGTCTCATAATAATTGTGACATTCTTAAAAAACCGGTCGTACTTACATTTAATTTAAATTTAGAATTTTTAACTTACGGCGATCAACTGTTATGATTCTAACAATTTTATCTTGTGAATTTTATATATTTTTATATTTTAATTTTAATATAAGATTAATCCTTCTGAAGGTGGTGGGAATAGGCGATAAGTGTTTGAGGAAATTAACTAATCTGCTGGAAAGCTGATTTTAATATTATATTTAAATTAAAAAAATAAATAAATAGAAATTTTTGCCGTTCAACTCTGATATCTTCACGATTTTAGACAAAGAGTTCATTTCATGTGTGATTTAAAATAAACTTCAGTGGTAAAATCCTGTTTGTCCAGCAGCATGTTGCTCCCTAAACCCAAATTGGTGAGCCGGAATTTGATCTTCCACGAACTGCTTCAGTCTTCTCAAAAAGAGCTTCTCAAACACCTTAGAGAGCATAGGAAGCAGGCTGATAGGCCTATAAGTCGTTAACATTTGTCCGGTTTTTACCCGGTTTGGCTATCACAATTATCTGTGAAATTTTCCACGGACCAGGAAAATGACCAATTCGGATAATAGCAATAAAAATCAAAATAACCAAGCACATCCCATGCCGAGGTAGCACCTGAAGAACCCAACCGGTGGTCAAATCATACCCCGACGCCTTTATTGGATGTATTTCACCGTTAATGACTGAAGAGACCTCATGTACTGTAAAGCGCGTAATTTGCAACGACATTTGGAATGGGGAAGCCAAATGATTGCTGATTTCCCCGATCTCCTCTGGATACGTCTCAGTATCATAGGACTGGAGTACGACGGAAAAGTGTTCAGCAAATAAGGTCACTTTCTCCTGTAAACTTTTCGCCCACGTTCCGTCAATATTACGGAGAGGTGGAAAAAAAGTGGTAAAATAAGAAAATTTTCAGTATTTTATTTACATATATTAAAGAAAATAACCTTAGAAGAAAATTTTGTGTAATAAGAGGATTAATTCAATACGTAAATTTTGAAGATAAAAATACAATTACTTGTATCTATTTATATATAAATTCTAGCCGAATTTTGTTGTATTAGAGGATAAAACGCAGTAAAGATTATAATCATTAATATTATTACTGGTACCATTATCTGAAAAATATACTTACGTTTTTATTACACGGTTAGTTTTATACGTACATTTACACAAAACGTCTGTTTTATCTTTTACGCTCAAGTTACTAATTATCATTAGACCTTCCATCCCATTTCACTAATTTATCTGTTCGACAATTACTTTATATGAAACAACCGCACCGAAAGTAAAATAAATTGTTTTATATTTATTAATATCAAAACAAGAACGTTGCAATCATTATTAGACATAATCGTAAAACTGAAATGCATAACAACCATTAATAGAAAACATGGTTTATACGACTACAGTAACTCCAACAATGATAATAATGTTAAGGGCAGATATTGGATAGCAAATGTTATTCTAACTGTTATATGCATAATATAATCGTATACATTATTTACATATTTTACGTCAGTGTAAAGTAATACAGATGGAAAAGGATGATAGAACATTAAACAGATGAACTAAAACGTAGTTTTACACTAGAGAAGGTAATACATAATTATGCTGGTAATAATTACTTAATAATACTATTACGAACAACAATATGCGGGTCAATTATTGTTACAAATTTACTCGTTGAACCTCGTAAACTTGTAATATAAAATATATTGAGCTTTACTTAAGAAGCAGTAATAGTGTATAAGGTGCGATGCTAAAAAGGTCACTCCTTGTATGCTGCTTAACAAGAAGAACCAAATATCTTTAGTAATTTTAATATTACTCTCCAGACATCGTGTAACAATTAAATCATGGAAGGGTAATCCGTCACATAAATTTATAGGACGGATGAGACAAATAAAAAATTTCATATTGCAAGTTAATTATCATAAATAACATGATCTTAAGAAAATGTCTAGACATATTAATTTAAAGAAATTAATAATAAAAAAAAAGTTATAATTAAAAGAAAGGTTACTGGCATAAATATAAAAGATGTATGAAAAAGATCATAAAAGATGTATGAAAAATTGAAGCACTGCTGATTTTAAGACAAAACCTCATACACCACTAAAAATATTTTTGTTAAATATATATATATATATATATATATATATATAAAATTCAAAATTCATTTTAACCCTTTAAACTCGGAATTTCAAAAATGTCTTTCTTAGTGTGCACTTACATCGTAAGAAGAACATATATATATATAGCAACTTGTTCTGACTGACTGAGTGACGACTGATTCATCAACGCCCAGTAAAAACTACTAAAAATAAATTGAAGAGAAATATATAAGAACATATATATATATATATATATGTTCTTATATGTTCTATATATATATATATATATATATATATATATATGTTCTTCTTACGATGAAAGTGCACACTAAGAAAGACGTTTTTGAAATTCCGAGTTTGAAGGATTAAAACGAATTTTGATTTTTTTTTAAACCCGGCTATTTTTTTAGAATTTCTCTGTTACAAATAAAGATATCAAGTTGATTTTTGGTGTATGTAATTTTCATGTAAATATCTAAAAACCCATTTCTAGATTTTCTTTTTGAAATATCAAATGACCGGTCGTTAAAAACGCTCATTTGATAAATAAACATATAAAAAATCAACTGAAAACAACTAAATTCTAATATCCTAGTCAATACGTAAAATAAAAATTGCAATAAAAAGATTTTTATTCGTACTTATCGATCAAGTAAGTATGAATTCGTGAAGATTGCAATTTGAAATCATCTAGATGTTATTAATTTTAAATTAAAAGATTAAGATCTTGGTACTGACATATAAGTACCGTCTACATATCATTAAATTCTCAAAAAAGAAAATAATTTTAAAAAAACGATTGGAGAACTCAACGCCAATGTGTAACGTCTTGATGGGGTAAAGTATCCGGCAAAACAAAAATTATCGTTCAATTTCATTGCATTAAAAGAATAATAATGTCACCGACTGTCAGAACAAACTACGAAACTGATTAGAAAGAAAAGATAATCATTTAAATAGAAAGCAAATGGATTCAAATATTATAAATTAATTAAAAGACACAAAAACTATTACTGTAGATAGTAAAACTATTGTTAACAAAGTTCCTCAATATGATAAATATTACGGAAAATGTTTTTTTAAATGTGTAATTTTATACCTATAGTAAGTAAAAAAATATATATATTACAAATTAATTACACCACACAAAAATAATACCGTTTTTTAACTGATTCTACGGTACAGTACTGTATTTTTAAACTGAGAATTGACTATTGAATTTACCAGTGGGGCTAGGACAGATAAATATATCTTTAACCACGTCCCTCTTCAGACTTAAATCGTTTAAAATGTAATATAGAGATCAATGTACCTGTTTGGGCGGTTTTGGCGGATCACTGTTTGGCCCGTCTTTCCTGGAATTTTGCAAATAGAAAAATCCGAGTAATTAAAATAACTATCAGCCTCTGTAATACCACAATGGAACTTGTACTGTACGTACTTGAAGTATACGTACTGTACCCACGTCCTGCTACAAAACTTTTGTTCACCCTTCAGACTTGATCTGAACAAGCCTAAGATAAAATGTCACAATCTTTATGTATAAATCGTAAATGAAGAAATGGAATTTCCCTTACGTTGAGATTATTTGTTTATTTAAATTTTTTTGAATTACAGTATTTAAAAAAATGAAAATGCTCGCAATAATCAAGTCTATGATGCGTCGATACCTCACTAAAAAAAAGTTAATTTATAATTAACTAGCGTACCCCATCGCGACTTCGCCCACAATATAGATATAGCTTCACTCGCAATGCTTTTTTAATAGCAAACTTATTTTTTTATAAATAAAAAATGTTTAATCAATAATATTATATTTATATTTACATTAAATCCTGATAAAACGGTAAATAAAAATTTTTATGAAAAATACTGAAGGAATATACGATAAACAATGAACTATTGCCCAAAACTTAAATAAAGGAAAACAAAAAAAGATAAGAAAATTGAACAATATTTGTTAGACCAATCCATTTTATGATTGAATTAAGACAGTTCAATATAAAATTCCAATAAAGATAAACAAAATATTTATTATAATCCCAAATCTAGCATTCCCATCGCGGCTTCGCCCGTGCTCTGTGGTTACTTGCGCTTCCCGTCACGATCAAAGGGTCATGGCTTGCTTCGTTCTCTCTTCCCGTTTCCCTTTCCTTCTCCCGTTTCTCTTTCCCTTACTTCTCTTTCCCCTTCCTCTTACTCCATTTCCCTTTCACCCTTCCTCTTTTCTTTTTTCTCTTTTCCCTTTTCACTTCCTTTTCTCGTTTTTCCTTTTCCACGTTTTCCCCTTTTTTTCTTTTTCCCGTTTTCCCCTTCTTCCCTTTTTACCCTCTTCTCTATTTCCCTTTTCCGATTTTTCCCTTTCTCCCTTCTTCCCCGCGCGTAAATCGGTCCATTAGTTTTTTAGTCTACAGCGGACACACATATCGGAAACTACACCGTATGTTGCTTTTACATCCAACAGATAGCGCTGTTAACACGAAATATAATTTTTTATCGATTTGAACCACTTAAAATCAAAATTTCGCAAAATCCTTTCTTAGTGGACGCCTACTTAAAGATACGAAGGTACCCAGAAAATTTCAAGTCTTTACGTATAATAGTTTTGGTTGTACTTTGATTGAGTCAGTGAATCATCAGTCAGGACATTTTCTTTTATGTAAGAGATAGAAAACCAAGCAAATCCCGGAAGTTTGCTCGTTACAAGCGAGCTAGTTATTGGTGGGTTCCACTTTATATACTTCATAAAAAAATATCTACGGTTTGCTAGTGTCAATTATAAGGCTTCTCTACCGAAGTAAATCATCGGCTAGCCTACAAAAGTTTTCTTGTAGTAATAGAAATCTCTGCTACCATTACTATGCACTTACATACCAGCAAATCATTAATTAAATCTTATATTAAATTATTATGAACTATTGCATTGTTGACAAAATCTGCATATTATAAAACAAATTACTGAAATTAATCTTACACAAATTCAACTTACTTAAATTAAAGTATTTAAATTGAATTCAGTTGAGAACTATTAATACATAATTTCAAACATTGTTTCGAAGTTTAAATTGACGCTTTAAAATGTTATAAAATATTTTTTCCTAAATTAAATAGGACACGTAAGCAATCAGTGCATCAAAACTTTCCTTTGTTTTAACTAAGGGAAAATGTTTATTTGGACGTTACCTATTCGTTTTCATTAACAACTTCGTTATGACATAATTCCAATATTAGGAATAAAACAAAACGAATTGATAGAAAACAATAATAAACGTATAA
The DNA here is from genome assembly GCF_047948215.1 of Lycorma delicatula. Taxonomy (NCBI): domain Eukaryota; kingdom Metazoa; phylum Arthropoda; class Insecta; order Hemiptera; family Fulgoridae; genus Lycorma; species Lycorma delicatula. The sequence continues at coordinate 129,756,612 of NC_134457.1, forward strand.
AAGCAGTATTGATTTATATAAGCAAGAATGACCTAGATTTAGTAAGAAAATTAAATTTTTTATTAAGCAATCACGATCAACAATACGTATTATATCTTTGCTGATGAATTTGAAGGGTAATAACTTGCTTTAATCTATGGGTATTAATTCAAGAGTAGTCTTATTTTATTTACCTTTTTTTCTTTTAAGTTTATTCATTCCATTCTGATATTTGTTTTGCAATATCAAAGAAGCCCCATAAAAAGTGACCAGATAGATTATTGATAATCTAAAAAAAAATTATGTCTCACTAACTACCTAATAAATACTTTTTTCAACGCCGAATCAGGACTCCCATTTCTTTTCTGGTTAAAAGGGATTTCTCAATAAGTAGTTATGCATTTACTCATAAATATTTATGTGTGGGGAAAAATGTAAAATTGTTCTGCCAAACTGAGTAAAAAAAAAAAAGAGTGTACAGTAATGAAAACAGAAATTACAACGTCACGGATAAACTGGTATTTGTAAAATGATAAAATATTTCTTATCATTATAGTCTACGTATAGGAATTTTCACAAGAAAATTATTACGGCATCTTACCTTAAGAGGAGTAATTCATCCACATTAGCAACTAAATATAGCAGATTTTTGTACCTAACCGTTTTAATATCTTTCTCTTCACGATGAAGCAATCAGTTTAAAGGAATTCTTTTTTGGAATTTCAAATACTCTTTCCCACATTAACTTTGTTCATTTTTAATTAAAGGTTTTAACTTTATATAATTCAAACTGGCTGAATTTTACACTCTATCGAATGAAAAAAATATTTTTTTAAACGTTCATTTATACGTATATTTTTGCTAAAGAATAATTATTATTACTATTATTAAAATTTCGGTGGTGGTTAAAAATATTCTCTTGACAAAGCTATGTTTTTTGAAACATACAGCAAAACTAAAAGCAAAAGAAACGAAACCTTTACGTAAAAAAGGATTTTTTGTCTTTCATGAAAATGTAACACTTTTTTTTAATAAATGCAATTATAGATAAAGTAGAATTTAAAAAAAAAAAAATTGTATTTTTATGGATAAAATAAATTTAAGATAGTCAAGTTTGGCTTTTAATCTCGAATATACCTAAGTTAACCGTAAATTTAACCTTTTTATTTTTTTTCAAACTTTGAGACCACCGTTAGCTATTGCTTCAGAGGATGAAATGAATGACAATTATTGTAGCGTGTAAAAATGCCATGCCTGTCCGGGATTCAAACCGGGACCTTCAGATGAAAGGGAGAAACGATACTACTCGCGCCACGGAGGCCGCCATAAATTTAACCTATTTTTTCAATTTCAGAAAAAAATTCTTAGATGCCCATGGTCGTTTTTGATTTTTTCATAGATATATCTACAAAAAGTGGCAAACATACAATACTTCAAGTAGAGTGATCTCTTCAAATAATCACATTAATAAATACAAAGTAATAGAACGAAATGGTACGTCTTATAAAATAATATTTTAAAATTTCAACTTTTCATTACATTTGAATGTAATAAATTTATAATTTTGATGATCCTATAAAATCTTTAATACCTTTACATGAGATTTAAAAAAATAATGCACATGGAAAGTTTAAATTATATTTTAAGAAATTCCATCATTACAATTCGACAAAAGAAAATAAAATGTACTGTTTCAGTACTCACTACCTTACTCAGATGTTACGATCAAAATACACAACAAAATACATACTTGGTGTATTCGGTTTGAGGGAGGTACTGTGTACCAAAACAGCTGACGTGATTTTGTTAAATAAATTTTGTGAAAATTAAACACTTTTATTTTCTTCTTTTTTTTTTGATGGATTTTCATCAAGTAACGACTTCATCCATCGATTATGACAATTTCACAAAAATATTCACTTTTTACTTCCTTATACAAAGTAAAGGAAGTATTTTTAATCGCGAAAAGTCAGTTTTTCTGATTTCAACAGAAATATCCGTTATTACTAGTTTCGGCGTGATATCTGTACGTATGTATCTTGCATTACTCAAAAACGATTAGCCCTAGGATGTTGAAATTTTGGATTTAGAACTGTTATAACATCTAGTTGTGGATCTCCCCTTTTGATTACAATCGACTGAAACAAAAGTGTTCAAAAAAAGCCTAAAATCCAAAAAAGAACTGGCATTAACTGTAGTGGTAAGCCCTCACTGAGAGCGTTTTAACGATATATTATAAGTGATACTTACTTTCATTGTCTCTAGAGTTGTAGCAAATTGAAAAATTTTAATTAAGGAAATATTTTGATCTATAAGGGGAAGACACATTGGTTCGAATCAGACTTCATCTCCTTTTTTAATTTTTTTTAAAATTAAATATATTGATTTATTAATAATTATTAACCCGTGATTGTAAAAAATGTTTTTCGATAAATAATTCAATAACAATAAAAAAATAAATATGAAAAATTATCAGAAGTTATTAGTGAAATAAAATTTTATGTACTTTTCATTAAAAAAATTGTAAATATAATTTAATAAGCGTACAAGAAAGTCATCTGGGGTCCACATCAAATTTTTTATAATTATAGAATCTGCTAAAGTCGTTAAAAGTTTACACTCAGTTTTTATTTACTATCTCACAGATTTGTAAAAAACGTTTTAAAAATTTGTAGATACTATTATTCCATTATTTTTGATTTTATTCCTGTGTCTCCAAACGTCTATTTTAAATATCCGTAAATACTTTTTTCCACTGAAAAACTTTCATTTTTTTTAATTGTAATATTTATCCCCATTAATTTAGCCAAATAATTTTGAATATAGAATATAAAAAAGTGTACCTTTTTATGTGTGTTAATCTACTTTTTCTTTTGATTCTATAAAGCAATAATATACATACCTGATTCAGGTTTTAACAACAATAACCTTGTAAAATCTACAATTTTCAATTGTTCCACATACTTTGATATGAAATCTGTTATTCTGTATTATTCTAAACAAAAAATACACCTGTAAGGTTGATAAGGATTTTATTTTTTAATTTTGAGCGAAATTTTACTGTAGGAACTGAACTAACCAACCATCAACCCAATTTCCAAATCTTATTTGCAAGAACGAATATATTTACAACAAAATTTATCTAAAAGAACAACTATAATTAAATTCCACTGAACAATAAAATTTTAGAATTTTTTTTTCATAAATATGACGTAATATTAAGATAAAATTATTAATAATTTGGAGCACGGAATTTGATATTCCAATTTGAATTTCCTGTCTTAATTTTTTATTCCAATTTCAACCCTGTTTAATAACTATAGTTTTGTACACAAAAAACATAATACGACAAATTACAAAACATTTTAAAGTTTATTTTAATAAATTACGTGAAAATTATTTTAAAATGTTTTATAACAAAAATTCTGTCACAAATCCTGACTATGGATGCCGTTGTATAATCAGATTATAAAAAACAAACTCAAAATGCAAAAACGATGTTTCTGTTCATCAAAATTTACAGAAAATTGTAGGCCATACTAAATTCAAAAGAATAACTCAATATTAAGTAATAAATTATCGTAATTTAGGCGTTAATCATAACACGCTCAAACGGTAAAAGGAATCAAGTAATTATAAATTTTCGATTTAAATCTCATTACTTATTGTTTCACTTTAATTAAAAATTTTCTGAAAAATGCATTTTTATATTAAAAAATATGTTTATGAAAAAATAAAAATCTTCTTTGCGATAAAGGAAACTGCGATTCCGCTACTACCTATCCAAATGATTATATGACTCATTTCAAACTTTTTACGGCAAATATGATGGGCTGGGATAAAATTCGACCAATCAATAATAATCGACAGATGTGACGTAGTATTAGATAATATTAATCAAATAATCTTTGATCAGTGTCTATGGTTTAGATATCAATTTTTAGATTTCTCATTTTAATTTCTTTTTTCATTACAATGAAATATGTATGATCGTCGATTTTACTATACCATTATACCCGACCCGCTAAGTATACTTAGGAGCCAATATGGATAGTTATTAGATAAAATGTTAAATGATTCTCTCCCGTCATTCTTCTCGAACAACTATTAGATATTATCTCTGCTTGGTACTGAACTGCGAGCAGGGATCTTATTTTCTTATGTGGAAGCGTAGAACAAGGAATTTTTTTTAGAACGCTGTAGTATAGGTACATTTTCTGCAGCATACTTTTTGACAAATTTTCCACTTAGTAGTGAAGAAGAAGAAGAAAAATTTTCATACTTAAGAAAAATTTCCACTTAATCAATCTTCGACCACTATATTAAAATAAAAAAAAATATTTTTTTATAAAGTTTTAAAAACTTTTAAACTCTAAGTACGCGTATCTGCCGCTGATCAACAAAAAGAAGCTTACGTGTAAATCAGATAATGTGGTTATAGTCCAAAATCACAGTTTCAAATACAATATCAGCTCTGACAGAAACAGTTATACATAATAAGTTCCTTATTAACGTAAAATTACATGCTTATTATAAGCATAATAGGAATCAGTGTAATTTTCGAAACTTTTTTTTGTTTTTTGAAATAAGGGCGTTTTAAAAATGTTATATCAAAATGAGATAAAAAAGCATAGTAATGCTTTACAAAAAAAAATTTAACCAACCCTCAACCGAATGAAAAAGTTATTACTTTTTCTTATACGTATATATATATATATTTAGGTAGATACGACAAACCGCTAGTAAAATTTCAAATCTGAATTCCTCAAAACTGTTAAATATTCTTAAAGAAAAAATACAGGCATTTATATGTATATTATAAATATCACAATTTCTTTTTTTTTATATAATTTCATTATTAATATATTTGTGTGGAGAAATATCGTTGTTTACACACATTTTTAGCTCCTCCACAATTTTTAATAAATGTATTAAAAAAAAGTAATGATTTAAAGCACTTTGTAATTTATAAAAATTGGTCGGAGGAATTTCCGATTGTAGAGTGTGTACTACAATACTCAAAAAAAAAAAAAAAATATATATATATACATACAAATAAAACTATTTATTAAATAAATTAATCTATTTTAATGAACGGGTACCAACACTTAAACCCATTGTTATACGTAAGGACTCATTTTTTTTTGTCTTCAGTCATTTGACTGGTTTGATGCAGCTCTCCAAGATTCCCTATCTAGTGCTAGTCGTTTCATTTCAGCATACCCTCTACATCCTACATCCCTAACAATTTGTTTTACATATTCCAAACGTGGCCTGCCTACACAATTTTTCCCTTCTACCTGTCCTTCCAATATTAAAGCGACTATTCCAGGATGCCTTAGTATGTGGCCTATAAGTCTGTCTCTTCTTTTAACTATATTTTTCCAAATGCTTCTTTCTTCATCTATTTGCCGCAATACCTCTTCATTTGTCACTTTATCCACCCATCTGATTTTTAACATTCTCCTATAGCACCACATTTCAAAAGCTTCTAACCTTTTCTTCTCAGATCCTCCGATTGTCCAAGTTTCACTTCCATATAAAGCAACACTCCAAACATACACTTTCAAAAATCTTTTCCTGACATTTAAATTAATTTTTGATGTAAACAAATTATATTTCTTACTGAAGGCTCGTTTAGCTTGTGCTATTCGGCATTTTATATCGCTCCTGCTTTAAGGACTCATATCGAGTATTTAAAGTTCTAGGATTACCTTAACCTATTTATGTTTTTAAATTGACCATTTCCAAGAAATTCTAATTTTTTGTAGAAAAATCTTTGACACGACCATGTTATGAATGGCCGTGTCAAATTTGTATGATATGAATAAAAACTAACTTCAATACATTAATTAATATCAATAGTAAACCATTATAAGTAAAAACAATTGTTTATAAAGACTATAACTGTAAAATATTTACATTAAAATAATAATAATTATTATTAATCAATCAAATTGAATAATTAGGGAGAAATTTGTTGTTTTTATAATCTTTTAAAAAGCTTAGCAAAAACAATTGAGGACAACACAAGATTGCATAAAAATCTTTCCTTTTAAAAATGATCAGTTGGTAAGTTAATTAGGTTTAAGTATTTGTCTGATATAGATATCATAGAAAATTATGATAGATATCATCAAATCTTTAAAAATAAATGCAGTATTTAATTTCATGCTTATTAAATGTGTAAATAAAAAGAAATAAGACAAGTTGTTTACTGCCAGAATAACAACTCTTAAAATTTTTCTACAATTTCAAGTTCGTTGAAACAAAATATTTAATGCTACAACTGACCTCTGCTAAGAGTAGTAAGTATATTTTAATTTGAGAATACACGTTTTTGCGTGTGTGCGCGCACGTGCATGTGTGTATTTTGTAAATTAATAAAACAAAATAGAGTAATGCTATTGGCCTACATTCAATTGCAAATAGCATCTACCATTTATAAAGAATTTAAGCATTTAGAGGAAAGGAATTGCGGGTTTGTTTAGGAAATGTAAGTTAAGTGGTACGTGAGAGAAATAACAAGCGATATGTTAGGTAAATGTATACCATCCGTCATACGCTAGGAATGGTTAATACTAGCTCTACCATTAACTGCTCTTTATGTCGAGGATGATATGAATACTTGAGTCATAAACATTTCAGTACTAAAGTTTTCATTTAAAACATATGTGTACTATCATACGTTGAGGATGACATGAATACTTGTGTCATAAACATTTTATTTCAAAACAAACACAATTCCATTTAAAACACACGCGGACAATCATACAACATCCATATTTGATTTTGCATTAATTAAGATCGAAAATATTGTATTACATATTAGAATTACGCTAAATTGTTTAATTTTGTGAAAAAAAAATTCAATTACTACAGAATCAATTTTCAGAATGAAAAAAATAAAATATCCTTTACTATAAATATAAAATATCTATCACCGCTACTAGCATCTTTAAGTGTTTAAAAAGCAGACCATTTTATAATAATTTAAAGATTTTACCGATGTTAGTGTCAAGGGATAATCTTATTTTACGAAATTTTGAATAAAAGATTTTTAAGTTTTTTCCAGATTTTCAGGGAAAGTTATACAACTTTGGATACCGAAGGATTCACCCTCTACAGAATAATATTTAGAAGAGAAAATAAGTACGTATGTATGCAAAGAATTATTAAAAAAAAAAAATTATTCTACTTTGGAATAAAATTTTGAGATTCCCTTGACCAATTATAAACAAAATTAAATGAAATGAATGAATTATACTTCGACATCGTCGTAAAAAAATTGTATACAAATCTATTAATAAAGTCTGAAAATAACAAAAGAAAAAAATAATAAGCGACGAAAAAAGCAAAAAACATTACGTTTACAATCCTCCATTCCTGAATGAAATTCGGATAATCAAATTGATATACTAATGTAATGTAATTATATAACTAGTACGAGTGTGTGACTTTAAGTCCAGAATCATCAAAAAGGAATAAAAAAAATTAACAGAAGCCTCAAAGTTGTCCTTCAAAAAGGGAATACGTATCCGTCATTACCTGTCGGACATTCTGTCCATTTAAAAGACGATTACGATAATTTGGAATTCGTTTTCGATAAAATTAAATACGACAATCGTAAGTGTATTACGTGTGGCGATTTCAAAATAATTATTAAAATAATTTTTTATTTAATTATTAAAATAATAAGGTCTTTTAATTATTAACTTATGCAGGTTTTGAGATCTCCTTGTTCTAGGACAGCAAGGAGGATACACAAAGTTTCCTCGTTTTTGCGTGAATGGGGTATCAGAGAGAGAGAGAGAGAGAGAGAGAGAAAATCATTGGATAAGGAAAGACTGGCCAAAAAGAGTTTCATTAAAACCTGGAACCAAAAATGTGCTCCGAAAAGCTCTCACAGATCCAAATAATGTTCTCCTTCCATCCATGCATATCAAGTTAGGCTTGATGAAAAAATCTGTCAAACCCTTAACAAAAGAAGGTAAATGTTTTAATTACATCTGTGACAAATTTCTTGTTTTATCAACCACCAAACTAAATAGGGTGTCCTTATTGGTCCTGACATTAGAAAACTTTTCAAAGATGGTAATTTTGAAAAACAAATGAAAGTTGCAGAAAAAGAAGCTGGGGGAGCCTTTAAAGACGTAGTAACCAAGTTTCTGGGCAACAAGACGGATCCGAACTTCAAATCAATCGTTGAGAATATGCTGCAGAAGTACAAAAATTTTGGCTGTTCCATGAGCTTGAAGGTTCACTTCCTAAATTCACATGTGGACTATTTCCCTGAAAATCTGGGTGCCGTTAGCGAAAAGATGGATGAGAGATTTCGTCAGTACATGAAAGAAATGGAAAGGAGGTCTCAAAAAAAAATAAATAAATAGATTACTACGATGATGGCAGACTGACTATTGCTGGATATTACACCGAGATGAACCCTATAGACAACGTAGAAGGAAAAGCGAGAAGCAGAGTATAAGGCGTCCAAAGAAACTTCAGCACATCATTGTAAGTATTTTACATACTTTGTCATTAAGGGTGGGTGAAGAGGAGTGGTATCTAAAGACCTGACGTACCTTATGCAAAATTAAGTAAAATATATTAATTTAAAAATGCACTATAACAGAAATTAGGCTTATTTTGTGGCAATTTTCATTAGAAATTAAGCGGTCAATGACCAATCTCGCCCTTCTACTTAACTGATTAGCTATAAAAATATATAGTATAAGGCAAAAAAGTGAAGAATATATTATATTAATTTATTATAAAAAAACGTTTTCTATCTATTTTATTGCATCTCATTTTCGCAATTTTTAAACTTTTTACAAATTTTGAAATTTGCGATTTCGCAAATTTCCTGAAAATTTCGGAAAATCCTGAGGTGATGGAAAAAATGAAGTTACTTTCGGATTCAGCACTAGAAAATACATAAAAATCAATTATCAAAAACTAAAAAAATACAACCATCGCAGGCTTGTGTAATTTCTGTCGGATTAATTCTTAGTTTAAACAACTTAATGAATAATATTTTCGTGGGTCTATACATTCCCAATTCATAAAATTATTTACGTACTGATAATTTAAATATTTTCATTTTAATAATAAATTATACAAAATAGTTTATAAATAATTTCTATTTTTACACAGTTTTATTGTGCTTACCTATTAAAAAATATATTTTATTAAAAGGTTTTTTAATGCTCTTCTTTGTTTACATATAACTACAAATATTTAACAAGTCTATGAGTATATTTATTATCAAAGCTTTGACATCTGTCTGCCTGACATCCAAACGTTTTATGACCCTTACAATTACTAAACACCCAAATAAAGTGAAACAGAAGAAATGATTACAAATTTAAAAGAAAAAAAATTGATTACACAAAATGCCTTTACTTAATTTCATGTATTTATACTTAATCTCTGGTCATTCTTTCAGTCAATCTGTTGGGAACTAAACAAAAAGGGTAAATCTCTCTCAGGAGAAGGACATAACGTTTTTTTTATTTTTACTTGCTATAATAGAAACGACAGAACTTTTTGTTTTAATTATGATATTATTGTTAAGTAATGATGCAATTTTTGTTGGTAATTGTTATTGTAAAAATGTATTAATTAACTAATCAAAAAAATATACTTATATATTTACACTCTATAACAGCACTCACTACTACAAGGTGACTCCAGACACGACAACCAATTAAGTTAATTATATATTATAAATAAATTAAATATTATAGGTTAAAAAATTAAGAATACGTCACTAAAGACTAACAAGTGCGGATGGGGAGGCTCATCCCTCTTCCCGGAGGTGGAGCTGAGTCGAGGGTGGGCTGCTGTGAGCTTGCTATGCCGAAGTCTTGCGCCGTCCAGTGTGAGTTAGTCACTTCGGCTCTTGGGCAGGGATTTTCCCTCGGGTAACTGCATCGGAGCTACCAATACCTTTTCTGCTACATGTAACCCTGGGATGTTGATATCTTGGGTCAGGCAGTATCTCAGTTCTCTTCCCGGGTTAAATATGTGGGAGGCGGCTGACTGGGAGAACTCAGACAGGTTCTATGATCCGGGGCATGCCCAACCGTCTCTCCGCTCGCATCTTGCGGTAGATTGACTGGCGAATTATAGGTTTGTAGAAACTTCTAATTCCACAACTTCCGTGGCAGAGGTTCCACGTGAAAACCCTAGTCTTGGAGAACCTCTTTCTTCCGAAGCGAAGAGAAGAAAAGTGTAGAGTGATAAAAAAAGTGCAGAGTTTTGGAAAAAAAGGATAGAACAAAGTTTCGAACGAAGAGTGGCGGACCGTTCCTAAATATCTTGTTATCAAGAGGAAGGAAAACTATTCTTCCAAAATTAGTCCTTTCGTGATAGCACGAGGCATAACGGAAGTAGCTGGAGGGCCTATTAAGGCAACAAGAAAGGCTGCGACAGGATTATTTGTTGAGACCGTCAATGACCTTCAGTCGTCACGGCTACTCAAAGCAAGAAGATGGGACTCATCGACATTGAAGTTGTTCCACATAGTACTTTAAATACTTCCTTGTTGTATGCAGGGACCTACAAAATTGCATAGAAGAAGAATCGTTAAAGAACTTCATCCACAAGGAGACGTCGCATGTCGAAGATTGAACACGCGACGCAATGGAGAAGTTGTACCCTCCGTTTTGCATGTCCTGCATTCAGCCAATCCAAATATTTGGAGAAGATAAAAGCTGGTTTTCATCAACTAGATGTTCGTTCATTGTCCCCAACTCCGATGCGGTGTTTTGAGGGTCGGAAATTTGGACAAGCAGCAGCACGATGTACACGGAAACAAATCTCTGTGTGTATGATGAACCGTTGTACCCTGATGACCCGCGCAGAGACCCACCTGAGTGCGTCAATTGCCACGGACACCACTCAGCAAGATCGCGTAACTCTCACGATTATAAACAAGAAGTAACTATCCATGAAGTGGACCGTACAGAAGGTCAGCTACTACGATGCGAAGAAAATTGTGATTAATAGATCGCCGAAGACTGCATCCTATGCTCAGGTTGCTGCACTCCCAGCAACCCCCTATAAAACAGGAAACGTGATACCTAAATTGGCACCTACGTTAGTCAAAATGGTTGAACGAATCATTAACGAGGAATTGAAACCCACACCAGTTAAACAAACTAGTCATAAACCGCTGCAGAAGATAGCGGATATTATTGAAATAAAGATTTCTTCTGCACAAAGGATTGAGCCTTCGACCAGTTCTAACGTAAAACCAAATACGAAAGCTGAGAGAAAGTCTGTGTCAATTTCAACGAAAATCAAATTTCAGATGGAGAAAATCTCCACACAGGGATCTGAGAAGCCGTAAGCAAAAATGTTAAAAGAAAAAGATTTCGAAAGACCATCAATGGAGCCTCCAAAAGTATGGAGGCGATTAAACGAGAGGACGAGCACTTCGGCCGCCGCACACGCTCTGGCGGGGAGTGCATCGAGTCTGGACTCTGATGCATTGCTGAATGCTCCATCGGAGCCGATATCATCTGATGCCGCAGGAGAAGATCCTCCGTGATTTACTGCGAAGGATCAGAAGAATCCATATCCAAGGCTTCTAAAACACTGAGTTTGAAATCGAGGCTTTCAGAAAGATAAAAAAAAGAAAAGAGAAAGAATGGCCTATGAGTAAATCTAGGTGATAAAATTTAAAAGAAATTACATTATATCTGCTTATAGCTTGGTAAATATTACGTGAAGTTATTTTGATTGTTTTTGATAATATTTCTTTAGAAATGGTCAAGTGTTTCTAAAATATTTTGAAGTGTATTTTAAGTAGCAAGGACCCTTTAAATCCTTTTCATCTTGTTTTTTGGAGTATTAATATCCTTCGTCAAGTCTTATTTCTGGATGATTTGTCATGACTAGACTAGTCGCCTAGAAATTCATGTGGAAAGGGGCTAATGACCAGAGCAGACGATACCCCTAAAACTTAAAAAAAAATATATATAAAATAATAATAAATTTAAACGTAGGCCAAAACATGGGTTACATATAAAGTAATGATCTTAAAGAAAAATAATTTATCAAGAAGGAAAGAAAATAAGCATAAATTATTTATTGAAATCGCAGACATAGGAGAGAAACGATGTCATGCAAATCTGAGTAGAATATCTGACTAATAGCATTAGATTTAATTCTGGTAGTAGATACTGTAGTAAAATTTTCAAAAGTTCACACCTACGAAGCACTAAACCCCTTGTAGGGTGGAGGTTAGCGTTCAAAGGATGGAAAACTCCTCTGAGACACTGACTAAATTTTAATATTATCATCGCCCCCCTATGAATAAATCTATGAATAAATTTGACGATTATTGATCGAGTTGATCTTGAATAATTATTCCAAACGCCAAAGCACGCACCCATGCTCACACTAATACACCAACGATCTCTTCTCTTTTTTTATTTGTCAACGTTTCATGACCAATGAGTCCAGAAAATCAAAAAAGGCGACAAGATGAGTTTTAGCGCGATTATCACACTTTCCCCTTGTTATAATACAATATACAACTTGCTGCCAAGAGAGCAGTAACATTCCAAATATTTCAAAAAATTTGCAACCTACTAATGGCCTCAATGTAGAAAGTCCTTCCAAAATAATCGTTAACAGTAAAGGCATTTAAACAGAAAATATGAATAAAAATTCAATAATTGTAATCGAATTTAGGACATACACAGTATATGCAGCAAGACCTATTAATAGAAAAATTCGAAGTCGTAATTAATCCGACAGATCTATCAACAACCAGAGTAAAAAAAAAAAAAACAGCATCATATCTGAAGAAGTTCGGATAATCATACGAATTTCAATAATCAATATTTAATAAATGTAACTCGGACAAATAAATTCCAGAGAATCGAACAAATTTTAGAATGCAATAGACAGATCACGAAGGAAAATTAATTTCCTCTTTCCTCAATTTGGAAAGATGTGTTTCCTCAATTACAGCTTTTCCTTATTAAAAAGTGATGGGCCACTGACGTTTACCTTTACAAAATTCCAGAGAGGGATGGAAGTAATAAATCGCCTTCTGTCAATCTCCTTTCCCGTACGAGTGCGTATTCTTGTATAAACATAAGCATCGTTATAGGTTAACACCTTCTACCCAATTAAACTCCCATTGCCATATTTTATGCTAAACCTTATAACATTTTTACACAAATAACACAATCAGAGAAACTGCTAAGAAAGAATACATGAACACGTAATACCATTATACAACAAAATTCAATAACAAAATATGAACAATAATAATAATATTAATAAAGTGACTACATACCACAAAACCCGGTAAATTGTGTTGAAAGTTTGTAATTATTTTCAAACTCACCTGCAAATTAAAAGGAAACGTTAAATGATTATAAATAAAACATAAAAGTTAATGTAATAATTAAGTTAGAGTAGCTAAGCATTAAGCATTAAGCATTAAATTATTAAGCTAATTTATAGTTAATTATAATTGGGGACCTCTGTAAAAATGCTTCCGCTTTCTCCAGAAGGTTCTGTTTTTAAAACCCGCTCAATGTTTGGCACACGGTACAAATAGCGAAGAGGAAAATACAAATTTTTTAATTCAAGGTTAAAAAACAATAAATTTAAAAAATTGGTTGGATGTAATGAAGACGTAATTGTTCTCGCATGAAGTAGAAAGCTTTAAGACGTAAAACAATTAATTTTATTCATTAAAACACAATAATATACTATCCACTTAAAACAAGAAATATACTCATATTATCATTTATTTTTATTTTTTTACCCAAAAACATATTTTCTTTAATTTTTAACATCAAGGATAAATAATACGCCTTTATATTTCAAAGGTCATCATATATTATAATTTTCAACTCTAGTTAGAATCTATTTCAGTTTTGATTTTTCTTTTTATACATTATATTATTCCATTTAATACCACATACAGAAATAAAATATAACGGAAGTACAATTTAAAATGACATACATTGATAAATAATGTTGATTGTTTAAATATCAACATCTTTACTTTATTTCTATTATAAGAGCTAGATACTATATTTTATTAGGTAGATATAAAATATTTAATAAAGAGAAACAGCCCAGATTTCAAGCATGCATCACTATCGTCGCCGTAAAACCTACCGGAATTAATAGTGACATGCAAATAAACTCTTTCTGTGTTAACATAGATGCTGTAATATTTAAACATGCACAGTATACGGTAGAAAATAGAGGAAATATCTTTTACTAACCTAACCTTAACCTTAAATTCTGTAATCGTATACTTTTAACGAACTTGAACGGTGTGCAGCACATCTAGGTTAACATGCAACTGGGAATTATGCAATCTAATCGAACTTCTCTTTCCACAACAAAGTGTATTTATTCCGAACAAGTAACGTAAATAACTGATTATAACTAATATTTAATACAGTCTTATACATTATCCGAGTACCTGTAGTACCATGACACTGGCTTTAAAACTCTGCAACAGTACTGATACCAGTGTGGCATACACTTTAAAGAAAAATAATTTTATTAGCAAAGATTTAAATGAGGCACTTAAAAAAATTATTGAAACACTTCCGTACTATAATATAATCATAATGACCTTATTTATAATTTTTATTGCTAAAGCGTAAAATGAAATAACGACGTATTTATTGTACTACCATGTTGCATTAAAAAAAGTCAGCAAGAGCTTTATTCGTTGTTTTATTGACAAATAAAACTTAAATAGTTCATGCAAACATTTATTACTAATTTTATTACGTAAAATATAATTCAGTATTGGGAGTCTAGATGAAAAACTTATAATGCAGTGGAATTCTTCATAGGCCACATAATTTTGGGGACAGACTCAGATTTCTTAAGAAGCCTAGCATGTTCTCAAGGTAGGACCTTAGTCATGGAAAGAATAAACAATATTATAATAAACTGGAAAATAAGAGAACATTTAAGAACCGTTCACAAACTATTTTTACATAAAATCTAAAATTAGACGAACACTTCAGTTAGAGTAATAAACACGATTTTTGGTGTTTTATTGTTCCTAATATAACTTTTAATGCTGAATTCAAAAATATAATCAAATTTTTTCATCACCCACAGATTTTGTGCTTTTGCGGAATTTTATATATATTTCTAAGAGAAACTTAGTACATAAAATAATAATTTTAATTATTTCTAATAGAGGTTGGGGTACAATCTTAACATTATGAAGGCAATAGCTATATATCCATGATGATTCATTTACTTTGTAGGTTCTGACATGTCGGCACAGAGCAAACAATTAACACACTGCTAAACACACACATACACACACACTGGTAAACGTTCGCTGTGTACGCAAACAATGTGGTTTCATTCTGCTTTGTGATTCATATCTACTAATTCAAATGTGTTGTGGGTTAGTGAATAAATATGCCAAGAAAGTGCGTTAATGATCCGTATAACTTTTGTTATGTATGTGGGGATTTAAAGAAGTTTGACTCCACTAGTTCAAAAATGTTGTGGACTATATTTCGACTGTAAAGTTGGAGATAAAGATAAGCACTGGCCTCCTCATCTGCTGTTCGATCTGTGTGAAACGACTGACTGATTGGGTTACGGGTTATCGGGAAATGAGTTTTACCACAACAGTGCGGCGCGAACCACAAGACCCTTTGTCCGTTATTTCTTTGTATCTTATTTCTTATTACAGAGATAAAAATATTAAGTAGTAAATCCAAATACACAGTGCAGTAGTCGAATTTATAATTTGCTCTAAGGCCAGTGCTTCGTGGTAAGGTCTTTATCGCATCTTCCAACACATCTGACTTCCTTCAGAAGATAAATCGGAATATGAGGCAGACACTGAAAGAATATGAGAAGAAAGGTGATCCTAATTTTAAAGCAGAATTCTCTTCTCGTGGTAACTCAAGGTGTATTGAACTTGTTCGGGATTTGAACTTGTCGAAGAATCAAGCCGAGCTTTTGCAATTTAGGCTAAAAGGATGGAATCTTTTCCATACTGGCACTAAGTGTGTTTCTTTCATAGTCGTCAGGAGGAGTTTGAAAATTTATATTCTGAAAAAAAAATACTTTACTGTACTGTAGCAATATTTGTCCTGTCAAGGACATTACATCATGAACACAATTCTACAGAATGGAGTCTATTATTTGCTTAATAATAAAAAAAAAAATTCTTCAAAAACTAGATTAGCAACTATCGTTTTGCACAATGGCAACAAATTTCCTGTTGTGCCTTAACTTATGCAACTAACATGAAAGAAACATAAGACAATATGAAACCCCGTCATAAAAGATTCTGTACAAGTACCGCTGAATTATATATTGCTACTTAAAAGTTTCTGCGTTATTAATGAGTTTTCTGTTCAGCTAAACAAAATTTTGTTTTTTTTGTGAGAATAGGACATCAGGGTCAAGACTAATCATTATATCAGAAAGGAATGGCCAAAGCATGAAACATTTACGCGTGAACAGAAAATGTAGTACATTACCTGCTAGTTAACTCGGAAATTATTCTCTTATTTCCACTCCATATAAAATTAGGGTTTTTCAAACACTTATTAAGACGATGGAAAAAAATGGTGCTGGATTTCATAATTTTAAATAAAAGTTTTCCTAGTGAAAGAATGTTTGTGAGTCCCCAGGTAAGAACTTAGACTAGATATAGATGCAAAATCAAAAAGTTGACGTGGAAGTAAGTTAAACGTATTGTGCACAGGACGTATGTCACAGAAAACAGGTACCAGCGACGTTAGAGTGCAAGAAAGCACGCAGATATTGTTTGACGCTAAAGAGGGATGTTTCAGATGACAAACACAAAAGGAAAAAACAAACACCAAGTTTTAGACAAGTTAAATAGTTTCCTGCATGTATGTAAACTCTTACATTTCTTTCAATAGATGGGTGATGGAGAAAATTTATTTATATTATTGAATCCAGCGTGAAAAATTCTATCAGTCACATATTTTGTTTCTTAAAACAAAAAACCAGTTTAATTTTGTTCCTCAGCATTATTAAATATCCAACATCATTAGACAATGGAGAAATATATAAAGGAAAATTAATAAATAGAAACAAAGTTATCATATTAAAGGTTTTTTCAAACACTAAGAAGGGAATTTTTTATAGTGTTTTAGAAAATAAATAAAAAATATAAACGGCTGCTATCATTTTAATGAAAAACAAAAAGCGTAAATCTAAGTTAAAATCATCAAACCTTGATATTAATTGTAATCTCATCCTAATCTCAGCCTCTTACATAGATTTATAAATATAAATAAATAAAATATATTTATAAAATAAATAATACGAAAATACTATTAGAGATACTCGTTTTATAGTGTTCCGTAGGTAATGTTAAACTTCAGTTAATTTTTGTTATTATTTCTTTCTTTCCGTTTTATTAGTACAAACTGCTTACTGTTCACTGATAATTGTTTAACTATCGAAATGGACAGCTAGTTTTATATTTAAATACAACAATTTTGTAAACTTTTTAGAGGGGTTTTGCATTCCACTTTATTACAATAACCTTTTAATAAAACTCTTTATTTGTAATTACATTAAAATATGAATTTAAGCCGTCTATACAAAATCGTACATCAGTAATGTGCTGTTTTAACCTCCCATGGGAATGCGGGTGGAATGAATGCCCGTTGCCAGGATAGGGGCTGAATTTCTGTTTTAAATGGGGTTGTTTATCTCTTTCTTCGCTACCAAATTACATTACAGACGGATATAATCACAGAGGAACCGCGCATAAGACGATAAACAACTCCATTCAAACATGACTTCACCATTTATTCCACCTTACCAACTTTTATTATCTCATCTGACATTCCTTTATACTCTTCCCACCCAATGGTTTTTTTGTGAGTTTTTTAGGTGCTTTTTGGATTCTGGGAGCTGAATGATTGCCATCGTTATGGTTTAGCACTGTCAAAAAAGTTGTCCGCATTTTTTATTTACAATCAGTGACTGTAAGAAAAGCCCAACTTAGATCTGATGTTCTCAGCAAATAAATAAAACGTACCAATAAAATGCAAAGATATTAAAATAAAGACCATTTTGTGGTAATTCTTTGGCCCATTTTAGGGTAATTATTTTGTTTCAAACATATTATCATAGATCCTTCGTAATATTTACTACTTTTTTAATGAAATTATTATTAAATACATTTCATAAAATAATAAATGCTTTTTTTTAAATGTTAATTATAATTATTTCAGTTCTATTCACATAATATTTTCATCATTTTGTGTGACATTTTAAACTTCGTTTAAAATAGTTTTATTTGAAATGGTTCTTTCGTAGATCCTCTTATCCTTACATAAAAAAGACGCATCATTTTAAACCAATAACAACGAAGATTATATTTATATTTTATAAATATATATTTATATTTATATTAAAAATATAAATTTATATTTATATTTTTCTTAAGCATGAAAAAATAACAATCGTCAATAATAAATTAACTAAGCTAATGATGATGGGGAGGTTGTGCAAGTTCTCGATGCGTTCGGACGTGTTTTTCCCGCTCCGTATTTCTGCAGTTTTCCTTACGGTTTTGTATTACAATTTAGTTGGTTTTTTTCGTTTTGGAGTTAATTTTGTTGTTTTATTATTTTTAGTCCTTTTGTTTGGTTTTTTCTTTTGTTTTAAATATTATTTTCTGGTGTTTGGTGACCAATGACTATTTGCTTGGTTATACAGCTGTTAGTATTAATTTCTTTAGTTTGATTACATTCGTTTGTTGGTTTTATTTAATTTTACACTTTTCTGTAATTTATTTGTTGTTGTTGGACTATGACCGAGCCAGATCGGTCCGGAAACACATCCTCCCCTCCCCTGTTGAAGGAGATTTTACTCCCGCTATGAGAAGACGAAGGAGGGGTACTTCTCGGGTTTTGGTACGTGAGATCCCCTTGGGACAGCAGCGGGACCGATAGTGGGGCGGAAATGGAGATTGCGGGATTTCGGCATGAGGAGCGACTGATGGAAAACGCAGAGAAACCAAGAAGAAAGACACGTCGGCTCGGCGGCGGGCGTGGACAGGCTATCGCTTCACCGGTTTTAGCCGCTGGGGGTTTCGCAGGTGGTAGCGGCCTTGTGGAGGACTTCCCGCCTCTTCCAGTAAGTTCTGATGATGATGTGGTGGTGGGGCAGGGAGTTTCAAAGACATCGGGAAAACGGAGTTTGCGCCATTCTCCAACGGTTGCTGAGGGAGCAAAGAAGTCCAAGGCTGGTGGTAGGAATTTGTTGTACTCCCAAGAGAAGGCATCTGAGTTGGAGAAGTGTGGGTTATTCCAGGACGTCTCGCGCATGGTGGAGGGGTGACGGAGGAAAGAGGAGTGCAGGTGGTGCAAAGAGTCTTACGTTAGGGAGTTAAGCTCGTTTGTGGGGTAGCATATGAACACAAAAGTAAAGATCAAGAAGTGTTCCGAACGTATGGATGCCTCTTTCGTATAAAGAAAATTTGTCAAGATGTTCTTGATGAAATAATCAAGAACATCTCAAGAGCGAGCCTCAACTCGGCCGCGTACGGTGGAAGAGGCCACCCAGATATATTTCATTTTCATGGACATGGCTTCGCAGACTCCAGCCGCCGGTCTTGACCGGACTCCGTTCTGGTCAGGTGCGGAGCTCCTCGAATAATTGATGATTGTGTTGCTGACGGAGACCTTGAGAGACGGGTCCTTCGGGGCTGGCCTGAGGATGTTTTCCAATCTTCATTCCTGGTGGAGGACGGACACCGCTGGGGTAGAAGAAGAAGAATGTATTGGATTTGAATGGATAATTGATCTGGCGGATGGGATCGACTATCCAAATTACACTAGTATTTCGTAAAGCCACCATGAAGTGGGGACGTGGCTCGTTTAGTAAAATTGTCGGCGGGCCAAGTCCTTGTTGTACAGCCATCTGCTCGAGATCTGTCCGGGGACGGCGGTGGTTCCAAAGTTGACCTTGGTGGTACTGATTACGCCCTAATAATTAACTCGGCCGCTGGGAGCCATGAGAGGCCTCCTTTGTCTACCGGTTGGTTCCTCAGGTGATGAATATTGGGGACAGTCGGGTGACGTGTTTTTCAGGACCTCGGGGCGAGTTGAGCAACTTTTGCACTGCACAGTTGAATATTTCAGTCGACAGATCGGGAAGAAATACTTTGTCACCTGTTAGTGTCGATACAGAAGGCTGTCGGCAGAAAACGGCAGATAGGCCCGCCGACGACGACAGTGGTAGACAAAGTCGAGGGGAAAACTTACGCTGACATCCTCCCTTACTGAAAGGAGCTGCGTCGCCAGGTAAAGTCAGGGTCCTCTCTGCGCGTGAGGGTCAGGGTGAGGACCTCCATCCAAGTTCAGGTCGATAGTGGTACTGCTGAACGGAAAAGGAAAGCAAGAATATTTCTTCAAAGGTCGAGGGCTCCACTACGGCTCTGACAGAGTGAAATGGTAGGAGAATCCCCGCATCCTTATAAAGGATGTAGATGTACTCACCACTCGGATGAGGTCATTGAGGAGTTTCGGAAAATCACGCGGGAGTCAGTGTCAATCGACATTATGTCCATGCGACCGGCCAAGGGGCGACGCTGATGGTCACTGTGGCTGCGCCGCCCATCCTTACGGATAAATTACTGGTATCCGTATTGGATGAGTGGCTTGTAGAATTATGAGACGTTCATTCGACGACCTTTGTTTTCGCTGGAAGCCAGGCCACAGAGCCAATTCGTGTACAGGGCCAGATCGTAGTAGCCACTGTTTCATCTGTGGTGAGGCCGGTCATCACGAAAGGACTGCCGACGAGATCGGTGTCCTTCCTGTCATTTGCATGGACATACACCCGGGGATAGAGGATGCAAGTCTTCACCTGCGATATGAAAATGTGGCGCCTGCTCAGTGCTGATGGGTGTCTGCGGGGGACAGTTCCGTCCAGGAAGGGCGGGAGGCTCCGGCGTTGCACCATCAATGATTGGACGGGGACTCTTTCGCAGCATCTCAGGGGAAGGAAATGTAAGACCGTAGCCCCGATGGTGGTTCCCCATTATAGGCAGAGCATAAAGACCGGAGTTATGGTGAGGGGACCCCTTTAGTGAGGGGGGTCCTCTCATTAGAGGTGTGGCATGTACTGCAAGACCAAGTTCTGAGCGGGATCTTGTGTTCTGCCCCCCCGGAATTGAGTTATGCTTAAATGCGTGTCTGACTCTGGAGAGGGGGGGGGGGTAAATAAAGGTGAACAAAAAAAGCTAATAATCAATAAACAAAAAAATGTGGCTAAATTACTTTATTAAAGTAAAAAAAAATCTTTAAAAAAATCTCAAGCTTCTTCTGTAGCTGTAAAAATGTTCCAACATAAAAAGGAGGAGGCGATCTCCCAATTAAAAAAAAAAAAAACAATTAGTTACAAAACACAAAAAATTTATCTTTTTTGAAATTAATTTTAATAATAAACGGAACAGGGAAAAATAACATGAATTAAGTCCACGAATAATAGATTATTTGAATATTTTTAATTTATAAGAAGTTACACTAAAAGACAAAAATGATAACATGTAACAGCTAACGATCAAAGATTTTAAGAAAATTGAATGCTTTATCGAAAATTATCGATTCCAGTAATCTCATATCAAAGTTCTTATCAAGATTGAAGTGAAGTTCTTACATTTTAATTTTTTCATTCATAATGCATCCACTTCAATTTCAATCATCCTTTCTTTCTTTATCAGCAGATATAATAAAAGGTAAAATAAAGACAATAGTAATTTGAATATTGGATTTCAGAAATAAAATCTACTCAGTGGGAATAATAAAATCCACATTTATGACGTAAAAAGATATTAAGAAATATAAAATGTAGCTTAAGATAAAATGATAGCTTAAAATATAAAATGATATTAAGATAAAAATGTAGCTCTGCTATATCAATCTAATTTTTAAAAAATTCACAAACTTTATTAAAAGTGAACAAAATGAGATTTTTATTTTTATTATATAAAATTATAAGTAGAAAAAATAATAAGATTTAGACTTAAATTACAATAACAGTTAATATTCTTAATGCTCTTTATTTGAGTGGTTTTAATATGAAATCAGACTGAAGATGCACTCGAAAAGACAGGTAAGTTAATTAATCTTCGGAAAGGATGGGTGGCACCTATAATCAATAACGTATTAAACTGCATTTACATTAATATATGAGCACAATTGAATAACTATATATAATTTTTATTTGCAATATAGCCTTATATAACAGAACGCCGATTATCTAGAGTAGATCACAAATAATAGAATTATCTTCTCGCTGTTTTATAAATCAGATTAAAATTGTTTTAAAGAAAAATAACGCTACATGATGTTTGAATATTTTTTGATACGATAAAATCAGTCGTATGTAAATAACAGAACATTTAAATAATTTGACTGCTACAATGGTTTTAAATCGACATTATAATACTAGGCAGAGAGTGGAAAAATGAATTACGGTTGAAAGAAGTGATATCAGTCTTTTCAGGCGTTATTTTAAGTATGTCAGACACAAGCTGTTTTACACAATACCCAGGGAATGGCTAAAAGAGAAACCATCTGGTGCAGATCTCCAGTGTTGACTTAATATGTGGGAAAATTTTTATAACTTTATCGACCGTCTCGTCACAAATAATACATAATAGTATTATATAAACAGATTTAAGAATTTTGTATTTAATAAAACCAGGGCTTATATTTTGTATTTATAAAGATTTATTTTTATTTTTCTCTTTTATTTTAGATTTATTTCATAGTATGTTGGGTAATTGCAAAAACGTAACGGATTAGCAATTAGAAAAGTCAATGTTACCAAAGACAATATCTAAGAGAGCTCTGAATCAGCGCACAAGCATTACCTTTAGCCGGGCAATAACGTAGAAAGTTTTACTTGTACGAAGTAAAGGAAGTATTGTGATCACGAATAATTTCGATTTTCAGATTTCAATGGAAATATCCATTTTGACCATCCCTGAATTCATTTTGACTGGTTTCGGTGTGACATCTGTACGTATTTATCTCTCATAACTCAAAGACGATTAGCCGTAGGATACTGAAATTTTGGACTTAAGACTGTTTTAACATCTAGTTGGACACCTCCCCTTTTGATTGCCATCGACTGAACCAAAAGTGTTCAAAAAAGCCCAAAATCCAAAAAATTGGATTTTGAACTTTTTCTTAAATGCAGTAATAAGCTCTCATAAGCTCTCAATAAGAGGTTTTCATAGATATATCGTGGTATTTATTTTCATTGGTTTCAGAATTATAACTAAATAAAAATTTAATTAATGAAATATTTGGATCTTACAAGAGAAAGGCACATCGGTTCAAATCTGACTTCATCTCCTTTTTTTAACGTTAAATATATTGATTTATCAATAATTATTAACCTCTGATTGTAAAAAAAATGTGTATATGTAATTTAATATGGGTACAAGGA
The DNA here is from genome assembly GCF_047948215.1 of Lycorma delicatula. Lineage (NCBI taxonomy): Eukaryota > Metazoa > Arthropoda > Insecta > Hemiptera > Fulgoridae > Lycorma > Lycorma delicatula. The sequence continues at coordinate 129,780,072 of NC_134457.1, forward strand.
AGCCAAGTAGTGTCCACATCAGATTTTTTAAATTCATTAAAAGATTGTAATCGGAGTTTTAATTAGCTAATTATTTATAATTCGTTATGAATATTACCTTCAATTAATTCTTTGTTTTCATTTTATTAAACTTATTTTTTAATCATTATTGTACTGAGTAAATAACTTTTCAATATTGTATTTTCATGTAAGGACGTTATGAAGTATTAAACCAAGCCGTTAATTGAACTTAAAAAGTAAAAAAAAAAAAAATGCTTCATATGAAAAAAATAATGGTAGAAATTTATCTAATTATTTGAGATTCCGATTATTTCAACTAAAAAGTAACAATACAAAAAGAAAGATACTTAGAATTTTATATAATCTAAAATCAACAATATTTGCCAGATATTAAGAAAATTAATTACGTTTAATGGCCATCTCAAAACATATTTACAAATTTAACAGAATGTATATAGTACAGCCGCCATACATTATTATCTGTTCAAGAGCGAGCGGTTAAGAGCAGAAGCAACATGGTTCAATGAGATTCACTAAAATTACGTTTTATCTCAACATAAACAAAAATAAACTAAGAACTTTCATAATGATATGCATTTACACAATTATACGTACTGTTTTCTGAATTATAATGAATATAAAATTTTTTAATTTTTTTTTAAATTTTTGTAGCTTTTGCAAAAATATATAAAACATCCTTTTCTGTTTCAACAAAATTTTAATGTTATTTTTCATATAGCTAACTGGGAATTTTGTTTAGATTATTATGATCCAGATTATGAACTCAACATTACAGTAAACTAAAAAATAAATTTTCATATTTTTTTCATGAAATTCTTTAAAAAAAGATCATTAGTAGCATTTAGTACTGTCACCATTCGGATTTTAATTATTATTATTAGATTTTTCAAAAATCATATGAAATCAGTAATTCTGCCCCTTATACAAACTTAATTATACATAATAAAAATATTAGTACATCCTCATTTCAACGGAGTAGCTGAAATCATTCGGATTACTGTAAAAGGCCCAACACAAATATTTTAATGTTCAAATAATAAAATGGCATTTTTTTACAAGTAAAAATTTGACAATAAATATATAAATGATGCGACAGAAAAATCGAAAATCTTTATCAGTTTGGTAAGTTATCGGTTCAAATTTTTGATAATTAAGAATTAACTACAAGCATAAAATAATAAGATATAGAACATGATTAGCATATACAGAGTGTATCACGAAGTTCTCCCGGGTCTTTCATAGCTTATTCTACTCTTGAAGATAATTGAATAATTTCATATAGACATGTGAACTAAAATGCTTCGTTAGCGAGTTTCGGCTAGTGAAAGATTCGCTCGGATTTCAGCTACTCCGTTGAAATAAGGATGTACTAATATTTTTATCATGTATAATTAAGTTTGTATAAGGGGCAGAATTACTGATTTCATATGATTTTTGAAAAATCGAATAAATTAGACCCCAGAACCGTAACTGAAGTAAATTTTGAGAAATATGGGATGAAAACCAATAAATTGGGGTAAAACCCCCTGTTTTTTTACGTTTGATGTACAATAACTTTATTAAATGTGTAATTAACACATAAAACTTTAAAAAAAACTTGTAGAAAATTTAATTCTAAACAAAATGATGTAAGATATGAAATAAAACAAAGAAAAATTAGAAAAATTCGAATTTTATTTAGAAACAGTATATTACTTTGTCAGAAAAGTACTTATTTAATGTAAACAAAAACTAAATTCTTTTAAGGTGGTGTGAAACTTTTGCAAAGAATTTACTATTAAACATTGCTTTTAAAAGAAAAACTCGAAATTACATAACAATAACAAAATAATAATAATTAAGTCAAAATTACTTACATAATTTTTTTTTTTATTAATGACAAATACAATAAATTATTTAAAAAATATTATTTCAAAGTTTGCAATAAAACAACGGCTGATCAACAATGTGCAATACTGTATTAGTGTTTAAATCATTCTGTAAGGTACATTAAGTATATCGGGTTCAATGAGCTGTGCTGTCGGTAGCGAAGGTTTTCTGTGAATTTAGTTTGAACGTGATCGATTTGCAATTGAAATAATGCCGAAGTTCGTATTTACAATAGGGGAATACGCTGATATGGTATTCATTGTGGCTGTGTGCGACGGTAATGCTGCAGCTGCTGCGGTTGAATATGAAATACATTTTCCAAATCCCAGAGCGCCAGATCCCAAAATAATTAGCACGACCTTTTGCAATTTTCGGGAAACAGGTACACAACATAGTATTTGTACTAGCTATGAACGAACTATCTTTTCAACACGACGCTGTTATTGACGGCGCTGTTATCAGCGCCGTCCAGGTGTCATAACATGACGTCTTTCCAACCGGATCGGAGTTTTGCATTTGATGGTTTAGAGGACATTTAAACAAAACAAATTTTATTCTTATCATAAACAGTCAGTTCCAACATCTACATCCATGAAACGGTTACTTCGCTTGGAGTTCTGCAACTGCTGGAATACAAATTGACATCTCTACAATTATGTTTTGTTTACTGACGAGGTAAATTTCACTCGAGATGGCGTCAAACAAATTTTACAATGAGCATACATGGGCAGAAGTAAATCCTCATGAAACGGTGGAAGACAATTTTCAACATCGAATTAGCGTCAATGTATGGGACGGCCTGCATCATAATCAGCTGGTTGGACCGTTCATATTACCTGGAAGCTTAAATTCTGAGGACATTTACACTTTCTTCAAAAATAATTACCGCAGCTGTTTGATGTTCTTCTAGAGCTGAAATGCAAAGTATACTTCCAGCACGATGGAAGTACCTCCCCGCTTTTCTAGTGCCGTTTCCATTTACTTAAATCATCATTTCCCTGAGAAACGGATCGGTCGTGGAGTTCCACATTCCTGGCCATACATCTCTAAATTTTTGCGTCTGGGAATAGATGAAAAATACTGTATACAAAAAAAATTATACTCTCTTGAGGATTTAATTGTCTGCATTATGGATGTAGCTGAGCAACTTAAAGATAGCCCTGAAGAACTAAAACAAGCAACAAAAGCAGTTCAAAACTGAGAAAGAAATTTGTTGAAAATGTCGCAAATTGTCCCATTTTTAAACATTTATTATAAACTGGTACGTGTAATGTACTTTGGTCTAGTGTACTGTTTCTAATAAAATTCAAATTTTTCTAAATTTTGTTTTATTCAAGTTTCTTAAACCATTTTGTTCAGAATTCTATTCTCTACAAGTTTTGTTTAAAATTTTTACATTTTTATTACCCATTTAACAAAGGTTTTGTACGTCAAACATAAATAGAGGATTTTTACTCCAATTTAATGGGTTTCATCCCATATATCTCAAAACCTATTGCAGATACGGTTCTGAAATCTAATTTATTCTATTTTTCATGTCAAAAACCACAAGAAATCAGTAATTCTGTCCCTTAATTAAAATTAAAAAAATTTCATTACGACTTCATTATATAGGGATAGCTGAAATCCGAGCAAAATCTTTCACTAACCGTAACTCACAAACGAAGAATTTTAGTACATATGTTTACATGAAATTTTTCCATTATTTTCACGAGTAGAATCTGTTATGAAAGTTCCGAGAACTTCGTGGTATAACTTGTATACCTCTGCCGCTCAGAATTATCCTTGTTCAAATCTGATTATTGGTAAAAAAATGGTAAAACTATTTTTAAGATGATTTGAATAATCGTCATATTATGGCCGTAGAATTAAATTAACAGTACAATTTCATATATAATGTCAACCTGATGTTGTAGATGACCTAACTGAAATTGGTACTAAATAAATTAACCTTAACCTAATTCAGTAAATTCCCTAATTAACCTAATTCAGTAAAATATGCTTGCAGTAATTAATAAATTATGAAACGTTCTACTTTAATACAAAGCCTCCAAAGAATTTCAGTAATGGTTAATTACTAAATTGTATTTTGAAAAATGTGCTTCATAATCAGATGAAAGAAGTTGTACTTAAAAAAAAAAATGTAAAAACAAAACGTGAAATAAATGACGTAAGAACAAGAAATTTTCAGTAAAGAATGGCCAAAGTACCCAACTGTTAAGGCGGTTGAAACGAAGAAATTAACGGATCCTACCGAAAAGTTACAATTTATCTCTCTATATGATTATAATGTGTGATCTTATAACTATCATCGTTGTTTAAAATTTATTAGGTTTTTAACTCCCTAAATTCCTTCCGTTTATTTAAAAATTTATTCCCATTACAGTTTCTATATATAGTCGAATATGTGGAAGTCAAATACATTTCATTAACATCTTTCTTTACGAGAAGAGAACCTTCAAGGATCAGCTAAATTTATTCTGTAAAGCTTACTTATGTGAAGGAATTTATACATAAAGAATTGTTTTTAATTACAAAATAAAGCAGTAGCTTTATTTTGTAATTAATTAAAAACAATTATAAACATATAAACAATTAAAAACAATATATAAACATTTATATTCTAGTTTATTTATTAGACTAAATTGCTCGAAATTCCTTTTACAATTCGTAACACATTTTTTCACTAAATAAATATTTGTAGCGTAAAATCTTCATGTTACGGTTAATATATTTTAAGTTTATGTATGTCCAGTTTCTATTTGGTTATTTAGAAAGTGAGTATCTTTATAAGATATTAACCACGAAGGTGTCATATGGTCTCCGCTATTAATTGCCGGTTTACACCCAATATTATAATTAAATAGCCTAGTAATTATGTAAATGGTCAGCTCTGACAGTAGATCAAATTCCCTTGAGTCCTCTCACTGAACTCTATTCAGTCGACCGATGGGTACTTGGCGACAAATTGGTTATGTAATAGAATAGAAAAAGATGAAAATGCGGGTTCTCGGCACCTTAAAATGGAGGCATTCAGTCTAGATATGGTAACTCCAACAGAAGGGTTCCTGGTTCTCCACGTTGAGAAATTAGTCTGTATTCTATCCATGTAATAAAAATTGGTTTACTCATACTGCCATAACATTTTTTTCTGAACGGACATATTTCTTTCACACATTTTTTAACTATTATCTCTAAAAATCATTATTAACTATAAGAATGATAATAATTATTTCGTTAATTAATTATAAACTTCTTTGATGCTATTTTGATATATATTGTTCCACGATTTTCTTCGTCCTTCCGGTAAAATGCTGGAGCAGTTATTTTTGTTATCCATGGTGTAGTACACATGTAACATTCCTGAAGTGATCTCCAATTCGTATAAAATGTATAATTATAAATGTCAATGAATTATTATTTTTTTTTTTTTTAATTTATTTTATTCAAGAAAAATAAAAATATCTCAACTCAACGTTATAGACGTAAAAGAGCAACGAAATGCAAAGGAGATGGTCGTTCTGCATACATGTACTGTCAACATATTTAATTTTCTAAATTCAACTATAGAATAAATTTCAACATTAACCTGCCGTTGTAAATTCTTCATTTGTAAAGTGAATAAATAAATTAATAAATAATAATAAATTTATTAATTAATTAATAAATTAATTAATATGAAAGCGAAATAGTGTCATACTGAAAATGTAGGCTTAAATACAAAGTAACCGTAATAATTCCTAAGAATGTAGCTTGTGAACTGAATAAATCACTCAAAAACCATATCTACAACTTCTTTTCAGTTTTGTATCAACAAATCTATCTATTATTCTGCCGAGATAAATTAAAAATAATATATTCCAGAAAGTACCTTCAAAACTGATAAAGTAAAAAATTTAAACCAAAATGAAAAACGTTTTCGATCTCAATAAACTAAAGAAAATTTGGAAATTTTCCATTCGATGATATAACATCTTTTAAAGGACGTATCTGCTGATATACAAAATGTCACATAGTAACTCATTTTTTCTTAAGGATCTTACTTTTAACCATCACTTTTAAGTTTAACTCTGTTTTAAATAATCTCCTTGTCACAATTTTTTTATTTCTTAATGAACGTGAAAATAGTTTATAAAAATTTTAACAATTAGAGCATAATTTACAACAGCGTAAAAAAAATTGAATAAATAATCCGATAACAAAACAAAACAGTGAACAAAAACAAAAGTTATTATAAAATAACTTTTCATCTAAAGTATATTTTTATCTAAAGGAAAAAGGCATTTTTATTCTCCCTGCAATATTGGTACTCCTACATCGGTAAACAACCTGTATGTGGGTGTTTGTTATTCTGTTTTACAACGGTCGAGAGTATGTGAATTCAAATGATAAAGTATCTGATCTAGCTAACAAAGAGAAGTGGGAAATTTATAGAAAGATGTTTTTAAAATTAAACAAATATGTCGATTGTAATTAAAAGTAATTAAAAATGGTGTGTAAATTACTTTGTGTGTATTTAATGTAAATTAAAATGGTGTGTAAGTTTTTCTTTAAAATGAAATTACTTCAAAAATCTATATTCGACTGTACAAATCAAGTTTTATTTTATTTTTAACTACCATCCAAAATTTTATAGATCAGTTAATTATAAAAAGACTGATAAAAGAGTTTGTTAAACGTTCCATATGAAAAATTTTAATTAACAAGAACTTAACTTTGAAATATTCATAAATATACACAGCTAAAATAAACGAATAAATGGAGAATCAAATACTGAACAGAATAAACTTGATTAATTCTATCAAAGCGATAAGGAGAATCAATGCTTAAAGCAAATTCGCAGTTGAAAATTGGAAAAATTAATTGATCACCTATAAAAACACATTTTGAAAAGCAGAGTTATGATAAAAGTAAGCGATACATTTATAGTTCGTAGAGTCAAACAATTTCAAGAATTACGATTGTAAATAAAATTCAATCAGGTTCTATGAAAATAATATACAATAAAAATTAATTTACAAGTAAATTACTTCCAAATAAAAACACAAAAAAACTTCTTTCAATTTTATTAATAATTTTATATTTTTAAAATATTATTTTCATGAACTTTATATGTAATTATTTTATCGGAATATGCCTGAAAATCTCATACATTTATTTACTTCATTTTTAAGCAATTATGGGTAAACCGCCTAACTTTGATGTAAATTTGTATTCAGAATAAAAAAATATGTAAATAGCGTTATCGTTATATAATACGTTTTTTATGAAGAAGATAACAAAATTTTCTACGACAATAAAATAACTTTTTTTTACAGAGCCTAAATAATTTAGTTTCATTAGTCCTTATTTTTTAAATAAATCCATCAAAAAGATGAATTAAATGTATCATCTAAAAAAAGAAGAGTTTTATCTAAAAGTAATTTAATGATTATGCAAGAATTGTACTCGTGTATAAATTGTGTACACGTACACAATTTTGATGTATACAAGATGTAAAAGAATATCTGATTTTCATAATTGTTGTGTCATAATCAGAGCCCAGCAAAAACTATTAAAGAAAAATTAATGAAAATGTGTGTGCGTGTCCTTTTTACGGTGTATGTGCATAAGTGCACACCAAGAAAAACTTTTTTAAAATTCCAATTTTAAATGGTTAAAATGGGGTAACATTAAATTTTACTATTTTTGAATTTCTCTGTAAAAATGAAATAACTTGATTTTTGTTGCATGTAATCTTCATGTGAATATCTTAAAAGTTATTTCTAGATTTTCATAATTGAACGTTGAAACAGATGAAAAGATAAATTTTCGACCAATGATTGCAAATTTTAGCCACTTCCAACTACGCTAATCGAGATATTTACTCGATTGGGCTTACAAATAGTCTTCAAATAAATATCTGAAAACCATTTTCGGGTTTTTTGAATATTAATATTTTTAGGGGTGAAAAACTTAATTTTTTTTTTCATTTTTGTCGTTATATCCTACGGCAACTGAATCAATTTTTATGAAATTTGGTAGCATAAGTGATGGTAATTTATTTCTGTATTCTGATTATGTGTTTCGTTAACGAAGGGAAATGCATATATATATAAATGTTAAGTTCGTTTGTGTACGCTTCAAAAACTCAAAATGTTCTGCACCGATTGAGCTCAAATTTTAGCACGATATATAACCCGCATCAAAGATTGTTTTCATCTATTTTTAATAAATCTATCTATTTTTCATTTGTACATTTTTAATTTGGAAATGTAAACAAAGGAAAACCAATCAGAAAAATACAAGATGGCCGCTGTCAAACACAACGACCAAATTTCTTTGAATTATATTTAATAGCTAAAACATCTGTATTTTATTTTTAAAAAAACACGATAAAAAAATTTAGCACGATACATAACCCGAATCAAACATTGTTTTCATCTATTTTTAATAAATCTATCTATCTATTTTTAATTTGTACAGTTTTTTAATAAATAAGAGGCTAATAAATCAGATGGAAATGTAAACAAAGGAAAACCAATCAGATCAATGCAAGATGGCCGCTGTCAAAAACAACGACCAATCACAAAGAGCCCGTATGGCCGTTGCCAATGTAAACAAAATCACAACTGATTAAGTTACAAATTTCTTTGAATTATATTTAACAGCTAAAACATCTGTATTTTATTAAGAAAAAACAAACACCCAATCAAAAAGAAAAGCCACCAAGAAGGATGACTTACAGTAAATAAATTAAAACACCCAACTTTCTTATAGCCCAGATAGACTTAAGACTATGCAAACAAAAAAAGTCGAAATAACCAAATACACAGAAAATAATATCCCTACATAATGACCAAAAAATCCTTTGTTAGATTAAATATTCACTTTTGTCTGATTTTACAGAAGGCATTTTACAACGAAGCATTGATAAATATTGAAGACAAGTGCTTAGCTAATGAAAATAAAGGTAAATTGGGAATGCCAGCACCCACCCGAGCTGCAATTGCTTCATTTGATGTGGATTTACGCTGTGAACAGAGTTACAACATTGGTGATCTTCAGTCATATGTCCAATCAAACATTCTCAAATTAACGCGTGAACAGAAAGGCATTTATGCTCGTATAATGCAAATGATAAATGACGGAGTTGTGGGGACCTTCTTCTTGGATGCGCCAGGAGGAACTGGAAAAACATTCCTCATTAGATTGATTCTAGCATCGGTTCGATCAAAAAATGACATAGCCTTAGCTCTTGCTTCGTCTGGAATAGCTGCGACATTGTTACCAGGTGGAAGGACTGCGCATTCAGCTCTGAAGTTGCCATTAAACATGCAAATCATCGAGACTCCCACATGCAATATTTCCAAAGCATCCTGTATGGGAAAAGTATTACAAAAATGTAAACTCATTGTTTGGGATGAATGCACGATGGCACATAAAAAATCGCTTAAAGCTCTTGATCGATCGTTACGAGATTTGCGTGGAAACGTTCAACCATTCGGGAATGCTTTGATATTGCTCGCAGGAGATTTTAGGCAAACATTGCCTGTAATTTCTCGATCGACACCAGCAGACGAAATAAATGCTTGCCTGAAATATTCAACACTGTGGCGACACGTACGTACATTGCAGTTGACTACGAATATGCGTGTCCAGTTGCAGAAAGATCCATCAGCTGAGGTATTCTCACGACAGTTACTGGACATTGAAAACGGACAGCTGCCAGTCGATGAGACGTCTAGACGATCATTTCCTGATCATTTTTGTAATTTAGTAACATCGAAAGAAGAACTGATCGAAAAAGTATTTCCTGATATTCAAATTAATCATAGAAATCACGATTGGCTCAGTGAACGAGCTATCCTTGCCGCAAAGAATAAAGATGTCTATCAACTTAATAATGTTATTCAATCCAGCATTCAAAGTGAGGATATTACATATAAGTCGATAGACACCGTTGTGGAAGCAGATGAAGTAGTTAATTATCCAACGGAATTTTTAAACTCACTTGATCTGCCAGGGATGCTACCACACATATTAAAATTGAAAATAGGTGTGCCAATTATCCTGTTGCGGAATATTAATCAGCCAAAACTCTGCAACGGCACGCGACTTGCACTTAAGAAATTGATGAAAACGTAATGGAAGCAACGATTTTAACGGGGCCTTTCAAAGGTGAAGATGTCCTCATTCCTCGAATACCCATGATACCGACCGATACACCATTTCAATTTAAAAGATTGCAATTCCCAATTCCATTGGCATTTGCAATCACAATCAATAAAGCTCAAGGTCAATCTTTAGAATTGTGTGGTTCAGATTTAGATGCGGATTGCTTCTCACATGGACAACTGTATGTGCGTGTTTCCGAGTCCGCAAACCAGATAGCCTTTATATCTACGCAGACAGTGGAAAAACAAAAAATATTGTATATCTACAAGTATTGCAAAATTAAACTTCTATGAAACGTATGCTTTGTTTTGTTTCTCATTTCTCATCCATGCAACCACAATGTGCCACAGCGAAGCGTGGCGGGTACAGCTAGTATATATATATATATATATATATATATGATTATAAATATATATTTTAGTAATTCACCACACAACCGTATAACTTTAGCATAAGAATATGTTACAAAATTTTGTAGCGTTTAAAAAGATATCAAGAATTATTGAAATTGAAACCGTAACTTTTCAAATGAAAGGGACCACTCTACTACTCAAGTAGTATAAAAGTCCTTTAAATCAAAATTAAAAAAGAATATAAAAAAAACTTTATGAAGTAATAATATAGATTACACGTTAGAACATGAAGAAATGTTATTTCACGGTTAACATTACAAATTAATTTTAGGAATTGAAAAAAGTAACTAAAAGTCTACAGAAAAATAGGACGTACAATTCGAGTTGTAATTTCTATTTATCCATATTCACACTTCCACTATTTCCCAAATGAATGAGCTCGATAAGTTTATTATTATTTTTTTAATCTTGTAGAAAACTTTATTCTGGTGTACCATTACAATTTTTTCCCCCCAGAAATAGCAATTGGAAGATTTTTTCAACGAAAATTAAATTAAAAAACATTTTCTCTAAAATTCAAGTAGAAAACAACTAGCTTGGAAAACTTAGTTTTCCAGCTAGTTTTTTTAACTAAAGTTAAAAAAAATTGACATATTCTTACAATCGAGTGAAAGAGAGAGAGAGAGTGGGAGTGAAGTAGGGAAGGAGAAAGAAAGAACGTTCTCGCTCGATATTAGTGTTTTTATGTCGTTTCTCTGTATTGTTTTTATTAATGTTTGTCAAGATGGAGTTTTCACAACTTTTCTTTTCTTGCAGACGATATTTTTATACAGGTAGAGTTTTGTAGACAAACTCATATATATAAACATATAAACTCATATATATATAAACCCATATATAAATAAAAGTTAAAACAAAATAAATTTAAAAAAAAACAACTTTCAAAAACTTTCAAAACGACGCACTAACAATTAAAATAAAATACTTTTTGCAATTCTTTAAATTTCGACGTTTTGAAGTTAACGCCAAAGTAACAGTAGCATTAATTAAATTTTTATCACACTCCAAATACTTTTGTCGGAACGTCCTACAACATTACAACATTACTACACGTCATTCTTTTTTCCAGGAAGGTAAACATTTTTCGGTTTATATTGATATACTTTCTAAGGATTTTGAAATAATAATCAAAAAATTGTGCAAAAAGGTATCAAATACATTAATAAGAAAACTTTCGAGTATGCAACAATTTTGTGACACGACTGCCATTTACATCTAGAATACAAGATGATTATTTAATGTTACTTCCCGTGCTTCGCTTTTCACGGTATGTTTGGTTTGGTTGTTCTTGAGGTTAATTGTTTTCAGAAGACTCTGTTCTCATACCAAGTCAAAAATAACTGTTAAGGTCCTAACATATAAAATGAAATGGTAATAATCAGTTTAACAAAACGAAGTTCGTATAGAATAACCTTCCATGTGCGGTGACAGAGAATAAATATTACCACCGTCATCCTAAAACAGAAAATGATTAAGGAAACTTAATAAAATCGAGGTTTACAGAATAATGCAATTAAACAACAGCTATGACAAACATTGATCTATCACTGAAAATTGTGAAACGGATTTTACGCGCAACAAATTAAAACTCAAATCACTTATTTCTTTTAGTTAGAAGGATTACATAGTTCTCTATTAATTACAAATCGTTAATTACCTTCAAGTTATATGTCAGAAAATCCATTTGTCACTCAACATATGATTAAATGAAAAATTAGAGAAGAATTAGGCACGTTATTGGTTTAGGTCGCACAACTTTGCCGATTACAAATATGAAATTTACTCTTAAAACTAATTTAAAATTTCAAGAACAGAAAAGTAAAATAATTATTCAGATCGGTCAAATGGTTCCTGATATTTGTTCAAACATTTTTTTTTTCACTTTTATTTCGTTTACACTTACCAGACAACTGTTAAAATTGTTATTATTAAGAAAATTATTATTATATTTTCTGCTAAGAAGACCATGATTTTTATTCTAAGTAATTTTTACCTTTCTCAGTTTTTAAATAACTTCTTAGCTTTTAAAATAAAAGAATGAAGTTAAAAAAAAAGAGTACTCTACAACAAAGAGAACTGTTAATTACAAAGAATTTATTTTTTTATGAAAACAAAATTGATAAAATTTAAAGAATTTAAAAGTTTTCTTAACGCTTTGAGGTGTGATGAGCACGAAAATACCATTCACTTAAATTGGAATTTGTTTATATACATTTTTTATTTTTGTATTTTGAACTATAAGAAAAATTCAGCTGGACGAAATAGATTACTCCAAATTGTTTTTACATCGGGTATGAGATCAGAATCAGTAAACTTCTTTTAAATTCAGGTTAAGTAGGTGTATTATAGTTCATTACTAAACTCTTTTATATTCTTTAAAGATGGTGCTTCATGGATAAGAAAATTCAATAATTTTCTTTTCAATAAATTTTAAGTTGAATTTACAGTATTATAGTTCGCCTGAAATGGAATAAGGAAACAATAAAATTTATAAATAATAGATAAGTGTTTTCAAACGAAATATTTTACTGAATGATTTTCACAATTGTCGAAATTTTTCGTAACATTAATTTTGCTTGGTGTTAATGATCAAAAGCAACTATAAACCAGGATGTAAATAGAGAAACTGGTTATCGAATATTAGCAGGAATGTAACTACAAAGGAAAGATACATCTGTTAACAACATGTTAGTATACTGTTTCACTGTGAATAACTGTTACGTCCGTTTTCATCGTAACAGTAACAGCACACGCTTTGTCTTTGAATTCATACAACCGTAAAAGTGAGTAATATAACAGTAGAAATACGAAACAATAGTGAATAAATAAAAGGTCAGCATATTAATAATTAAGTGACAGAATAAACTGAGTTTAAATCTGTCTGAACAAAAACAATTAAGTATTCAAATGGACGATACCTTATATAAATCCAAGTGTATTAAATTTCTGCAAATTAACTAATGCGATAAAAAAATTAAATCTTGTGACGTATTCTACGAGTTAGACTTTGAAAAGATTATGTGAAATAAAATAAAAATAAAGTTGTTTGGAATAAAAAAATTAAAATTTTATTTCATAAATCGAACTCATGGGAAATACCAAACAAAAATAACCAAATAATAATTGAAAATCTGAAAATAATACACGTAATTCAAACCTAACTATTATCAAAAATCTCAGAAATGTAAAAATTATCGATTAATAATAGAACGGAGATGCAATTGTTTTAACATAATTAAAGAAGCTACATTTTTTTAATACAAGTTTTTTTTTTGTTACGGTCAACTGATTAATACAAAGTAGACGAATTATTTTATTTAGTATTTCACTAATTTCATTTCTGACTCAATAGTCCTTAAGACTATTTTTAACTCATTTTTCTTAATTGTAAAGGCTGAAATTGCTTAGATGATATCGAGATATATATGTTTCGTCTCAATCAACTGACCTTGAGTTAAATTCCCTAGATTTATTTATTTTTTCATATATCATTAGTAGTATAAAAAATATTCCCTATAATTGAATTATACCTTTTATAAATAAATAAATTACTGATAATTTTTCAAAATAAAGTTTAGAATTTAAAACTACTTTCTGTTATCATGATAAAAATAATAATAAACTAGGATTTTTTTTAAAGTAGATCAAAATTATTTAAAAATAAAGATAATTATTTTCAAATATTCTATAAATCTTATAAAGTATCCCATTCTTATGAAAAAATTTAGTGGAATAAACTTACACTGTAATGCAACTATTGCCAAGGAAATACTGAATGAATATGTTGTATTATAATGGACAACATAGATCAAACTAAAAATTAGACTGCGGAAACAAAGATTTTTTAAAAAAACAAAATGCTTTTTTAGTCAAGAAAATTTTCAATTCTTGCAAAGAATCTTTGTCGAAGAATTTTTATTTGCAGGGAGATATAACACATCACTGTACTCGTATGATTTTACTTAATATTCATCTCACAGACGCCCGCACATACAATTACAACACAATACCTTTTTTACTCATATTATAACAATGTCCAAAGTTCCACAGAACACAAACCGTCATTGTTTGTAGTGTAACTACATCAAGGATATTTTGTGTAGCAGTGTTGTGCTATGGCTTATTTGGAATAAGAATGTGTTCTTTAGATTTTTTACTTATTCTTTTTATTTTAGCATTAGCCATTTTCGTAGTATTAATTTAGTATGTAAAATAACTTCTTTAAAGATTTTTTCAAGTTAAAATAAGGATTTTTGAAAAACAATATACAAGAAATATACGAAGTACATCTCCGTTACAATTAACCTATATTTAAAAAAAAAAAAAAAAAAAAAAAACTGTAACCAATGTTATATAAAGGAAAAGAGGTTTATCCTACACGAGCAATAATTCCTGAATATTAAATATTAGAGAATAATTAGATATTAGAGAATAATTCCTTCGATTAAATCGAAGAAAAGGGAATTTATGCGCTAATAACTTTACATTGGCGTTACCAAAAATAACTTCATATAACGTAACATGGAAATAATTACGAGCTATTTCATCGTCGACTTTTTTATAATACAACTTAAAGTTACAAAAGTCAATAAATGTTACGTTATAACGGAATAAATCTGAAATAGCTGCAAAGCAGAGAGAAGTAAGATATCAAGGATCTTTTCAATTTATGATGCCAATGCATGCAATGTATATCACGTTGAAATTAATACACTTCAGTAAATACGTACGAAAACGTAAAGCTTAAAAAGAACTGAAACTAAGTTTTCTTTCGAGAATACATGACAAAATAGTAATATCTTAACTTTTGAAAGGTTAGTGTGTGTGTTTTTCTGTGCGTGAACAAGAAGTTAAAAACCATTTCAAAACTTATATACGTGTATGTAATTCAAATCCTTACTTATGATAGTGTTTTCTAGACCTTTAAACCAGGAAATTCTAAAAAATTGACGGCGTTTTTTATTCGGATTGTATAGGTCAAAAATAAGTAGTTTCCTAAAATTGAGAATCTTATACCTAGGATTTTCTTAAAAAGAAAAATCTCTTCAACAGTAAACTTATTTTCTGTTACATATGGTTACAATTTTCAACAGGTGCACCAGTTTGAACTAAAAAATAACATTGTAGATCTGGAACGCGAAGACAAGGATTCGAAATGAAATCTATTTGAACTCTATGCAGGCTTATATATAAAATCAAAGATCACACACTAGTGAATTTTTAATTTATTATTTGTATTTATTTCCATAACCTTTTTTAGTTCATTTTTATGTAAACTGAGCGAAGCTAGGAAAGAGTGATATATTGAATAATTTCAAAAACAGATTACGAATAAAAAAATAATGAGCCGGATTACTGAAACAGTTGTACAAACCAGAAAATTTTTACCGCGAAAGAAATAAAATATATAGGTAAATTCAATACATCCTACAACAGACACGTCGATAGGAAATTGGAAGTTGGATTTTAAGATTTAGGGATAGAAATGTCTCTTGGGAGGAAAATGGAATAACAAACAAAATCTATTTATAAGAAAAAAATACTGTACTTTATATTAAATCCACAGTGTAAACATGCATACAGTATCTAAAAAATAGAGCTAGTTTATAATCAAATAAAACCAGAGATTTTATAGTAACTTCTTTTCAATACTCGTATAAATACACATTATTGTATACACAGTTTTTATCAGTATAAATTTTGTAAACAATAATTTGTTGACAGCTGCGTGTAGTAGTTTATTTACGCGTTTTTTAAATAATTAAAATAAAACAACCAATATTTTCATCAGAACAATTATGACATTAAATTTTCAATCGCATAATCTCTGAAGTAACATAAAAATTTTATGCGATTCGAGACTCGTAAATCATATAATTAGATATACAATAAAGATAATTATAGAACACTGACGTATAAAATCAGTGTAAGAAAAACATGTTTTTGGAAGATGTTTAATGTAATTATTACATTGAAAATTTTATTAATACGAAAAATATTGCACATATGATGTATCAAAATGAAATAACTTTTTATATTCGTTTATAATGCGGAGGTAACTAATTATAAAATAAAAATATATTATTAGTGTATATATTAAAGAAAACATATATTACTAACTTAAAGAACAGTCTTAATATCTTATACTCACCAAGTCCATATATCTTTTTTCGATATAAGATTGACAACGTTTTGATTAAAAGAGAGAAGTGTATTAAAGATATTTTGGTGTGTTGGAAGGCGGGCTGTGCACGAAAAATCATACAGAATATATAATAAGTAAGGCAAGACGGAACCTGGATTAACAAATTGGATCGTGCCTTTCAACAGTTACTTTCATTGTTAACTAGAAGAGAATTTTTTGACTTAGTCTATTTTCGTAACACGTATTATGGCCACAACCTACAATTAATCTTTTAATGCGAGCTCCAAGGAAAGCTACAGGAAATTTCCGCCTACTGGTGATTCAAAGATTTCCAACTGTTTTACCCAGCGAAGATGCAAAAAGGTCGCGGAACAGTATTGCAATGAAGAAAACTTTTCAGAGATTGACGGAAATTCTTTTAAAACTTCGTTTAAGAGAGTCTTACATAACGTTAATGGTAACTGATGTAATCGAATTTTTTGATTTTTAATTTTTTGGTGATGTAAAATAATTTTGTATATATGTTTTACACAGATCGACCTCTGTAAAGAAGTTATTATAATTCATTAAAAATTAATATTGCTTTTCTATGTTGGGACAATATACGGATGATTGTTACTGTTCTATTGTCCCAAAATCAATGTAATAATTAATAAAAACGTAATATCATTATTATTATTATTATAACATAACAGATGATCTAAAAACAAAAAAAAATATAGTTTTATAAGTACTTTATTTACAGAAATATAATAAAATGTTTATTTTCAAGGCACAACTAAACACGGTAAAAACAACTAAATTTCAACTGAATAAATTCCATCAACCACCTATTTGAATAACTGAATTTTACACGAAATAAATGAATTTATAATGGAATGATAAAAACTTCTAGATAATTTTGTTGTTTTTTGTTTTTTTTTGTAATTACAGTACCCATCTGTTCTGATTTCAGTAGAGTACAATAAGATAAGAGTATAGCATTTGGATTAGTGCTTTACAGTCAGACGGGTGATTAAAGCTTAGCCTTGTAAACTTTTTATAAGGGCGCCAAGTATGCTATTAGCAGAACAGTTCTGCTACGATAACACTACATAACGTCACACGATAGGCGCAAATCTAAAAGTTCAGATATCATGCAATAAGTATTTTACTTCTAAAACCAAATAGTTACAATAAAAAAATTAAAATATAATTTGAAAATAAAAGTACTACCCCTAACTATATTTAATAATAATATTTAACTTGGAACTGCAATTTAAAATAAATGATAAGCAGGCTAATATTGAGTTACAGTTATTTATTTTATGTTAATATTACCTTCCTTGTTTCGACGATTACACAACTTCTTATTTCCTAATTTTTTATCAGACTTCACAAAAGAAAAATAATAATAATTTTAATTCAATCTACTCATCCATGTATTTATTCTTTGTAAAACGGTTCGATTTGGATCTGATTTCTTTCTTTTATTTTTGCAGATAACAAATTTTTAATTTGCCGACTCCGTAATAGGAGACGGTAGCGTCTCTGCCTTTCATCCAGAAATTTCTGAGTTCGAGTTCCGATTAGGCTTGACATTTTAATTTCAAGGCGAATACAGCTAGAACAGGTATATATTAAAAGTGAAAGTATGCCTAAAATAGGATATCGTATTTTTTTGCAACTCTTTATGTTTTAGGGCCCAACTAGTTCATTTAGACCAAAATTAAATGTACCTACAAGTAAGTGCATACGTATGTGTCCCGCACTGCTTATAATAGGTAATTGATCATTTTTTTTTTCCAAACTTGTTCAGGGGGTCGAGGATATTGCGAAAAATAATTCTTTATTTATTTTTGATTTTCTTCAGAGGCATTTAGAAATATATTTTATTAAAACAAATTTGTTACTAACAATAAATACATAAATAATCCAAAGAAATTTTTTTTCAAAAACATCAACCCACACCTTAAAATTGAAATTAATGTTTTTTTCTTTTACTGCATCTCCGTTAAGTTAAAGTATTGTTTTTTAATGTTTTGATATTTTAAACTTCATATATAGAGTTATGAAGAGATGTCCATAACTTTTTTTTTTTAAATTACAGATCCTGGACATAAAACGCAGAAAAGTTTTTTCTCTTATTTTAGCTTTTATTGGAAGGGGAATAAGATTTAGAAAAGTTTATTAGGCAAATTTGTTAAGCTTAACCTATATATGAATATTTTTAGAAAACGTTTTCTTAAAATTTATTTCTCAAAAAGTATATTTTCTTGTTTTTTTGTTTCTAATTCTTCGAATTTTTATTTTTGAAAAAATACAAAAATTATTTAGAATTTTTCTCCATATCTTAAAGGCTAATAAAATTAAATTACCTCTGGCATATATAAGATATTCCGAACTCAAAATGTGAAGCAATTTTTTTATTACTTTCATAAAAAGTTATAAAATAATACAACCTGATGTCATTCTGATATGAAAAGTATTTTCTTGCGAAAATTCGCAAAAATTATATAAAAAAATTATTTCATTATACCGGAGACCATTAAAGCAACTCCTTTATGTCGTTTTTAAGTAATTTTTTTTTTAATTTTTACCAAAATTTATCATCAGGGTTTAACGAGTAAGTATTCTTTTTTGTGAAAAGACTTTATTCATAAGGGCACATTTTTTTATAATCCTATCCAAACTTTAAATAAAACAAAGTAAAAAAGCTCAAAACTAAAAAAAATAATAATTCTTTACATTCATTGTTAATTTTTTAACTTTTTTTTCAAATCGGTGCTAAATTAAAATTAATTTGCAAAAACTTATCGACGCCGATTTCAAAAAGTGAAAAAGTATTACGGTTACTTCTGGTGACAATTTTCCTAGTCGGTTTTAGAATTTTTTAAAACACTTTTTTTTATTTCTTCACCTTTCCGTGACAGTTATGTGACTCTTTAATTTTAATACCAGCAGCTTACTTAATAATTTTTAAATCATGTAAATAATGCAATAACAGTTTAAAAATATATTTTACTTGAGTTCAACTTAAAAACAGTTGAGATAAAATGAAACCGACAGTAAAATTCTAACTTAAATTAAAAAAAATATATATTCGCTCAGATAGTTATTTCATTTACATTAAGTTTAGGTACTCAAGAAGGTCCAGCTAATTTTTATTTTTTAGAGATTAAAAGTTTTTTTGCGGCTCTTCTAAAAACTACTGATTGATCACCCAGAGAATTTAAGCTTGCTTCATGTAATCCAGTAAGAAAAAAAGGGTTCGAATCGTGAAGAATGAAAGATTTCTGAAGCTGAACGAAGGTTAACATGATTCTCAAAATCCTTTAGGATATTTTAATTTAAAAAAAAAAATATATATATACATATATATATAGTACAAATAACATTGAGTTTTTACAATTACAACCAGGAAAATGATTATTTACATAAGAGGTTAATAATAGATAAACAATTAAAGAATTTTACTCAATCAGGTTATAAAGTGGTTGATGAAATTCCAGTTCTTGTACGGAAGAGGTTGCATAACCAACAACATATTACGAAGTACAAATAGCAACATACTCGTAAATAAGTGATTACAAAATTTATACCAGAATTTCTGCATTTTGTAGTACAGAAAATAATATTGCCATTTTGGTATTTCAGCTCTTCCACTAAATAAGTGTCTTTAATTAAAACAAATCAAGTAATGTCTCTCATTAGAATCAAAACCATTAAATCTATTTCTAACTTGTATTAAAACAAGCGCGCGCATATAGGCATCTCTTGAAAAAGTAATTACAAACATTTAAACATCACCGAATTATGCGCTAAATTGACCAAATGATTAGTCTAATCTATTACTCCATTAAAATAGAATCCAATTTTAATGAAACAAAATTTATTAAATTTTCTAGAAGTGTACTGATTTATTTATTGAAATAATTATTAAAAAAAATAAAATAATTATAAAAAAACTTCTAAAAAAATGGTAAATAATTTGAAGGAATGAAAATAATTGTCTAAAAATTTCTACAAAAATGTTCTAGATACTATATTTAAAAGAAAGGGTAGATATTATTTTTGGCTAATTATTTCCACATAATAGTATATAATATTTTTTAAAGTCTGACAAATTATGACTGTCAATTTTGATAAAATGGCGTATAAGATCCACCACTTTATTATTAAAATCAGCACATACAAATTAATCCTTAATCGGCTTTCTTTCTTTTTTAGTCCTTTGAGTGATACTATACAGTTTGAGAAAACCCCTTTGAGTGATAGCATACAGTGTGATAAAAACCATTACACGTCTTAAATTATTAATACTTTAGTGCAATAATTATACAGTAATATTACCACAAACATAGATTCGAAGAACATTTTTAAGCGCATTATTCTCTTTCAACAATCACTATAAAATTAATGCAACAAAAAACTAATAACAGAGAAAAAAAACAGTTTCATTCACGTACGTAAAAAGTAACGCAGCGTATTATGAAATTTAACAAAAAAATCTTTTAAAATAATTTCTTTTAAATATTAAATTAAAAAATACTTTTCAATGTAAAACTTTCGAATAATCAGCTGGTATCTTAAAATATTAAAAGAAAAAAACTGCTATGGATCTATTAGCGTGGGAATAGATACCAACATTTATTGATCAAAGGTATAAACTGTAAAAATACTGCTTGAATACTCAACAGCAAGTTACCTTCTTCAAAACATTAAAACATACATATCAGGTGAGCAGAAATATATTTCCGATAAATGTAGGTGAAGTGCGACAAATGTATTTTAAAAATAACGATTTCAGATAATCATATTCCTACCGTTGATATTACAATGTTCCATTTTTTCAGATAAATATTTTATTTCGAGAAATTTTCCTCGGGAAAAGTCATGATAAAAAAATGGAAGTGAAATTTTTATACATTCAGAATTGTGAAATATAGTTTTGCATTAATCCAATAATAAGTAGAAACAGAAAACTATAAAATAATAATGGAAGTTTAGCAGGAAGAACTGGAATTAACAACGAGTTGGAGAATTGTATGCTCTAAACAAAAAAAAAAAATTATATATATAATTTCTTTATTAATATTAACTCAAGCATCCGTTATATTTTTTTAAAAGAGAAATCTGAACACAAATCTGATCACATACGCTCAAGAATAAGTTATAATGTTATCATAAAATGTAAAGAGTATTCAGAAAAACAACAGATAATTTTGATAAAATTTTTATTTAGACAGTAACGAAGACTGAGCATTACATCACGTTCCAGCGTTGAAAATTTTCGCTGCTTCCAGGAGGAAACCGAACGCTGAAAGATAGAGCACCACCATTCCACTTCTAATTCACTACAGGTCTTTCATGGAACTTATTTCCCCAACGGAGAAAATAGAACGCCATATACTATACCTTACATGATCATCAAACCTCTTACGTTAAGACATTTTCCTGTAGGGAGTTCGTGTATAACAAGGTATATTTCTTACCAACAGTCCCATAATTATGTGAATTTAAAACAATAAATAAAATTTACGAAAATAACGGAAAATATAGTCAGCTGTATAAGAACAATATATTTTTCGATGAATGTAACGATTTGGGTTATTAAAAACCATAAAAGTTAATATTCTAACAAAAAGTTATTTCATTATTAACAAATACTAATTTTATTCACCAAAACTCTTTTGGGAAATTTTTTATGAATAGACTTCCAGACCGAAGACTGGTTTTATCGTACAGGCAAATTAAAATGAAAACTTTTGGAAGTAGTAAACATTGATTAGATTATTTGACCAAAAAAGGTAAAAAAAATTAAAAACACATATCGAAGAAAACTAAGGGGTAAATTGTAAACAAAAATTAATAAAAAATTGGTGCTACCATTAACGCGAGTTTTGGTGACGAAATTGTAAGAACTTATCTACAACGAAGAGCAGCACTCAGAAGTAAATCTTGAAATACACAGAAATAAAGAAATAAGATTTTTTTTTAATTACTACGGAGAAAATGAAATACTGATAAATCCCCATTCATCAACAAATTAATGCATCATTGAAATGAACTTGAGATATTTTTTCAAAACTCCTTTGCAACCCAATCATTTATCAATCATTGTTGTGGCATTATATTTTAGGTTCGTTTCGAACTTGTCCTACGTTTATTTGTCTATTTATTTAATTAGGCTTATAAGGCTTCTTATTATAAAATATAATTAATATTCTAAAAGCATATTTCATCCACCTATAATAAACATGCCGTTTTTAATCTCTAAAATTAAGCGATCTATTTATTCTTCTCATTATTCTCTTTATTCTTCTCATTAGCATGTACAGAATATTTTATTATTCATATTTCGTTTATTTATATCTATTTTAACCGATATAGTTTAAGAACAATATGACAATTTTTAAATAGATAATCTTCAATTTTCGAAATGTGAATTTAAAATAGTAAACATTTTACAAAAACAGCAGAAAATGTGAAGTCGGCATTAATCGGATAAAAACCATAAAAGTTCATGATTTAGTTTTAACAAAAATTATTATTTAACTAATCGAAAAACTGCGTTTCATAATCATAAATGCGGAAGGTTTTATTACTTCTTAATTTTCGACACAAAAAATTAAATCCTATTGGTGCTTGTTTTATATGTGATGTCATCTATAGAATGCATTTTATGCAAAAATTACCTTAAACATGATAAAATAGTAAATATATTTAATTAAAATATTTTTAATCAAAATAAATATTTTTAATAATATAAAACTCTCATCGCAAGAAGAGGAACTGACATTTAGTAACTGAAATTGTAGTTAAAAGATAGTGGAGTGAATTAAGGTGGTGGTTTAGTTCTTCGAGCTATGATTGCCGGGTAGGGTGAATAGTGCAGTATAAAGGTTGATGTGAGACTGTGATACTAAGTAGTACGTAAGATTTAATAAAAATAAGTAGTAAATGATGATTTAGTCCTAGTTTTGGTTGGGGTGGTGGTGGCAAAAACCGAAGAGGAGGTGACACGTGCCGCAAATGCCGCTATCGCGATGGCCGGCGAGTGGATGGCCGTCTGTCCTGTGATAAATCTCTGTTTGTCCCAATGGCGGGAAGGCGGCGGCTGGTGCCCTTCCCGATTATGATGGAGGGAGTAATGGTCCACACACGGGAGGCCGCCAAATATCTTGGGGTGTGGTTGGACCATAGGAGGTCATTCACTCATCACTTCCAGGTGGTAAGTGAAAAAGCTGGGCAGACGGTCAAGAACTTGGTTAAATTTCTACCGAACGTTGGAGGGCCTCGTGCGTCGAAAAGGAAACTGTACGCACATGTGGCGACCTGGTTCTGTATATGGCGCCCCAGTGTGAAAGAGAGCTATATTAGGACGTAAGAGAAGACTCGTAGAGGGAGTACAGCGCCTTTATGGCTCTTAAGGTGGCGTCAGCACACGCCTCGGTCTCAACTGAAGCGGTGCTGTTGGTGACTGGGATGCCGCCACTTCAACAGTCGGTGGCGGCTCGTGCGCAAGTTTATCAGAGAGTCTAAGGAAGATGCCATCGAAACTGTCTACAGGGATCGAGAAGCTAGGTGGGATGCGTCCACGAAAGGGCGGTGGATGCATTGTTTAAGCACGCACATGGACCCGTGGGTCGGGAGAGAGGTTTGCGAACTAGGATTCTGGTTGAAACAAATCCTGACCGGCCATGGAGTCTTTCGTTCATACCTGTATGGACAAAGAAAAGCTGAAGACATCTTCTGCTCCTGCTGTCGAGACTTAGACACGCTGGAGCTCGTGATATTCCCGCGGTGGGACGGGGAACGTCCCACCGTGATATTCCAGCACCGCGACTATACGTTGCCGTAATTGGACATCTCGAGGTAGAGGCCACGGTTGGAACGATGTTATGCAGTCCGGTGGATTTCGACACTGTGGCGGATTTGTGTCGGGAATACTTCAAATGAAAGATCGGGTAGCGAGGGGGTGAGATACAGCTTCGTACGGAGCTGCCGTTTGCCCGTGCTTGCACGGGTGATCGGCGGTGATGAAGTGCGAGAACTCTCGAGCTCCTGAGCTAAAAGACTGTGTCCCGGAGGGACCACCCCTTCAGAGGTGTCCTTGTCAGAGGTGAAACACAAAGGACACCGAGTCCCGGTTGCTAGGTAATGGAGGCCGGGAACGGCATAGTCGGGCCAGGCGTTTCCTTCATCTGGTGACTGGAGGCGAAGGTACCTCCCGGAACCGAGTTAATGCTAAATTGCGGATCAGGTTCCGGTAGGCAGAGTTAAAATAAATAAAAAATAATAAAGTAGTAAACGAGATTTTAATGAAAGATTAAAAAATATTTAATGTTCACTGGAATCAGATATAAATCGTACTGAAAAAAACAATCATTAAATATACACGAATGAAAGATGAAAATAATATTCTAACGAGCAAATACTGTACTACAGGGAATGGTATATTTCAGGAATGGTATTTTCAGTTGATACTGATCTTTACTATCTCAGCAAGTTAATTATTTTTAACTTGAATCATTCTATCACTGAACTGTGTTTTGGGAAGAAATAACAAAAATATTATTTATGTCATGAATATAAATAACAAAATAAATTTTATGGTTACTTAGGCATAGTATAGAGCAATATGTTTTCAGTCATAGTAAACTATATCATTAGATACAGAATATTATGATGCAACACAACATTATTATTGATTTATGGCGTTTGAACTGATACAGGCGGAAATTTGAACTAAGTCCCAGGAATCATGGATACGGATACAGGTAATTAATGTGCTTTCGGGGTTGGCTTTGTGCTATCGCACGTATTACATTCAACTGTAATCCTTTAATAATGAAGGTTTGATATCTTTGATCACCAATGTCAAATACAGTGCAGTATAAACTTTAAGATTAGTTATTAATGTAAAAAATAAAAATAAACAAAAATTTGTTAGTAACAGACATAAATGCTTATACGTATTTCTCGAACTCGCATTTCTCGCGTCTATATACGGGTATATTACGAACGTAACTTTAAGTGAATGTAACTTTTCCTTATCACTAGGTAATCCGGGCCATAATAAACTTTTAAGCGTTTCAATAAATTATATTGTACACTACCGACTGACAGTAATGAAATCATCGATTAACTAACCTTGCCTTTCTTCGCTTTTAGTGCGAAAGAGAATTCTAACCGCTATTATTATTGTAAATAATATTTATCATTATTAAATAGCTTGACATGCTACAGAAAATATAGCACGGAAAAATTAACAACGTTTAACATAATAATTATACTGACCTACAAACCAATAATGCACCATGTTAAATTCTACGCGAAGTAAAAATGGCGTTAAAGAATTATTTTATTCATTAAATAAAAAAGATACCCTGTAGGGAGCAACGATAAATGATTCGGAAAACAATTGTTGTAAAAGAAAATATTTAGAACCCAGGCTCAAATCAAGAAAGATTATAGTTACTTTTATCTGGATTTAAAACATAATAAAAATATATAAAAAAGATTTAAAAAAAGGTATAAAATATGTGTATAATTTTTTATTATACTTTCTTCTATTTCGGATTTTTGTTGTTTTTTACCTGTTAACTCACATAGCCACCGTTCAATTAACAGCATTTCTCAGGATTGTCGATTTTATGGATCGGACAGATTTGTCCAATTGGTAGAAAAACTTGCAGTATCAGAAACGGCTAATCTTACATACTAGTTAATATAGTTAGTGAAATAGGTTATCCCGTTTAAAGTATTGTTAAAAGTAGCTTAATAAGTAAAAAAAATTACTGAATGCAAAAAGAAGATAAAAAAAAAAAATAAATTCCGGCCCGACTATAAATAACAAAACTGGCAATTTATTTTAAAAAACTGACAACTGTGGGTTGTGTCTGATGCACGGCTCACACACGTACACACACACCTTAATTAAACATATTTATAATCTTATTTAAATATATTTTTCGTTTATTTTATTCAATAATTTTAACAAGGGCACGCGCGGATACCGTATTTAATTCGCGTGGGTGTGGCGGTACTAGCGGTGACGGTCAGAATTAAATAAACTAATGTAATTTCACAACTTACGTAGAACAAATTTCGCCGGTACGGTCGGTAGACTGGTATAACCACGAGCTTAATTCACCAGGTTCAGAGACAACCGGGCGATCGAGTTCGAGACCCAGCCAAACCGAGTTACGTTTTTACACTTTAAATATTATTCATTTATTTAATTCTACCGCTCACCTGTGACACAACGTAGCAGTCTACTACGACATTTTTTGGGGTGAGGGTACGATTTTCCGAAAATCTCTTTTTTCAAATATTATTTTTTAATAATTAACAAATGTGCCTAAGAAAATAGACCTTAATTAAGCGAAATCTCGAGATACTGACCTTTTTCTACAGCTTCACCCCCTTGACCTACTATGTTGAAAATTTAATGGCATTTATGTCCCATACATGGAAGTAATCTGACCGAGTTTGGTCACAATCGGTCCAGTAACTCTGGAAATATAAGTAATATGACACTGAACACACACACACGTACATATGAACATCCGGAAAATTTCCATTCGATTTTTTGGGTTCCGTAGGTGTCAAAACGTCAAGATCCGGTGAAAACCGCGTATGCCCAAATTGAACCGATTACAATACTTTCCCTTCTAGAGCTATAGTGCTATCTAGACGAGAAAGTAAAAAGAGAAGATTGGTAGTTTAAAAACAGAACCATATTTTGTTTGGAATGTTTCAATTCTAGTTTACAGTAGAAACATTTACTAGATAAAGCAGAATAGATGCAAACTGAAATCATTCGAAAAGTAATTAGAAAAAATCTGCAAGTGTGCGGAGTGTCTCCTACAATTTTAATTAATTTTTTCTAGTAAAATTGCATTCCTGTTAATGAAATTATAATGTATACACAGCTGTACATCATAGGTTCAAGTAAACAGGTCGTACTGTTAATTATAATCTTCAACAAATTATAGCCAAGAAACAGAACCAAGGAACATACACTATTAAAGTGAAATTTATTATAAATTTATAAATTGAAATTTAAAATTTTACAAAACACCGAATCAAATAGTAAAATAAAACGTTTTCGGTCGTCTTCAGCACCATCATCAGTGATCAGTGATGTTATTTTCAACGTGACTTCAGCAAAAGAATTCGGGCAAAAGTGTTCATAATTTGAATTGTGCCTGCTGATATATTTATCGTTGTTTGTTCTTATGTATGTTACGAAATGTTCAAATATAATTACTTTATTCTTCCTTTTTCCAATACATGTAGAATATTAAGGTTAACTGGCAGTGTTGTTTGTGATTTGCGGTCGATGAAGTGCAAAATGTTGTCTCTATGTGTATGTATAGTGCTTTTATATGTTCATTGTATTTTTGTATAAAACTGCATCCCGTTTGAGTGCTGTAGAACATTGTGCGATTGGAACAGTTAATTTATATAATATAGAACATTATATATTATTTTTATATAGTAGTTATTTGTTTGGCGATTGTGTTCTGTATTGCTAAGAACACACTGTATTCAGATTTATTAAATTTGTGAGTTAATTTCTCTTGAATGTTTGTCAGTGTATGTTAATGTGATTCTTTTTGTCTTTTGTTTTTATTCATTTTTTTCTAAGAATGTGTCAGCGACAGTGCTATTATTTCTATTCTATTCTTTATTTGTATTCTTTAGTGGTCTTTAGCTCTATTTTTGTGGTCTTTAGTCAAGATGGGAGTATCATATAATTCATACTAACTTTAATATTATTGCGCTGGTTTCAAGATTCTGAAAATATTACAGTTTTGTTGAACGCCCGAATTTCCCGAACGTGAAAAGATATGCTTGATAAAATACTAATAATACTATTCAATTTATTACATCAACGTGTCGCTCGATCTAGGAAGCAAAGCATGCCGAATATTTCAAGTTCACACTACATCAAAATATGAACCTTATAAAGCACACAACTTACGCATAAAATTATTAAAGAGTAGAGTTATTTAATAATTAGCTCAGTAAGAAGAGGAAATAACGGTAAAATCAACTATTTCAAGTATTCGTAGGTTATATTAATCTTAATTGAATGTATGCCCGATATATAATAATTTTATTTTATTTAATTAATATTCTAATTTATCTTATAATACAATTGTATCTTAATAACCAGATTTTGTTAAAAAGTAAATCATTTTTAATTAAAAATAAATTTATTTAAATTAAAAAACAATAAATTAATGCAATATCTGTTGATTATCATTTGGAACAAGTGTAATCATTAAATCTAAAAAATCATACGGTAAGATTATCGCTGATATCATTTCTTCCGCTTAAAAAAAAAAATAATTCTATAATATAAATAAAATTGTTATAATATAAATAAAGGTAAGACACTACATTTCTTTTATAAAAATTTCTTATTAATTTAGAATTTTGTTTAAAGAATTACATGTTAAATATATGCAATCGACAGTAGATATAAAATATAATAAACAATATTTAAGCGCTCCATATAATATGCAAAAAGTAGAATAATTTGTTACAAAATTCTTACCGGCCCGATTTCATTTATTAAACAACGAAATCGAGCCGGTAAGAGTTTTGTAACAATTTTTTTCTATTTTTTGCTTATTATATGGAACGCTTAAACAAAAACGCTAATTATATATATTTAACATGTATTTTTTTTAAACAAAATTCTAAATTAATCAAAAATTTTGATAATAGAAATGTAGTGCTTTACCTTTTTTGATAACCGTATCATTTTGTTAAAAACAGTTTTATTTATATTATAGAAATTTTTGTTTTTTGAGCGGAAGAAATAACAGCGAGACTCATGTACGGTTTACAATTTCATTGTAATTTTTCTGAATATCACTGCGTTTTGTTAAATTATTCATTTATTTTTTTTATGAATTACTGATTGTTATCTTATAGATTTATTATTAAAATTTATTGTCATTCTAGAACAAACAAATATACATTTTTTTAATTTCTCAGCCAACTTTTTTTGTTGATTCATATCATTCACCACTTCATACCATATTTTTTCTTTTTTAATAAAACTAGTATAATGACATTACGAATCGAAGATCCGTGATGTAATATTGCACTTATTACTTTGTAAGTCCAACGCTCGATTTTCATCGTATCCGTGGACACACTATTTATATTATTATTAAATGAACACGTTTTTTATTTTTCCATCAATTAGTTCAAATACTTCTAAGTGTAGAATAAAAGATTTACCAATCGAATTTATTTCTGTTTTATGTAACAAATCTTTGCTGCCATACTTGCAATACTTTCCTACTGTTTTTTTTTGGTTTTATTACCAGCTATAATCTCTTGTAAACTAGTACTTTATTTATTTTTAATGAAGTGACAGGAATTAAAACAAATGTTTTGTCTTCAGTACTTTCACTTATATAAGATCATTTACTGTTAAAACAAGCTGCAATATATTTTCTTTTAAATTTTATTACTTCAAGTTCATTATCAAGTTTTTGTATGCTACCTAGTACAAGTACTACTACCTAGCGGCGCGATTCGTAAACCCATCTTTTTGAGAAAAAGCGACATTCTAGTCCAAAACGTTGTCTAACAAAATTCGAGTTAATTTTTTGAAAATATTCTTTATTACAAATCCAATTGAACTGAAATATAATTTTTTCATGCTAGTTTTTTAATTTTTTTTCATTTTCATTTCGTTTTTAGGTTAGGTCATATTTAGAACTCTAAACATAGTTCGTTGACTTCCGTTTATCCTGTTCTGCGGACTCTTACCGGCGAAGTTCTAACGAACGTCTTGATGAATTCGTTGGGATCTAATTTTCAGAAAAGGTAATTATGTAGATTAATAAATTATATATTATTATGAATATATTATATTAATAAATTATGTAGGTTAATATTAGATTAAAAAAAATAAATATTGAGAATTATTTATTTCTCAATAATTAATTTTAACTGATTAAATAAGTAAATATTTCTCAATATTAATTTTATAAGCTCATTTATTTAATATTTTATTTATTTTTTTAAGTTGTTTGAAAATGAAAAAATATGAAAATAAAGTTAATTTATTTTTATAAAAGTCATTAAATAAATTTCAATATCTATCATAATTTTAAAAAACTGTCATCCATTATTTACACTTATTTAATGAGAAATATTAAATAAAATTTCAATACAAATAGAGTTCGGCACCTTTTCAACTGATAAAAAATTGAATATCATTCCTGATTTAACTTGACTGTGTCAACAAAATGTTAATAAATTTTAAAACGCATTCGTCAAGCTTATTGTTCAGTCATTAATTTTCCATAATAAAAAAATACTAATAATGTAATATATCTGTTGGTACTTTGAAACAAATATTTACACATACTAGAAACCAGTTTTTCTTAAAAATGTTTTAAAGAATTTATTTCACAGAATCGTAGCCATTACACATCTGAGTTAATAATAAAAATTATTCTCGGAGAAATATGCATAAAAAAGTGAATTCTTTATTTGAAAAAAATTAAGAAAAATTTTGACGTACTGAAATTCATATCTCACGAGGATAAATGCGTTATAATTATAACAGAATCTTTCCGATCCAAACTTTAGACTGTTTTAATTTTGAGAATGATTTAGGAGTCAAAGCAATGGCTGAATGAAAAACCAGTTGAAATCCGTGTTTCCATGGTGTTCAATTAATTGGTTGTTTATACTCGCCGTTATTGGAAAAGAAAGTATTTTTTTTTCAGATTTTATGTTTTCTTCTATCGCATACAAATGCGGTCCTTCATTCCACTATCGGAACCTTCATTTCACATGAATATTGTTAAAAAAACACACAGATATGTTAAGAGTAGAATTATTTAGTAAGTATCACAGTAAAAAGTGGAAATAAGAGTAAAACCAGCCGTTTCACGTACTCGTAGGTTATATTAGTTTTAATTAAATATATGTCCAATATATAAATATATAATAATTACTTTTTTCCGAATAGTTCACCTTGGAATACCTTAGATCAATTTACTTATTCGCGGTTGTCTTTTTTATGTTTTTCTATCTGCCCCCAGTACCTCTTTCATTCTTCCTGATATCTCTTTCCGTCGTTCTTCAGAAAGTTCAGCTCTGTCGTTGTTACGTTTTGGCGCTTCTTGTAACCTTATATTTTCATCTTATAATATTCTCTTTAAAATGTCTCTTTCTCTTTTAATTTGTTCAGTTTTCTTCAGTTCTTTTACGTCTTCTTGGACTTGTGTGAACAATTTGCTTTCAGTTTTTTCACTTTGGAAGAAATCAAAAATTTGTGTAATCAGTCTACTGCTATTAATTCTAAATAAATGAGAGTAAAATGCAATTCGTCATTTCCTTATCGTGTCTGACAGTTTTTCAATTTTAGTATAAAATTTGTTACTTATTAATTTTATTAATAATTACCAATTATAGGAATTAATTTTACTCGATTATTTTGAAATGCAGGACCTAAAATTTTTCTTATAATTTTCCTTTCTTTTTTCCTAGATCTTCTAATAGACGTTTGTTGCACAGTCTTAGGGTTTCTGCCACATAGAGTGGTTCCGGCTTTGTCACAGTTTTATTGTGTAGAAAATTTGAGTTCCATGATAAGACTGCTTGTTATACGTGTTTTTCGTTAACTGGATAGCTAATTCCATTTCATTAGTTCTAACTGTTAACGCTTTTCAAATCTAAGGAGTTCAAACTCATCCATTCCCTGAGTATTTGAAATTATCAACTTTCTCTATTTTTTTATTAGTTATACTAAGGAAATTCGGGAAGTTTTAATCATTAGTCAAAATTTTCGTTTTCTCAACGCACATTTAATCCCAATTTAGTAGCTTGTTTTTCTAATTCTTTAATTTATTGTTCAGCTTCATTCCAGTTTTTAGGTAATAAATGCCATATCATCAGCGAAGTTGTTATTTTATATAATTAATATTTTAACATCGTACAATACAATTTTATTTTAATAACTACATTTTGATTAAAAAGTAAATAATTTTTAATTTAAAATAAGTTTAATTCAATCAAAAAAACATTAAACTAATGCAATACTATTATGCAATCAATTATTTGATTGTTTAAAATAATCAAGAAACAATCAAATTGTATTTGTGAAAATTAGTACTTTATAAATTCCAGAATATTTATTCTTAGTTTTGCTCTTGTAATCGATTAAGACGCAGCCTATATAAAAATTAGGAAAGTTTAATTAATTAAAACTGTCTAGTCATAAATCATTTAGCTAATTTAATATTATTCTACACTCCATTCTTTTCTGTGCCAATCCTTTACCATCGGAGCAATTTCTACAGCTTACATCTTCAGTCACCTATTTTATAAATTTTACATTTTAACTTTATCTACTACAATTTTTATCCTCTAGACGACTGTTTCTTAAACCGCGTTGAGTGTGATCACTCAAGGGTTCCGCGAAACTTACGTTCTTTTATTCATAAAATTCACTAAAAAAAAATTAACGCCCCACGAAATTAAAAAAATAGAATCCCAACCAACCATCGCTTCGTACCAAACAGTACCATCAGGTTGTAGGCGATCTGATACGAGTTATCGTTCCCAAAAATGACATAACCATTCTTAACTGCTAAGGAAAGTGAGGTGTAAAATGGTTTCCCGTTGCCTTCTTCACTTAACGAAATATATAGTTGCATATAATAGCCCTACAAATGTAGGGCTATTATCTTTTTCTCCAAAGGGAATAGTTGTATTTTTAGCATTCACTCCCACAAAAAGTAACTGTCTGGTGCCTATTATGCCTAAGGTGCTTTACACGTATTATAACCATAAAAACGTTCTGGGTAGAGGGTATAGAGTGACAGATTAATTTACTCTTTTTTGTAGTGAAATAATGCATTTTATTGATGATTATTAGACTCTTAAAAAAATTTTATAAGGGTATGCATGATACATTTATGCATTAAAAGGGGCAGACTCACGCACATAACCGTCTTCAATAAAATTCTGTAAGTTACGAAAATCCTTTTCTGCTAGATGATACCTCATATAACTTTTGATATGTTAAGGATTTTTAACGAAACATCAATTAAATATTACCAGAAACTGAAAAAAAAAACTGCGGGAGTCAAAAATGAATAATGTTTGCAGCAATCAATAGTGTGTTATGAGTAATCTTGAAGCGA
The DNA here is from genome assembly GCF_047948215.1 of Lycorma delicatula. Classification (NCBI taxonomy): domain Eukaryota; kingdom Metazoa; phylum Arthropoda; class Insecta; order Hemiptera; family Fulgoridae; genus Lycorma; species Lycorma delicatula. The sequence continues at coordinate 129,813,854 of NC_134457.1, forward strand.
CAACAATTAAGGTTTGGTTTACACATTCTTTGGATTAGAGAAGCTGCATCCGATGAAACACAGGCCAAGCTGGTATAAGCTACAGCTTTATTATCATGGCATCGTCACAATAGAAATTACAGTGGGTGTACTGGTTCACAGAAACAAAATTAGTGACTGTCGTACAAAGAAATTGTTCGCTAGTCAGTCGTAGAAATTCTCCGAGTAACAAAAGCATCTGTAGTGGTGCGTACAGTTTTTGAAACCGGAAGCGTTTTGAAAGAACACTCACCGGGTAGGCCTAAAACAAGTGACGAAAACACGAAAGAATTTGAATGTCTTTCCAGCAATGTTCACGTTCGTAGTGTTAGTCGTTAACTAAACATTTCTAAAAGTACAGTCCATGATGTTGTTCGAGAAACTATGTCCTTATAGACTATAATTATTCCATGAACTTAGATCAAAGAAAAGCTAGAGATCCCTTAAACGAGGCGATATAAGAATGCAAAAAGTTTCCATCCTAATAACAGGGGGATAGTAAATTGTTAATTTTTTGTTTTCAAATACCCAAATTAATGTCATTTGACATGTTTTTAGTTACATTCTATTATTTTTAAGACAGATACTTTAATACGAGGCTGAATTTGGTGAATTTTATTAACATTACTATAGATCTTGAACATTTACTACTATTTTTCATTAGATAAATACACAAATAAAAAACGAAAGAATGTAAGGCTAAAACAAACAGTAAAAAATATAAATGAGGATTATACTTTTATTTCTACGCAAATGTTGAAAACTTTTTTGCAGGTGTGATTTTTTTTGTACAGAAATTGAAAAATAGAAAATTCCATCTGTACAACTATCTAAGAAAAATTATTTAAATTCTTTTTTTATTTTACATAATTTTAGGAATCCTCGTAAAAATTTCAATTTTTCCTCGTTGGTCAAACCTGAATGGATCACAAAATTTTAACATAAAAAAAGAAAGAAAGGAAGTTAAATTTTTACATAAATAAAAGTAAAAAATGAAAGAAATATATTTATATGTATTTGTTTATTTTGACTCAACAGGGAGCTACGCAGGTACATAAATTTGATTGTAATTGCCAATAGTAATTTAAAAGGATAATGAAGATAATTTTCATACCTTTTGTTGGTAATCAAACGAAGGATCAGCTGAATGAAATTCCAACATGGCGATCTCCAACTGACTGTCCAGTTCATTACGTAAGAATTCGTACACGTAATAATTCACGTAATTCATTACGTAATTAGTTATTAAATTACCAGAATTGTATATACTCACGCAAGATTATTGAGAAATGTTTGAAGTAAATCAATGTTTGAAATCTAAATAATTTAAAAGACTCCGATCTGAAATTTTTTTATCGTAAATAAAACAGATAGACTACGTCAAGAAGAAACAATTATATAGTGAGTTTTCCCATTAATAATCATTTATAATTTTACCTACGAAAGGAATGTGTTCAGTGTAAAATCTAAATTCAAATTAAGATGATTTTCACTTGTAATAACAATTACAATAGCAGATTTATTATCAAGTTTTTTTGTGTGCTTTAACTTCCGGGTCCACCGTTAAGAATGCTTCAGAGTATGAGATGAAGCATGATTTATAGCGTGTATGAAAATGCCATGCCTGACCGGGATTCGAACCCTGTTATCAAGTTTTCCCTTCACCACCGGGTCGGCTCCTGCAGTTAAGTATTACACAGCCCAGGGGAGTGTCCTTTACTCTAACGGGCCTCCACGTCTCTGCCCGCCGGTCGGATCTCATTTTGTGCCCGCCTCAAACTCCCAGAGTAGGATCCACCAGGCCCGGCTATGCCGTCCCTGGGTCCCCACTCCGGGAGCCGGGACTCGGTCTTTATGCCAATGTCTCTAACGGAGACACCCCGAGTGGGGCATCTCCGCCGGCACTCGGTTTTTTTCACTCGCGGGTGCGAGAGTCCCCGTGCCTCATCGCTCCCGCTCACTCGTGAAATCACGTGCGAACGGCACCTCGGCAGAGAGCTGTCCCTCATCCCCGAGCCCCCTAGATATTAAATGATATTATCAAGTTAATATCATTCAACATAACGATTACAACAGGAATAGATATTTACCGTTGAAATAACTATTCTATGTTTTATTCATATTAATTAACACGGTTTCTAACAGTTAAAATCAGATTTAAGATTTAATAAGTACTATATGAATACTACATATATATGAATTCATTTTCATGTTCGCATCCGATTATTACCTAAAATAACATATCCCTATAGGGATAAATAATGTATGATTCAACCGAGAAAGAATTACAACGTCTGCGCGTCCAAGATATTCAAAAAATAGTTTTATTTTAAGATTGCGTTTTCCTAAAGTAAACAAGTGTGTTAATTAAAAAGAACAGTTTAATTCTTTAGCAGTTTTAAAAAATTGTTCGTTGTTCAGATTTATACTAGTACATAAAAAAAAGATTCAATTTTATTCGTTAAGTGAAAAACGAAAGCGTTTAGTTTGAAAACATTGACAAATGTGAGACCTGTGGTTTTAGCAACTCCCAAAATAGAGTAACTGATTTCAGTACTGGTTTCTTCAAATAAAAAAGCTTTGGAGTACGTAACATTAAACAAGATTTACAAAGGACAAAAAACCATTTAACTATTATTTGCTGATAAAGTATTGGTAGTGGTGTGTGGGTGTATGTGTATGTGTGTGTGTGTGCGCGCGCGCGCGTGCGGTCTCTCTCTATTTCTCTTCATTTTAATAATAAAATTGTTTATATAATATAAATTTTAATAATATTTTTGTTTTTATTAAGAGGTTTCTTTCTCTAAATGTGAAAGTAACTATTGTCCTAACAGGTTGTATTAAGCAAACCTATTTAGTCCAACCAAGACTTTGTAAAGTAGCTGTTAGGTAGCAGTAGATAGATCCTATGAGATCAAAGCAGCCTTCAAATTAATGAATACACATACCATTGAAAGAAAATATTGTATACCTTTTCTTAGTTTCAAACAATTCATTTTCAAAGATATATTAAAAACAAGTTGAGAAAATAACGGTTAATTAACAGAGACCTGTAGTAAATTTTATACGAAAATATTTTACATAAAGCGAGATTATTTTTATATTAATATTATTCTCAAGAAGATATAATATGTCAAATGATGACGTCTTGCATGTTATTTTCGCCAGGATTTAAAAAAATGTATAATTTCATACTTGTTTACATTAATTTTTAATGTTTTTTTTTTATGCCAAATAATTGTATATATTAAACATTTTTGAGGTATATTAACAAAAAATAATAATAGAACAACAAAGTATTAAATGACAAAATTAAAATTGCCATGTACTTGGATCATTTGATCAAAATTTGATCATGTACTTTTTTATAATATTTATTACTTTATTTCAGTTATGAATAAATAAAAGCTGACCTTAAATTGGATAAAACTAATTACCATACTGTAATTTTATTTACAATTTAAATTAAATTTTGTTGTTTTAAGGAAATATAATCTCGAAAAATATAGCATGTATAATTTTATATGCTTGGATGGATTTTAATGCTTGTTAAATTACTTACATAGATTCACATTTGTGTAGTGCGAGTACATACGCGTGTTTATGCGCGCTTGAGCGCTCCTAATTCGTTCTTTATAACAGAAATTACGCTAGATTATCAATCTTCATCATTTTAGTAAATAGGATGACTGTTTCCGTTAAAGCAGATACTGAATTCAAACTAAACCCTCACGAGCTACTTAATTATTCGAAATTTGAATGCTAAGCAAATGAGTTAAGCTTATAACATATAACAATTATTCACCAATCTGATCTGAATAATATTCGGTAGATGATAACACAAACAGTATTTAAATATAATATATATATATATATATATATATATATATATATACACACACACACAACACAATTTAAACATAATGCAATTATCATTCATTGTATAAAGATTATACAAAAATTTCTTTTTAGGACAAAAGTGAACTACACCAAAACATTAAATACGCGTATTTTGACAATTTCATTTTTATAATTACAAATTTTTATTGTTTCAAAGCTAATGGTAAAGTACATCATATATTTTCTTACATACCTAAAATGTGAACGAAATTTTCAATTCCATTTATATTTAGTTTTAGATGTAACGAAAATTATGTTGTCTACGTAAACATAACGAAGATATTTTCATTTTATTTCTGACATATTTAACTGCTATTTCATATGGATATAAAACAATACTATTCTGATATATTCACGCGAAAATTTAAGAAAAGTTACTTAATAAAAAACTCTCTTTCGGCACGCCGGAAGGCGGAGGTAGATTTCACCGGTTCTAAGTTGAAAATAAAAAAAGATTTCCGCCTTACAGTTAAGAAACATTTCAAATTTATTCGTTACGACAATGGTTGCATTGTAAAAGGTTTGACGTGTTTAGCATAAGACAAGCCCCGTCTTATTACAATTCCAGCAATATTTTGGTCATCCCTTGCCGTAAGGGTTGTTCATATCAAAAGTTTTTTCAGACAAACATTTTAGGTAATGTTTAGAGGACTAACGACCACTTTAAACCGATTCGATACTGTGGCTATTAAGGGAAGGATGATTATTTTTTGTCTTCCAAACCCCATTTTTCCAACACCCTGGGTGAAAGATTGGTGATAAAAAAATGTACTTAGATAAGTTTTCGGTCTTTATCTAAAGAATAGTAGAAACATTAAATGAATTCGATATTTCACTTAATAAGAAAGTTATAGCGATAAATTATTTTTTTGAAAAAGTCCCTCCATTTCCACCTCCATGGCCTGATTTTGGCCGTTAACGAACTCGCCCGAGAATTTGAGAAGAGTTATTTTTAAAGAACAATTGATTGGGGCAAAATTATATAATGTTACCCATTACAATAGGTAGCTTTCTTATGAAATCTACCTAATTACGCTTGTCTATATATATATTTTTTAAATCTAACGAAAGGTAAGCACTTTGATTGCTAATCCATCATTGATTGCCATCCATCAAGCAATGGAAAAAATATATAGATAAACAAAACAAACGAATAAATAAATGAAAAAAAAGAATAAATAAAAAATTAACTGATAAAATAGTAGAAAACACTATAAGATTAATCTAAAAAAAAATCTGTTAAAATACTCTCGTTTTGTAGTATTTCGTAGGTATTGTTTATTTATAAATAATTTTTTATTATTATTTTTTCTTTTATTTTTCGCTTATTTTTTATTTATCCATTTTCCTATTTGTTTTCCTATGCGTTTCAATGCATTCCTTTTCTATTTTTATTTCGACGCAGATTTCTCGACTCAATTTTTAAGAACGGTGTTTAATTATACGGGGATCGTTTTCTTTTCTAGGCTTAACATTTTAAAATGATAATTCCAAAAAAATATATATTTAAAAAAATCAATATACTTTAAAAAAAACTCTGCATCATAACAAATTACTAAAAATTATGAAAGATTTTTTTTTTATTTACATTATTCTTAAATATTTAAAATGTTAGACTGCTCAAAGTTAAAAGACATCCAAAATAATTAGATTCAAATAATGAGGCGTCGTATTAAAATTAATTTAGAAGCCGGTTTTGACATTTTTATCAATTTCTACACAATTTAGTTGAAAATTACTAACTGAATCTGAGACACAGTCATCACGGCATGATTATAAGATTTAATTTGACACTGCATTTAATATTGGTTAAAAGAAGATAAATTATCTAAAAATATAACACAGTGTGTATTAAAAAATAAAATGTATTGCCAACAGGCGCTGAAAATATCACACGAAAAATTTTGTTAATTTTTGTCAATTGGGATAAAATTCTGCCAACAGAAAGACGGACGAATAGAAAATTCGAATGTCGATATAAATAAAGATTTTTAAGAAACTTTAAAAATGATACCAGTGATACGCAATAATCATATTTAAAGTAAAAATTGAAGAATCAAACTTTTATATCTTTTTAACATAAAAAAATTTACTTATATACGTCTGATTGTGTTCATTTCTGGTTTATGGAAATCGTGATCAAATATAAATTTAGGTGAAGAGGATCGAGTTCTTGCTGACTTCGCCCATGATGAAGTCGATTGTTCATTCAATGTCAGCGCTCTTCTGAAAGCCCCACTTTAGTCTCTAAAATTGTATTCATTCTTTTCATTGAAAATAAGGCAGCCTTTATACACACGCTCACATGAGTCCTCTCAATGCAAGATAGCTTTCAGTTAAAAAAATCATTATTAAAATATACTCTTCAACTTACAAAAGAAAAAATTAATACGTTCGCATATATGTAAATTTCCTAAATATGATTAATTTCACTTACTTAAACACTTTTTACAGGACATTTAAACGTGATAAATTGTATAAGAAAATGTTTGATCTATTATTAAAGAAACGTTTTAGTTGAAAAAGATATCTTTGTTTCATCATGAATTCATCTCTCAAAAGTATTTAACAAATAAGTAAAATATTATTTGTTATTATAATTAATTATTGTATTTTTGTATTTTTATTGTATTATTGTATTATTGTATTTTTATTGTATTATTGTATTATTATAATTAATTATTATTCAGTACCTGAAAATCGAGTTAAAAATTTCAATTTATCAAAAATTTAGTCATACCTGGTTCACCATGCATCGTCCAAAATTTTTTTTAATTTTATAAACCAACGTTTGCATCATCACTAATTCACGCAGAAATTATTCTATAAAAAAGTAGTTTTGGTGAACAGGTAACATATCTGCTACCACTATACTGCCACTGTTTTGTAATATCTTCTAAATGATAGAAAATCAACATTAACTAAGCGATATATCAATTATTTTAAAGTAAATACACTAAAGTTATGCGCGAAACCTTGAGCAGTACGGAAAAATTTCCTATTAATAGGGATGATATTAATTATAACGAAAATTCAAATTATTTCAAGGGTTTCAGAGTAATGGTTAGAAGAAAATATATATTTAAGAAAAGATTAAAAATATAAAGCATAAAAATAAAAATACAGTTAATAACAAATAGGACAAATTAATAGTCCAAACAAAATAAATTAACTCATCGTTTACATGATTTTGTTATTTAAAGCCAAAGAAAAAAATTTGTTAATTCAGAACAAAGACTAAATTTATTCATTTTTAATACAGGTTATAATTATAATATCATCGATTATAATAATAAAATACAATAAAATTAACCTAAACTTTCTTCTGTTATTATTTATTTCTGCATTATTTATCTTTCTATGATATATGGATACCGGTTGTATCATTTTGTAGAGGTATGCTATTGAGTCTATCTAAATTACGTGTGCATCATGACAATAATGTAATTCCAAAATGGAGATTAAAACTAAAGTAATAGTTATTTATTGTAATTTTAACTATAATTGATTTTATTTTTAAATAACTGTTATTTTTTACTGAATAACAATGGAAAAATAAAAAAAAAATAATAAGTGAAACAATAAATAGTTAATTCTGACCCCCGTGGCTGAGTAGGTGGCGTGTAGGCATTTCTTGCGAAAGTGATCCCGGGTTCGAACCCCGGTCAGACGTGGGATCTTTTAATACGCTACCAAATTCCACTGGGCTAATAACCAGAGCTGTTGATGCCCGCTCTTTCATAACAAAAAAAAAAAGAAGTAGTTGACATAACCACTTCTGATAGAGTGATTTTCATTACAATAGGAATATCGTAGATGAAAACTGGCAGGATGATATTTACAAAGAGCAAAACTCTGCGCAGTCAATCGCGACCGGGTTCAGCCCGGTCGCAACGACCGGCCTAAATCCGGGTCGACTAGTTGTTCTCGACAGGTTAAATCGTCGAGAACAACGAGCTCTAATACGCCTTCGCCTTCTAATAGGGAACACCCATTAATACCTCACATTACCTTTAAATAAAAAGACAAGTTGTTTCCTGGCATTGGTTGTTTATTCTTATATAGTGGAAAAATAATGATACAAGAAACAGTTTAAATTATTCCAGAAATTGATGTTTTTCAAAATATCTGTTCAAAATTACTGTTCCCAAAGAATTATTTTTGGGCCAAGTATTTTTTCACTTTTTGAGGAAGGGGAGAATTTGGGGGAAATTTTTTTTAAATGGTAAGACATGCGTCATTACATGCGTATATTCTTATACGCATGTAATGAACTTAATACAAAGAGGATTTATGTTTACAAAATTTTGGGAAAACTACTGAACCCAAGCAAACTACCAATGCCACTCCCAAAAGATACTGACATCGAACTTTTATCAACAAATCGTTCCATATATACGAGTTTCTGTATAAAATTTCATCAAAATCAGTTAAATCCAGTCAAACGTTATTTGACTGGATTTACTACGCACCTGGCAAATCTTGCACCGGCCGGAATTTTGCCCCGGGCCCGCAAATCTTGTACCAGGCAGGAATCTTGCCCCGGGCCGGCAAATCTTGCAACGGCCCAGAAACTCTTGTCGGCAAGACTGAAAAGGCAGAATCCACTTACACACACCAACACAAGTACATACGTAACGTTCCCTCTAGTATTTTTGTTTCTTGGGTGTCCCCAGGTCATAAAACATCGAGAATGCAAAAACACGTACTCCATTTTTGACAGATTTCCATACAGCAATACAGCATAACTCCAGAGTTATGATGTCAGGAAAGTAAAAACAATGCAAAAAGTAACCACAATCCCACAAATGCAACACAGTTTTAAATATATAATACATCCTTTAAAAGTGAGCCGGCTACTACGTTAAACATCAACAATAGCAATCATGATTTTGAAACAACGCAAGTCAATGAAAACGTACCTTAGTATTATTCATAACATGAGCCATATATACTGATGTTAATACCTGACATTACATCTGTGATGCGTGTTTTTAAAAGAATTATACATCATATTTGTTTCAGTTTTTTTATATTTTAACACGCAGTGTGTTTACACCAACAAACTCTGCCTATTCTGAAATCAACTAATCAACATAACAACCTACCTGGCCAAGGTGGCAACGCTAGTAATTTAAAGGAAAAAGCAAATACCAAATAGATTACACCAATAGATTATACTTAGAACGCTTTATTAAGAATAATCGTTTTCCAGAATTTTACCGAGGTTTAATTTATTCAAGAAGATAATCAAAAAAAGTATAATTACCTTTATTGCTGCCAAGTATGATATGTGACTTAAAAACTTATAAAAAGGTAAGTATGATATTCCTAACGAAAATAATTTAAAACGGAATTTTTTATTTAATTTAGGAAACTCACAGACCAAAAAAAGTCAATATATAATAATATTAAAATGAATACGCCTAAAGGAAGAACCTGACATGAGACTTATATTATGTACATGGTCAGTAGGCTTTCAAAACAAAAAAAAAAACGACTCTTATATGCGCTATGTGTGTTTTAACTTTGTCGATCTGTTTTAAGGTTAATAAATTTCTTGATAGCAACAGAAAAAATTGAAGATAATCTTATTTGACTGCCGAAACACTTTACATTTGCATATATAATCTCCTAAATGAGGTTAAAACAAAAATGTTTTGTAACGACTGACACCATCTTCATAACCTGAAGGAAAAGTACTATTTTAATATTATATAAACTTAATGCCCATGTGAAAAGTTCAAAAAATTGTAATAATTTACTTCATTTTCATCGGCAAATTTTTTTTTTTGAACCGACGGTTTTCCTGTTATAGGCAAATTTACCAGTAGTTACAATTTAAGTCAGGAATGGTTACTTTTTTAAATAAAAATAATAATTTTGTTGGTAAAATGGTAAATGAGGCAAGGTATGTATATATATAATAAGAAAACAAAAGTCATTATATGTATAGTAGATATTTGTAAAGTCCAGTGAAGTTAAAATGCACTCAAAAAAATAATTTTGTTTAGTCTTATTTCAATTTTTTGAGGGATTTTATTAATAATAACCAGAAATTTCTTAAGTTAACAGAAGTATGAATATAACGTGGACCATTATAGAAACTATCACGACTGTAAAACAATTTTACAGTATATTTTTTTAATCAGTTACACAAATCATTAGGTAAATATTTTACGTTTGAAAATATTATTCTATAAAGATGATATTTTATTTTAAACTATCAAAGCAAAAATAAGAAGAGAGGTAGGTAAGACACTAAGCAAAAAATCAACAAATACATTAGATAACAATTATATAATATGAATCTCTTTATTTAATGTTTCATGAAATTTGTTTCATTAATAGTCTATTTATCTTAATTTATATTTCTGTTAGTATTATATAACAATCATTTTCTTCAAAATATGGTCTTAAGTATTCGATACAAAAGGAAAAAAGATGTAATTTTCATTCATGTTAAATACTGTACTTGCATTTCATTTCCAGTGATGATGTTTAAGCCTACAACTTCAATTAATAAAAAAGGACTTAAATTCATGTTTAATCAATTAAATTACTAAAAAGGAGTTGTGATACTTATTTATTGTAATTAAAACACGATTAGTAACCACACGAAAAAAAAAACAAAAAAGGATATTAAGATATATGATAAATTTGTTTTTTAACAGTCTGAATCACATGTGATCAGTTATAAGATGAAAATTTTAAAGAAAATGTAGTATGTATTCACATAAATACATAATATATATTCATAGATGTGAAAAGTTTCTTCAAGTTTACATGATAATTTCACAACAAAAGCTCGGGAGCTTGAACGGAAAAATGATATGAAAAATTTGCACAGTTTGAAAAATGCCAAACGTTAGCGGGATGCGAACCTAAGACCTTCAAAAATAAAAGGCTACCACCACCAGTAAATACATATTTTGTAATTAAATAAATATTTTAAAACTGATTATTCAAGAGTTAAAATTTGGTCATTTCAATGATGATATTAAGAAATTTGTAGTAAGTAAGGCGCCAAAACTAAGGGAATAGATGTAACAGAACACACATTTATACAGTAGGATTTATCAAGGATTATGCAACAGTCATACTAAACTTTAGTTTAGTATATGTGAAATACTCGGTAATGAAATTAGGAAATTTAATGAACTAAAGTTTTGACTGAATAATGAATTTAGGAAGTTTAATGAATCTATATATATATATTACATATTTAGCCGGCTGATGTTTAATGAACGTCATATTACCCAGTTTTTAAACGTGTAATCACGGAACTTTTGTCATTTCAGAATTAACTATAACATAGGATATTAATAACAACAAATCACATCAAAAAGATTATTAATCATATGGTTAATTACGTACGAACCGAGCGTCATCATCACCATCATTAAAACAGAAGAGCGGGTTTATGGATTTAACATATTAATTATCTGAATTACTTTAATCCAATAAATTTATAACTAGTTACAGAACTGGAAAGAACAATCCATAATTAAATATAACAAACCCACAAAATGAGATAATTCAGTAGGCTGAAACCTTTCGTAGGCTATATTTAGTAGGCTTTATTTTTATGCAAAAAAAAATTAATCATAAATAAAAGTTATCTGCAGAACCAAACCTATACGGTATGGAAGAGATGATATTATTCATAAACGGAACACAAAGGCATGATGGTTCCAGTACTAAGCCGATAAAATTTCCTTATTAGTAAAATGGAATACCCATTAGAGTCGGATTGGCAAAAGGAGATTAATATCATATTATAAATTTTAATCGGTCAAAGCCGGATCTGAACCGGCAATCCTTATATATTTACGTTGTAAGGAAAAAATAAAATATGATAAATAATTGTGAAAATAAAGTTTTACAATGGTATTTTAAAGTTTTACAATGTTTATAAATAATTTAATTATCCCCGAAGCATAAAATTACCGGTAATTTATATAAACTATATTGTTATGAAATATTGTGATGTTGGCGTTAAAAGTGCATAAAGTACAAATACAAATATATATAATACATATTTAGCCGGCTGGGCTGTTACACGAAACAACGCTACTGGGTTGCCACCTGCACTTAGTACCGCTCCAGGACAATTATAATAATAATACCAATATTAGTAGTAAAACGCTGTTACAATCTACGTTCAGCAAACATCTAGGTCAGTAGGTTACAGCTAGCAGAGATATAGTATCGCTACTTAAAAAAGAAATGAATAAAATATTAGCAGATTGTTAAGTTTAATAAGCTGCCTAACGTAATCACTAAATACCAGTATAATAATTTTTAGTATTATAAAGTACTGCAACATATTGCATTTAAAATTAATCCAAAACGAGGTTCGTGTTTGATAAAACATGGAATCTCATTAAAACTAAAAATTCATACAATATTAATTATATATATTATAAGGATGCATTTAATTATTAAACATGAAATATGTTTCATATGCAGCAGCATAATACACAATATTAGTGATGAATTTTAATATTTTAGAAGAGCATTTATCAAGTAATATATTTCATACATTTTCTGTTCAATTAAGTGGTTAATATCCGATACAAAATAAAAATTATTTTTCATAACGGTAAACAAAAAATTAAATTATCTCACAATAATTTTTTAGCAATATTGTATATATTCATATAAAGAGCGTTTGAGTATTGCTGTAATCCAATTAACAAAAACATCGATGTTCATTTGAGCTTATAATAAATATTAATTTATTTTTGTTTTATTTTATAAAATATATTATCTGGTCGAGCGAAAATTTATTCTTATAATTAAAATACTACTGATTAGTATCACATAGCATAATAAAAAAATGGTGTAACGAGAATATCGCTATTAAAATATTTTTATAAAAATGTATTAATTATACTATAACTAATCTAACTAATATGATAACCAACATGTTAAGAAGATTAATGTTAGGAATTACTAATCTTTACGTGATATTCAAGAAAAAAAAGTCCTTTAAATGATTGGGTTGTACTGCTAACTCAAGAAAAAATATGAATGGACCATCAGTTGATTCTGCGCTAGATGAAATAATCTGAAAAACAACCTACGAGTATATGTTTACAGAGAAAATTTAATATGCTAATGATGAGTGATTTCCGTGATTTCTTACTAAAGATATGAAAAAGGGCTAGAATATATTTTCAAGTATTGATTCTAGGTGAAATGACATATAATATGTTATCAATAGACCGTTAAAAAATAATATAAAGTTAACAAAATGTTGGGCAGAATAAATTTAGGAAGAAACTATTTCTGGGACACCTGATCCTAGGACAGCTGCGACTTTGATGAATGGAAATGATGACGTGTTTTGAGGAAAAAAACCATCGCCGAGGATTAATGGAGAAATATTTTTTTAGATCAGAAGAAATAAGAATTCAGCTTAAGGAGGCAGCTCTCCACTTAGCAACCCCATCATTAGGTCAATTACTGAGAGTTATTTTAGATTCGGAGAAATAAAATCGAACAGATAAATAAATAAAAAATCAATGATGAGATAGAGTAGGCTATCAAGTAAATTATGTAAAATTAATAATTATGCAGGTTCGCTGATAAGAAACTTTAATCAGCTAATTGGTTTTAACTATTCTATAGAAATACTAAGGTTTTCTTTCCGAAACTAAATTAAACCATGAATACCAAATATTGGCAAAAATATCAAATTTTAGTTAAAATATTGCTGTCTTAGTAAATGCTGGTGGATACGGTATACGAATTAAATAATTATTACTAAATACACTGTAATTTCTTCCTAAAATAAAGTCGATAATTTATGTAAAGGAAGATGTGAACAGTACACTTCGTCTGAAACTAAAAAAAAAATTCAAAATCAATCGTCCAACGTTTACAATAAAATAGAATAAAAACAAAATTGTTAAAAAAAAGCAATAAAAGAATTTACTGTCATAAAAAAAAAATAGTCGTACACAATGCTATTGTTTCGGAAAATTCAGTTAAATAACACAACACTTATGGTACAAAATTAAATAATGGTTATACAAAATTCACTTAAAACTCATAAAAGAAACTTTTTGAAAAATACACAATAATATACAATATAAAGTAATACAAAAGAACTACAGAGGAGTAGGGAAGTAAATATTGGATTTCTTTCTTCAAGCGACAAGTATTAAAACCAAAAATATATATATAAAAAACATGTTCAACATTTTGAACTACTGAAGTTAAGTTCAAGAATAAAAGCAATAGTAAAACCATACAGAAATAAAGCATTTTTTCTTAATCTTGAAAATGTCCGGAAAAACATTTGTCTATGATCGCGCGCGCGCACGTGTGTGTGTGTGTTAGTGTGTGTGTGTACCTCGCTTAATAGAGTTCTTTAAGCAGAAAAAAATCACAAAAATAAAATAACTTCAAAATAAATATTAAACATAAAAAACAGAATGTAAGGGAAAATATTGATTATTTTATAAAAACATATATGGAAAAAAAATATATAAAATTTATTTGCCGTAAAAGAGGAATTTAACAAAAATAAATAACAAAAGTAAAAAATATGAATGGCTTCCCACAATCTGAATCAAACTGAAAGTATTTTCACAATCAGTCTGCCAGTCTGTGCACAATAAAATTTGAAGGAACGCAGCAGGCAACGTTAAGCATAATATTAAAAAAACTGCACGTAACATAAATCAATCACTCCATCTGTCACCTCTTTAATAAAATCGTCAAATGATAATTTCTCGTATCCGAACTTGCACCATTATTGAAAGCGACAGAATGCATACATACAATATTCTGAACAACAAATAAATCATGCATATTTAAATCAATATATGTACGTATTTTAAGAATAAAAAGATCTATAAAGAAATAGATTCCTTTTATTATTACTACAAGTTATATCCACTGGAATTTACTGAATAATAAATTTAAATTTTAATGAACATAAACAATGAAGAATCATTAAAAAAATTAATTTATAATTATCTTATACGTTTATGATACAAATTTTCTTTTCTTTATTTTTTTTAGCCTCCGGGTCCGTAGTTAAACATTTTTTTCCGCAGAGGATGAGATTAATGCTTTGTAACGTGTACGAAAAATGCCATGCCTGAACGGGATTCGAACCCAGGACCTCCGGGTGAAAGGCCGAGACGCTACCACTCGCGCCACGGAGGCCGGCTTATGATACAAATTAAAATTAATAAACGTTACTGATCATTACACGTTTACTATTTAATAAAACTTACAAATTATTATTAATACATGAGTAAAATAAAAAATAATCGCTTACCAGAATTATTTTTGGGTAAAAAAAAAAATTATTTGTGGTAGTAGATGAAATTAATTTGAAATAAATAATGCAAATGGTTAAAAATAAAAAGTTCAGTCTACACAATCTGAACCAAATGGTTGATATTAATATATACTTTAATAAAGGCCCCATTAACAATACACTTTACTAGCTCAACAACAGACTTGAATATATTTATTAATAATTGTTTAAAAACAAAAGTTTTTATTGTTTCATAAACTACAGAAATAGTAGTTAGCTGAGTAACAGATACCGCGTTTCTACATAAATATTTTTACTAACAAAAAACTAGTTTATTTGTTGTACATAATAACTACACGTTATTCGAGAAAAAAACTGTTAGAAACACAGAAAATTTACATTTTAACCCTTTAGACTGTAACTTTTACCATTTAAACAGCAATTGCTTGTTAGATAATGATAATTGCGATTCCCTGCCTGTAAACAGTACAGTACATCTCCCTGAACTTAATGTTAAACTGCGTCCTTTTCTCCCTAACATGACTCCTCCACGTCACATGGCGATCCAGATGCCGTAAATAACAAAATATTAATAGAAATAAAAGTAATTTTTTTTTTAAATGGTGATGTAGCTGTTTTATTTCATTTTTAAAGAACATTCATTTTCAGATTTAACGAATTTAAGAGTTCTCACTGAATTCAATTCCAAAACTAAAAAATTAAACGTGATTCAAATAGATCAACAGACAAAAAATGTTCACTCAATTCATCCAAGTAGATGTAATGATAATTTTGTTTTATTTATGAATCAGCTTCTAGTCAAACATATGACATATTTACATTAAAAATGGCTTTAAATAATTTATTTCGGCCTATGGGTAGAATAATATTTCTATAGAATTTAAAAGGCTACTTTTAAAACTCATACAGATGATACAGATGCATTTTGTGATTAACCTCTCTATCAATAATCTATAACTTCACTAAACATAAATAAATAATAATACAAAGGGTCAGAGTTTTACGGTCATTATTTTTAATCCTCAAACTACTACAATTGAAGACAACTTCAAATGTTTCCCTTTTTTTCGCCCATTCAGTTTTTTTTTTTTTTTTTTTTTTTTTTTTTTTTTTTTTTTTTTGTTTAGATAGCTTAATTAAAAGCCTAACAATCGTAAGGATAAAGGCAATAAATCACAATTTTACAACTGAAAAAAAACACTACTGTTTTTATTTTTTTAATTGTATATTTCTTTAACTGATTATTTTCCAACACCCGAGAAAAATGAGCAAAATTATTATTTTATGATTTACATTTAAACAGTAGTAAAAAGATACTTAGTAATTTATTTTACAAGCACATAATTTGTTAACAGCAAATTTTAAATACTTTTTTAAATGGTCAAGCATAATATAGTTAAGGAATTAATAATAATAATAATAATAATAATTCATTAATAATTTTAAACTTTCATTTATGAATTTATTATAAAATTATGAGTAATAAATGTAATATCACTGCAAGTTACGGCGAAGAGTTACACATAATATGCGTTCGCAGATGTATTTATTCTCAACATTTGTCAACAGCGCGCTCACTCCGTATTGGTCAATACCTAGACGTCTTTAGATCTGACATTTACTGTAGTTAATAGTAGTACTATGAATTTGGTTATTTTCATCCTGAAAATTTAACTTCCTCATTAATAATATGTTTAAAACATAACCTTTATTTATTTCTATAATTTTCGAAACTTAATTTAAGAGTTAATTTTAGTTAATTTTAGTTATTTTAAGTTTAACCGCGTAACTAGCTTAGTATCTTTGACGAAAACTATATAAGAACAGTTGTAGTATTCTTTATACAGATTATCTTTGAGTTTAAATTACGTATACGTCAGGACATAATAACTAAATTTCTTTCAAGTTCAATCTGGTTTAAGAGTTAATATAGTTCAGTCCAAGAAATGGAAGCCGTCTCCGCGGCTCCAGTGGTAGCGTCTCGTCCTTTCACCCGGTCAGGCATGGCGTTTTCACACACTACTCGTCGTTCATCTGATCTTCTCTAACGGTGGTCCCGGAGGTAAAAAAAAGAAATGGAAAAATTTCTGATATACCATTTAAAGTAGTCCAATTTACATGAATTAAATTTAAAGAAAAGGAATATGTCGTTAAATAGATTTAAATAAATAAAAGCCAAAATCAATTGTATTAGAGTACAAATGGTGTACAAAGCCTATATTTCATATAAAAGGGAACAAATTCTAATGTAGCACATTATAAATTAATTAATTTCCGGGAATAAGTTACATTTTAATTTGATTTTTAAAAATAAAATTTTGTTAATCATGAATATGATAGAGTTCACTTGATTTGACCTTAGACGTAGGTTTTTTTAAATAAAAGGATTCCAACATCTATACAAAATGTAACAGACACCTACATAAACACCAAAAAAATTATATTAATAAATTATTCATTAAAAACGTAAAATAAATTATTTATCTCGATTTTTATAAATTAAATAGCACTAGAATTGGAATAGCATTAGAATTAGAATAGGCATATGAATATATTATTATATTTTAGAACGGTCTCGACTTCCTCAAAATTGGAAAAATCTACGAGGTGGCTTTTTAAATAATTTTATTTTCACTTATCATCTCTCAAAAAAAAAACTTTTTCATTCATTTTGAAATGAATTTAAAAAAAAATTAATCGAAATTTGGAGATACTTGCAAGTACGAATGATGGTAACTTACGCCATACAAATATAGTCACCCCGAGTAGTACAAAATTATTATATAAGGGAATTGATGCCATGGTGTCTAAGGAAACATATACAGATATTATTAACAATTCAAAAATACCACTGCGTACAGAATGTATTTCAGATACATTCTGTACAAGTAACGTTGAATCAAATATGCAAAGAACATGAAT
Organism: Lycorma delicatula; assembly: GCF_047948215.1. Lineage (NCBI taxonomy): Eukaryota > Metazoa > Arthropoda > Insecta > Hemiptera > Fulgoridae > Lycorma > Lycorma delicatula. The sequence continues at coordinate 129,831,996 of NC_134457.1, forward strand.
TATGGAGAAGTTTCTATCAATTGAAACTACTAAAAATTCATAACATTATTTCAACTGTATTATTCAGAAAGTAATTTTATCATAAGGTTGCTGTAACTTGGCTAGAAAAATGTTTAACTTAAAATTTCATGTATTCTTTATGTAATACAAAAAAAAATCCACATATAGTGAAGGAAAAATTTTAAATTATAAAATGAAGTAAATTTTAGGTTTCAACGAAGTAAACAGGCGAGTAAACATATCATATAGGTAATTATTACTTGGTTTGATTCAAAATGTTTTACGAGTTTGAATTCCGTAAATCACATAAATCATTTTCAAATATTAAATAGAACCGTTGCCGGAGGAATGCTACACCCAATTTAGAAGAATTAACCTTTGCTAAAATTAGAATCACAAATGTAACAACAAAGTTTATTACCACTTTTTTAATACAAGGTGTGAAAATTAAAAATAAAGTATTTACAACTAGCGAGATGTTTAATTTCTTTCTGCGGTATAAATCTCTAATGTCATGATGTAACCTACATTTTTTATTACTTATTTACAATAAACTAGATTATCCAGAAAAAATATCATTTTCCTCCGTATTATCTATAAGGATAAAACAAACAAAAGAAAACTACAATTCTAAACAAACTTCATGCGGTTTAGTTAAAAATATAGCCTGTGAACATTCATTTTCACAAAACGAAGAACGACATTCAGAAAGATGTATGAGAGAATACGACATGAAAAGCAATCCACTTCACCAAAAATGACAAGTTACAATAAGCCTATATGATAAAAGAAGAAAAGATGCAGACTAAATTTATTTAGAACCCAACAAGATCCTAGATAACAAGCACATATTTTTATTTAAAATGAAAATCCTCCTTTTTAAACAGCATATCTTTCTTAAGTACTCGTAGGCGTATATTTTCTATTCATTCTACTTCAATAAAGAATTACGAGCTTAATCATAAAACACATTTATATAAAATATATAATATCGTTTCTATTACGATTAATTTAGAATAAAATGAATGTAAAAATAGAAAAAAATATTTTTTCACAATAAAACAGCTCATATTTAGTAATAACTTCCTCTCTTTTTAAAACACTGTACGGGAAATCTCCAAACTAATACACATTGTTAAATCTTATTATTTCACAAATTAACTTAAAAATAACCATAATAAATAACGTTAAATAAACTAAATATGTTCTTATATAGTACTTACATGAAAATTATATTTAATGATACTGAAATACATATTTTTTATATAAATCTTTGAGCATTAAAAGTAATAATCACAACATAATAAAAATGTTTTCTTCACAGAATTAACAACTAGACAAAGTATTCATTACAATTCGCAAAACGGATCTTTCAGGTATTTAATAAAATGGTCAATTTATTAATTTCAACACTGGTCTACTCGAAATGTAGTAACAGTAGATCCAGACTTACTAGCTAGCATGAACCCACAAACGGACTTCCCGAAGAGAATTCAATATTTTAAAATGATCCAAAACAAATTTATTTCGTCAATTAATACAATTTTTTTTTTTAATTTATAACATTTAAAAAAATAATTTCAGTATAACAAAAAAAAAAAAAACAATTTATAAAAAGAATTCTCTCTTAATAATGTGAAATAACTGACTCTGCTTTATATAATATTCCAGAACTTTCCATACAACTAGTACAGTTTCGATGTTTAATAAAATCTAACATTGTACGCCTTTCTTTCTACACCTTTTTACGTCCATAATACGTTTAAGACACACTAATAAACAGTGAACAGAGAAAACATTGTTTCTTATTTGAAGATATAACTTTAGAATGACGAGGTGATTAGCAGTAACAAAATGATTCCACCACGCCCGGAAACACAAACCCTATTTTCAAAATTAACCTTGAGGTTTCTGCTAGAAACTGGGCGCCTATCCCAATCAAAATCATAAAAATATGGAAATACAAAACTATAGAAGATCGGGTTTAGACTTCAGCTGTAAGCTAAAGCTTAAAATTCAGCTGCAAGAAATTTTAATTGGTTTTTTAATTTTACAAGCAACTTTGAAAGAAGGGTCAGGTTTCATAAAAGACACCCTAAAGAAAATAAACTAGTAAAATAAAAGTAAAGAAAATAAACTATCAGTTTTTTTACCGCTAACCTCCACCGCTATTGGTGAGTAACAATAAACAGCAACTATAAGTCGGGATCGATATTAGGATGTAGTGTTAAAATTAAAATCTCCAACGAAAATGTAGTTCTGTATCGGCGAAAAACCGAACAATTCATTTCAATAAAATACGTTACCTACGTTGAAATTATAAGTTGTTTCTATGGAACAAAGCTCAGTTGAGTTAAATCAGTGTATACGTACTGTCTCATTAGAGAAAGGAATATATTATTTTGTTTCTTTTCACTACTTATCTGAGTATTTCTTACGTTTCTGACGAAAGTAAAGTGCTTCAGGGACTAGAAGCACCAGAGTTGCTTTTTTCTGATAGTAATGTTGTTCACTATGAAAACAGTGGTAAATCACTTCGACCCAGTCTCTGAGGTAAACAGAACGGGTCTGCTATATGCAACTGTATGTTTGGCTCAGTGCAGAAGACAACGAAGAACAACTTCACTTCTCACTTAATTTAATATTCGAGGAGAAGGCAATTTAATATTCTTAAGGATGGTTATCATTATTGGAAGTAACTTATGACATGTCAAATTGCCTTCAACCATCACGGTTATGGAACATTTCATATAAACAATAATAATAAAATGATTTCTCTCTGCAATCTGAAAACTGTTCTATCAGTCAAAAAAAAAAACTAAATATTAAATAAATAAACATTAAAAAAAAATTATAAAAAAGATTATGATCTGTTTACCACAAGGCTTTTGAGTTAGAATATTTTATGCTACTCTAGAATGACCCACAAGCACTAAATAATAAAAGCAAGGTAAAAAGCTAAGTTCGAAATGCATCAATGATTACATAGAACAGTGGTTCCCAAACGTTTCCGAGGCGTGGCGCCCTTTTTCACTTACATTTTTTCATGGCGTCCTACCCTAAGTAAAAGTATGACTACTCATAAGTAAGAAATAAAAATAAATAAAACTCGTGTATCTTCATTATTTTTTTACTTTATTAACATTAAATTAATAATTATAAATGTCTTGGTTAAACAATTATGAAGCATTTACAATATTTCGTGGCGTCCCTGTGAAGAGGCCGCGGCTGTTCGGGGCGCCGCGGCGTACAGTTTGGGAATCACTGACATAAAACATTAAACTTAAAAACAAACAAAAAATAATAAAAAATAAACACAAAGCTACATTCTTTTTACTCACACACACTTTAAAACTTATTTAATTTTCTAAATCATCCATCAACTAGAGACACTTACAGAACACAGGAATTTAAACTATAAAAGAAACTTTATTTGTTGACTAAAAGGTAATCTGAGTAAACACGCTGTGGAGTGGCTGTTTATTTTGCTTCAAAACTTTATTCAGTATTAGTAAGCCAAACGGTTTGTAAATCAATAAAATAAATTATATTCGATGGTTTTTTTCAACACAAATCAATTCCACTAACAAATAACAAAAGTATATAAAAATCTCCGACAAAAAATATTATTGTTTTCAATTTATGGGAATCATGTTATCCAGTGAAAGTGATGTAGTTTGTGTAATAAATCTACATTAAAAAAAGAGCTAGCTTTTCATCATCTTGACCCAAATTGATATTCTAAAAATAATCTTATAACATCGAACCAGCTATTAACAATTTATAATTTGTAAATTTCACAAAAAAAAATTATATATTATAATTACAAATACTGAAATTGCCAAATAAAAAAATCAATGAAATTTTAATTAAGAAAAATAAAACTTGCCAGACGGTTGTTAGGGATATACAGAAATCTGATACGACAAGGGTAGGCTTGTTTTAAATCTAGAAAATTATCAACAGTTTCATTTTGATTAAATTAAAAGGGCTGGACTAAAAGTTTAAAAAATAAAACACAGAAAACCGAATGAAGTTCCAGAAATCGTAGAGAAAAGGTATTCACAAATATTAGCAAAAAAAAAATTACCGAGTGTTTTGGAAACAATTCAGATCACTAACACTCAAAAAATCTCGTTATTATAATAAAATGTTCCCTCATACAGTACGAGAAATTAAAAATCCCAGTAAGTGTATTGTTTAGAGAAACAATACGTTTGTTTTCTGAAAACAGCAAACGATGATAAGGTAGAGCATATTTTGCTCAACTATTTCTCTAAAAACACTTAGAACGCATTAGGACACGGGTTACATTACGGTGAATTAACATATCTTAGAATTTTATTGTAAATAAGTCAAACAATAACAATTTATTGCCACTTATCTATCTGATAGTAGTTTCATTTATTTATTTCTTGTAATGAGAGAGAACTAAGATAAAATTACCAGATCCATACCGGAAAAACTGAATTTAAGTATTTTGCTCATTAAACGCTCAATCTGATCCACATTGTCACAATATGCATTTTTTTTTATTTATTATTTTAATAAAATACATAAGACAGAGACAATATGTATTTCTACATTACTTTTCTCATCTGCAATTAAAAAAAAAAAGCTGACAACAAAGTTTTAATACTTTCCTGGCGTTGGTTATTTATTCTTATACAGTGGAAAAATAATGATATGTGACAAATTTACCTAAGATTTCTTTTATATGTGGTGGGGGGTAAGTTATGATGAAATTTATTGTAATATTACTATTAAAAATTTAAACAGACCAAAAAACTTTTAAAAATTAAAAAAATTGATATTTTTAAACTTTGATAGTCTCCCCACCAACAATATTGCCCTCAAAATATTTTTTTTTCTTTTTTGGATATTTTTCTCTACTACTACTACTACTCTCTTTTTTTCTGTTTAGACTCCGGAACCACCGAAATATATTACATCAGATGATAAATGAGGATGATATGTATGAATCTAAGTTAGGCTTGTGAGGTCTCAGGTCGACCATTACTCAGATGTATGGTAATTGAAACCCATTAACCAAAGAACACCGGTATCCACGATCTAGTATTCAAATCCGTATAAAAGTAACTGCCTTCACTAGGATTTGAACCTTAGAACTCTCGACTTTAAAAACAGCTGATTTGCGATGACGAGTTTAATCAGTAGACCAACTAGGTTAGTTAATAGAACTATGTCTATGGAGACATAAAAAATTTTTGCAACAAATTTACCTACCCATATACACCTGTCACTGTACAAGATTTCATCAAAATCCAGTCCAATGTTATTAAACTTCAAATACGGCAACACACGTTCGTACGAAAATTACCCCCCTTTTTTAGTTTTTTGGGGTCTCTGATCATGAAACGTCGAGAAATGCAAAAAACTCACACCCCAATTCATAACTGATTACCATATTGTCATTCTTGCAGCATAACTCTAGAGCTGTAATACCACTAAAGTAAAAATTAACTAAAATGAATCTTAAGGTAAACGTAATTAAATTTATAAGAAAAAAATCTGATGTGGACACCACATGACTTCCTTGTACGGCTATTAAATTACATATACACATTTTTTTCTGCACTTCATTTAAACTTATTTTATTTGAAAGTGAGATACCATCCTCAATTATTAAATGAAGTGGACAGTTACACAATTGCTGAAATATTAATTTTTGTTAACATCAAATATTTATACAATTATTTACTCAACAATCTTACATGAAATATTAGGATAGAGTAAAATTCCCTTTATTACTCGTACTACTAGATCAGTATTATTCGCATCTTCGAGACTTGCTGATTAACAAAGTTTTCAGATTTCTGGTGTGTGTGTTTGTAAGGTATAAATAAAGTTAATAATAATTAAACTACTAAACTCCTATATACTGGTTACAAATATTAATTTCGACCTTACGGTGCAAAATATTCAGTTTTTATTACTGGATTATTTGTAGAATAATCAAAAATTAAAAAGAAACAATCAAACAGGAAAAACAAACATAGCATGAAGAAATATATATATAAAAAAGTACGATGAATATGAAGAGGAAGAAAATGTTAAGAACAAGGGAAGAATGAAAAGATTAAGAGTCAAACAAAATGATGATCAAATCCGTCTTAGAGAGAATATTGTCCGAAAATATTAGAGGAGTAATGAATTAAAAGATAAGAATTTTTTGCAATTTATTAAAGATCGGGCATGTATGCCTCAGTGTATATGTTCTTGTGAGAGTCTATTTTTCAGTCACTCTGTAATTAACTTTAATGTAGATAAATTTAAACATAAATTCCAGAATGATTAAATAAAATTAAACAGAAATTAAACTAGAAAATCCAAAAATAATACGATTCTAAATTATAATTTAGAATATCAGATATTTCACCAAATCTATTACATATACACATAATTACATAATAATGCCTATTAAATTAGATACACACATGTATAAAATTACATAATTTTTTTTTTTATTTCGCTAAAAAATTCTGATTTTTTTAATTTTTTTTTTTTTGTTACTATTGGATAATTATTTACTGTAACATTTTTTTGACAATCACGGATTAATAATTATTAATAAATTAGTACATTTAAATTAGAAAATGAATTAAAAAAATGTTAAAAAAAAGTGAGATGAAGTCTGGTTCGAACCGCTTGTAAGATCCAAATATTTCATTAATTAAGTTTTATTTGGCTATAACTCTGGAACCAATGAAAATAAGTACCACTTATGATATCGTTGAAAAGCTCTGAATGAGGACTTATTACTGCAGTTAAGAAAAAGTCCATTACCCAAATTGTTTGGTATTTTGAGTTTTTTTGGACACCTTTGGTTCAGTCGATCGCAATCAAAAGGGGAAGTGCACAGCTAAATGTTACAACAGTCCTAAATCCAAAATTTCAACATCCTACGGCTAATCAAATTTTAGTTATGCAAGACACGTACAGACGTCATGCCGAAACTAGATAAAATGGATTCAGGGATGGTCTAAATGTATATTACCGTTGAAATCTGAAAACCGAAATTCAATAAATCACAATACTTCCTTTACTTCGTACAAGGAATTAAAAACATTGGGATTAGGATTAAAAAGATTAAAAAGTACATACACAGCCAAAAATTGTTCAGTTGTAAATAACACACAATAAGACAAGGATAAGAAAATATATATACATATTTTCCAAACATATATACACAGCTTTTATAACTTTAATAATAATTATAATATTGCAGATACACCAACTACAAGAGGTATAAATCATATATTCAGTATTCTGGAATCGCTGACCGACGTTTGATTATCGCTTGGGTTAACTTATTCGAGAGGAGTGAATACGGGTTTTAGACATCAAAGGAGAACATGACACTACTGTATACAAGAGGTACAATATATAATGACGTATAACAGCACGAAATAAACTCATCCCTTCACGTGACATGAACAGTTCCCTGTTTATTCACTAAAATTAAACATCTTATATCAAATACTGTTAAATTAATCCAAAAACATGGAACTGTAATTACATCGTAATTAAATAATTAGTATACAACAAACATAATTTGTACATAATTCGAATATAATACGTTTAATCCATAACAAATGACAAGTTATATTACCTTATCTAGATATTTTACATCAAAGTAATAAACCTGATACAGGTTTAACGAACAAACAATTTATACAGGAAGTTTTAATGTACATACAGTCGAACATAAACGTGAGAGGATGTTGTGTATGTAACGTTAACCCTTCTACGTGCAATTTATAGTCAATATAACTGAATTCATGCGGTTTACTAACAATTATATTTCGATTAAAAGAAGAGATTTCGAAGTTCAAATTTCAGCGCGATATAGGCTAAAAAAGAGTGTTTTATATATAATTAAAACAATATTAAAAAAAATGAATTTATATGAAACAACAATCTTTATCCCACGTTTTCGAGAATGATTATTAATTTATTAAGAGCTTTATAAAATAAAAGCTCTACAGTAAGGCGTGCCAATTTTTGAAAAATAATTCAATATTCAGAAACATCTGTATCATTGATGAATTTTAGAAAACTTAAAGTATAATTTAAAACAATTTTATTGTCAGCAACAACGTCAATATGAATTTTTATTTATTTGAGTAGCACATTTCAGAGGAGGTAAAAAAGTACGATAAATTGTTGAGAGAAAATCCCAATATTTGTTAATTGTTAATTCAAGTAATATAATAATCATGTAGTGTTTTTTACTTAGTTTGTAATTAAACTGTTTATTCTTTTTCATGCACAGATGTACAATAAGCATACTCTGCTGACTCTATGCCATCCCAAGTGAGCGGTTGCAATGATAACTGAGACAGTACAACCGCAGTATCCTAAACACTGGGTTTCGGGTTTAATAGTTTGTTTTATTTTAACAATTTTTTAACTTATCAACAAAATAACAATCAACAATTACACCAACCATTCCCTCTTTCTCAATACAAACTTATCCTTTTTAAACATGAGAGAACAGGGTAAAAAAAAAAGGTTTTGGAACAATTTCTTAAGGCAGTCTCTATTTTAGTTCCTGTAACTCCTTAGCCGTTTATCATATAAAAGAAAAGAATGATAAAGCAAGAGGTTTTTTATTTTAAATTTCATTTAACTACTTTTTCCACATAAAACCAAAGATGTTAAAAATAGTTTGGTTTTAACCAAATGTAAAACTTATTTTCTCACATCTCAAGAAAGGAATGTTTGGTTTTCGTGAACCAAACGAAAATGTATAATTATGCCTTTCTTCTAAATTTATTTTTGTACTTGTATTTTATTTATTATTTTTATGATTTTATTTATTATTTTTATTTTATTTGATTTATTGTTTGTACTTGTATTAACTATTTTATGTAAAATGTGATTACGTCGTAGACAAGAAACACTGATTTAAAACTTTTGGGAATATGATTACGGTGAGTAAGGATTTTAAAAGCTATTGATTAAGTAATGAAAGTAAACTATTTCGATAATAGAATATTTAAAGAATTTGAGAAATTCTTTATTGAGCAATAGTGACGATGGAATTCAGAATAGTTCAGAATAATAGTGACAACGTAATTTTGCAGAGTAAGCTAAGCAAACAATAAAACAGTAAATAGCATCAACAGAATTTAGATTTTACATGTTAGAGGGAACATACAATTTTCTTATCCGTAAGCAATCGATTTATAAAAAACCAAATTCATACTATTGCGTTACAAATTTCAAGTTTAAAATGATTATTTCCATATTAAAATCATTACAAAATGTATGCAAGAATAATAATACAAGTATTCAGAAACTCATAATAATTTTTCCAGATAAAAATTAGAAAACCTGATAAAATGTTTTGTAAAATGTGGTCATAATATTCCGTTTTTTCCAAACATTAAATTAGCACAATTTGTTTGCCTTACCATATGTGAGGTAACCATGTTGTAGTAAATAATTTACTCTTTCTCTTGTTACATTTAAAAATCATAAACAGTATATAATGTTTAGATTACAGTATGAGGCAATATCTTACTATTTATGTCACAGGTAAAGAACTTTAATTGTAATATAATACGATTATTTTGCAGATTCCATCATTAATAAGAATAACCTTACAAGAAAACGTAATATGTAATTGTTAAAAACAATATATTATATAACTAATTAGAAACGAGGACCAATGTTCCTATCAATATCACTGCAACCGCTCCCTTGCGATGGCGTATTGCGGCAAAGTACGCTTACAGTACATTAGTGCATAAGAAAAAACCTTAGTTACAAACTAAGAAAAAAGAACACCTCAGAATGATTATATTTCTTGAATTAACATATAAAATTTTTGGATTTTCCTTTGATAATCTACCATACATTTTCATCTCCTGAGAAAATGAGCTACTCAAGTTAAGTAAAATTACGTATTGACATTGTAGCCTTAATTTTGTTGCTTGGACTTAAATAAAAAATTTTGAAATTAAAATTCTGAAATTTACCAAACCACATTCCAATCAAAACAAAAAAAAAGTTTGTTTTTTTGAGTTATTTTTGCTTGAAAAATAAATTCACCACCGAGGCTTACAAAAAAGCTTGTACGTGGAAATATGGAAATGAAATTTTTTAGCGCATGAAAAATGTTATGTCTCATCGGTATTCGAATCCGGGATCCCCGGATGAAAGGCCGAAACTACCAAACCGCTAAGCAGGTCGGCAAAAACAGCTATGTATTATAAATACATTATTCATAGAGCTACTTATTAAAAACGTCCAATTTTTAATTATCTATCAGTATGTTACAAAAGATGATAAAATCTATCAGTGGTATTATTTTGTATTCAAAATGAAAGTAGAAACTACTTAAGGATGATGAAATTCTTTTAAAAAAAGAAGAAAAAATGATAAAACTCTTAAAAATATTGGCGAAAATAAATAGCTTATACTGTTTTTTTTTCGCAGTAACATATTTTTGCAGACACCCGCTTCCGAAGAAACCAGAGAAAAAATCATCCAAAATCTACAAAATTATAAGAAAGGTTATCTACAATATTCCATAACCAACACAGCAAGAAGCTGCCTAACATGAAGAAATTATGGCATAGCTATCATGAACAACTGTTATCGCACGCTAATCACAATACCTTGACAGAATGTTTTCACATTCTGTCAAGGTTAAGTAAGATAGGTGAAAACCTATCTTACTTAAGCTCGGGGAAATCACACATCAACAAAGCCAAGCGTATCAAAATAAATTAAAATTTAATCCTACAAATAAGCGCTTAAAACACTTCACTGCAGGGATAAACTCTATAGTGAGCATCAATCCTTTCAAAGAAAATTTATTAGTACTTAACATGCACATTAAATGTATTAAATAATCAACTGTTAATAAAAAAGGCTGGGCAGATTAAGTAAAACAATCAGTTTAATTTCACCTCAATATGCCTTAAACATTTTTTTCCGTGGCACGAATGGTAGCGTCTCGGCTTTACATCCGGAAGTCCTGCGTTCAAATCCCGGTCAGGCATGGAATTTCCATATCCTACGCACAAGCTTTTAGGTTATGTGGCGACATCATCAAGCAATGAATAAATCCTTTACTACTAAACAAATTTTAAGCTAAGCAAAACTGTATAATCAAAGTAAATAGATTTACTCTATATACTCACAATAAAATCATGGAAAACGAACAAACAAATTTATAAAGAATAAAACGGGAAAATTTAATTCGTTTAGTTCAAAAAATACTGTAATTCTAGACACTAAATTAAAATTTGTCTTCTTTTCTTTATTTCAGTAAAAAAAAAGTAGAAATGCAAAGTAATCTAACCGAGTTATTTTATAAATAAATGAAAAGAGCTAAAATTTAGAAGTATGATATCAAAAAATATTACATCAAACACAGTACTGGTGTGGGAGAAATATACTAATAATCAAACAATTTTAAGTGAAAAACAAGGATTAGTAAAGTGATAGGATTCTATAGTATAGTAAAATGATATTCTTATACACAAATATAGACATTTCATTATATTCCTGCCTTAATACATATATATATATTTTTAATATTCAGTTGAAAAAAAATTCTTTTCGATATTTATCTTCAAAAGAAAAAATATCTTTAATTAAAAAACGGATAATGAGTCTTTAACTGAAATTAATTAATTTTTACCATAGTACACTGCATAAAGTATATATATTTATAAGTTAAAAATGATGAATAATTTTTTTTAGGACTGGTTTCAAATGAAATAGTAAAAAAAAGTTAATAAGTTATAAAATCTATTCAAAATATATATTAATAAACAATAAGTTTTGTAAATCACACAGTAACTACGATACAATCATAGCCATAGCTATAAATCATTTTATTTGACATATAATAATTTGTTAAAAATGAATATTTTGCTTTAAGTTATTTATAAAAATTGCATTATTAAAATTGCAGCATAAAATAATCATCTGATTTTAATCAAGCGTTATTGGATTATATTTGTAGTTATTATTTTTGCGTAAATGTTTTAAATAATTAATAACTGTATTTACTATATATAGATCACGAACAACCACCCAATCTATAAGTTTAAATTTTTATTATAGAAAAAGGTTTTGAGCAAAAAGAAAACTTTGTCAAAATTACTGTTTTCGAAAATCAACTGACGAATGAATGATGGAAGGTGCGATGTTGAATGCGGAGTTACACCACATAATTTCAAATACTGCAATCAGTTTAGTCCATTTACCGTAACAAGAGACATTGCGAAATAAATTCACGACTAACGTTTAAATTCAATTAAAAGCAATTTCTAACTGCATTAGAGTAACATCAGTACTAAAGATCTACTTTTCGATTAACTGACTATGTTCTTGCATATGTTCTGGTGGATCGGCTGAAAAACTGAGGGAACAAGATGAACAAGATCAAACAGTGAATGATGACTGCCTAAACAGATTGTTCATAAATAATATATGACAAAAAAAAAAACAGATTAATAGGACAGAATTTTGCGGGAAACAAGTTCAATATTTCTAAACTAGGTTAAAAAAGAAATTGAAGCTGTATTTTTGGCAATAGTCGGTCAGAATAAGTAGGGGAAGATGACCATTTATTTTTCTTTCTCTCTGGCAATTAATGCATTAGACAGTGTCATCTGAACCACGAAACGCTTAATATTATGACGCATCATAATATGAAAAAGCAAACAAAACTTTTTCGTTTCAAAGTGCTTCAAAAGCTTAGGCGTGAAACAAGATGTTCGTCAACACGTAGCATAGAGTTGAGATTTACTGGGAGATATTATTTTAAATTTACGTTTATTTTTTAGAAAAAAAAATTTGTCTTAACGTAATCCACATTAGAAGTAAATTCAGGATTATGAGTTGCAATTTCGTAACTCTTTGTTACGGTGAATTGAGAAGGATTTAAGAATCAATCCAAACGATATTTGCAAAAAGAAGGGAACACTACATATGTTACCGTAGCAATACGTATGTATTTAAACCTATCACATCAAGTTTATGGAAATTTCCGTTTTCCCGACACACCGATTTTTCCCACTTCCGGAGTTTATTAGGAATTAAAGAAACCGGACGATATATATATGAACTTTTTAGCTAGCTATCGCTAAGGAAGTGGAGAAAATAGATAATGTATAATATATATTATGACACTACGATTTCAATTAATGGCTGCAATATTGTGTTAAATATAATGGCAGCCACTTTTAGAATGTTCGCGGAAGAAATAATTTTATAACTTTAGGATAAATAAGACATTTTTTTTTAACAATCTCCCCTCATTTGCTTCTGGAGTATTCAATTTTGGACAAACCAATCGTGACAGTACTACCGCATGGATCCCAATTATTATTTCACAGGCATCTACTGTTTAATTCATGATAAGAAATTTCTTATTCAATTGACCACGCCAGTTATGAATGACTTGTTTTATGTTAAATTATTTCAATCTACACCCGAAACCAGTATTAGGTATAGGAAACGATTATCGTAACTACTAGCAGCATTTGCCATTTTGCTATTTATCTGCTCTTAATGAATTGAGTTAATATTTCTTAAGACATAGAATTCTTCAAGATAAGTTTCGTTCAAACTATATGTAATTTACCGCAAAAAAATTAACGTATTCTTATAGTAAAAATCCATTACACAAAATACTTTTGTGGAAAAGATTGTATTATATCGATAGAAAAAGGTGTAATTTTACATTATAAAAAATTATAGTCTTTCTATAATTAATTATCAAGATTACAAACAATTCATTAAAATTAGTTCATCAATCTTCCCAACATTCAAAACTTGTGCAAGCGAAAATAACCTCAATATCCCTTGTACTTATTAAAAAAGTTCATTATCAATTCTCTAATCCTTCCTTTCTCAACAGGAGAGTTCCATTAATATCGAAAGTTTATTTGTTGAGAAAAGTTTTACAACCTCTAAAAAACTGAACTTGTTAAAATATTTATAAAGTGCATTTATAATTAAGAAAACGGTATTCAGATATTCTCGAACAACAGAAAATTTTCTTTCAAGATGCATTTGAAAAATAAAAACCAAAGAGTAAAAAAGAATAATTAAGGAAGAAGTAACTGGATCAATAACACTTTCGTTTCTATAACAAAATAAAATTAATTTCTTGATTTATATGTAAATTGAAAAAATAATAAAACTGAGTTAAAAGGACCATTGCAATGGTTTCCCTCGTACAAATAAAAATACTTGGAAAGGATGCTGTTCTATTAAATGCACAGTAAAATTCTACGAAGTTATCTAAAGAGAAAATTGAAATGGAAAAAGGTAATAAAAAAAGATATAACTAAATTAAAGATAACACGCAATATTTGAGGTAAATATCAATTTAATTGTAGTCTCCGGATGTCCACATGGGGTTTCTCAGTAGTTTATATTTTATGAAAAAAAATTACTAAGAGAATAATACATATCGAAAAAACCCACTACCATCAGTAATAAATGAATAGCAGATCTAAAATTATAAAGTTATTATGATGATTTTAAAGCAGTTATTTTCCAATCTTATTATATTGTTTTCTATCATATGAAAAATAAATAAGAAATTAAACAAAAATTTAATCATTAAAGCCACTGTTTAATGTAGCAGGTTAGTCATCTGATTAATTTTCTCATACAAATCTTCTTTATACCAAGGTTCAAGAAAAATCAAGCAAAAAAGAGAAAAATTCTTTCAATAACTCATAAGAAAATCTCGGTAAATTCAAGGTGATAAACTGGTTAACAGACCCATACTTTACACTGTTGATTACTGGTTTTTTATGATTAATATATAAAAAAATAATATCATGATTTATACATAAAATCATTAACAGAATAAGCGAGATGGGGTGAAATTAAAATTTATCAGGTTTTATTCTCGGCATTTTAAGTAATCCTCCTTCTGCTTTCTTGTTTTAAATTACCTTATCGTTGTAAAACCTATTAGCAAAAATAAAATAAAAAGAAGAAATTGATTTATTTCACTATATTTCATTCAATTTTAAGAAAAAATCTTGACTATCTACTTTCATGGCTTGAATAATCAATGGTACAGTTATTTTACCGATTATTTTTTTTTTCTATCTACTAACCGTAATTTGTTCTTCTTACCTATATTCGATGAAAAGATGTCGTAGAGAATATAGTGCAATATATTAATCAAAACTTAAAATTCATACTTTATTAAAAATATTAAAGCATAAGAATAAAAGGTAAAACAGAATCGAAGAAATTTAAATATGAAACTCTGTGTATAATGTGAAAAGGTTTATAACAAATTGTATTTTATATGGAAATCAATTCCATCTATTAAGATGCACCCTATCCATCTAATATTCTCTAATCAGGTGGTCAAAAAATAGAAAACTGTTTGTTCGAAGTAACAACGATTGTACTTATTAACAAAAACAAAAAAAACAAAAAAAAAAAAAAAAATATGAAAATGGAGAATAAACTAGAGGAGGAAAAAAAGTGCTCATGACTAGAAGTGATTTGCTACCAGCGCAAAGATTATCCAAAAAATGAAAAAAATGAATGAAACGCTACAGATCACAATATCGTGATGGTAATTTTTGTACTTAAAGTTAAATTAAAATAATCCAAAATTACTAAATATACAAGTACAATTTTAAAGTCTTTCACAAAAAATCTGATGTGGACACCACATGACTTCCTTGTACGCCTATTAAATTACATAAACACATTTTTTGCTGCACTTCATTTGAAAGTGAGATACGACCCTCCAATTCTTTAATAAAGTGGACAGTTACATAATTGCTGAAATTTTAGTTTTTATTAACATCAAATATTTATACGATTATTAATTTAACAATCTTACATGAAATATTAGGATAGAGTAAAAAACCCTTTTTACTCGTATTACTAGATCAGTACTATTCGTATCTTCGTGAGTTGCTGATTAAAAAAAGTTTCAGATTTCTGGTGTGTCGTATATATAAAAGTTAATAATAATTAAACTATTCCGTTTAGTGAACTCTTGTATACTGGTTACAAATGTTAATTTGCGACCTTACGAAGTACAGTATTCAGTTTTTATTATTGGATTACTTGGTGAATAATCAAAAATGAAAAAGTAACAATCATACAGGAAAAAGAAAGATAAAATGAAGTGTATCTGAAAACCATGACCAGAAGACGAATATGAACAGGAAGAAAATTTTAAGAACAAGGGTAAAATAAATAAAAAATAAGTTAAGATGATAAATATAAATAAGACTAAATGTTAAAATCAAAGAAAGATAAAAACAATAACAGAAAATGATAAATATAAAGAGGAAGTAAATGTTAAAACACAAGAAATAATAAAACTATTAAGAGAAGATGATTAAAGAGGAAGAAAATGTTAAGACCAAGGAAAGAATAAAAAGATTAAGAGAGGATGATGAATATAAACAGAACGAAATTTTGAAAACTGGAGAATGTGTACACAAATTAAGATCAGAAGAATTATATCAAACCAAAGAGCGATAAATGATTAGCAACAACAAACAAATAAACGAAATGATGATCAACTCCGACTTAGGGAGAATATTGCTCGACAATATCAGAGAAGTAATGAATAAAAAGATAAGAATTTTTTGCAATTTATCAAATATCGGGCATGTATGCCTCAATGTATATGTTGTTCTTGTGAGGGTCTATTTTTCAGTCACTTTGTAGTTAATCTTAATATGTAGATAAAATTAAACATAAATTCCGAAATAATTAAATAAAATTAAACAGAAATTAAACCAGAAAATCCAAAAATAATACGATTCTATATTATAATTTCCAATTAATATAAAAATCATCTGATTTTTCATTAAATCTACTACATATACACATATGTAATAATGGCTATTAAATTAGATACGTGTACACACATTTTTAAAAGTACATAAAGTTTTATTTCACTAATTGGTTTTGATATTTTAACTTTTTTGTTGTTATTGAATTATTATTTATTGTAACAATTTTTTTTTACAATCACGGGTTAATAACTATTAATAAATCAATATACTTAAATAAAAAAACGTAAAAAATTAATTAAAAAAAAGTTAAAAAAAAGGAGATGAAGTCTGATTCGCACAGATGTTGTCTTTCTTAAAAGATTCAAATATTTCATTAAACTTTTATTTGGCTATAACTCTGCAACCAATCAAAATAAGTACCACTTATGATAAATCGCTGAAAAGCTCTCAATGAGGGCTTATTGTTGCCGTTAAGAAAAAGTCAAAAATCAAAAAGATTTGGATTCTGGGCTTTTTGGACACTTTTGGTTCAGTTGACTGAACCAAACAGGTTTTCAGACAGGTTTGAAATGCGCTTCTGATTAGTCGATACAATTATGCTACCTACCTAAAATCTTAAATTGTAAATTAATATCAATACCTCAATTCAGATCGTAAACCTTTGCATCGATAAACCAAATAAAAAAAGAATAATATCTCAATTTGTTTAAAAACATCGCACATATTTTTATGAAATGTTCGAAAAGTACAATATTCCATAATACTGGTAAAGTAATTAATATCTATAAATCTATATGTCCATTGTTAATAATAAAAAAGTGAAAATAGTGGCTGTCACACAAATTCAAAAGCAACTTAACTAGCAACTACATCAGAATTCATTAAAGTTTCTCGTATAAAATCATGTAGACTTAAAAGAAACCTAGAGTTCGGTGAAGCTATATTTTAGAATTAAAGTAGGTAGATGTACATAGAAACTAACAACAGTTTATTAACCTCATATAAGAATGTAGGGTTTACCTAATATGATTAAGAGAAGGGGTAAACACACCTGAGTCACCTGGGCACACTTGTCCATGAGCAGTTAGGTTATCGATTGAAATTTTAGATGTGCTCTGCGCAGAATTGCGGCAAACTTAAGTAAATAATAAATTTATTAAATAAGTAGTTATCTACTAACTGATATAAAGTATTTTAAAAGCTAAAATTCAATACATAAAATATTTTTTGATTTCTATCACATCAAAATTCCGTTAAACCTTTAAAAATATTACTAAAATACATTATAGACAAGTAATAATCTTTATAGCGGAAACGTTTAACGTATCAGATAATACTTTATTGAATTATACAATACTTTCTATCAAAATAAGGCTTTTTATTTAAATAAAAGAAACAAAACAGAAATTTTAAACTTTACTGGTGTAAATAATGATGATGTAGTGCGAAATGAGGCTGCAGGAGTCTAGGAACTCGTAATGTGGTGGGGGGTTGCAGCTGCACTCTGGGGTGAAAATACTCGCTCGCCCGGCCAAACCAGCCTCGTTCGTATTTTGTAAGAAGCATGCGGTTTTTGCTCCTCACTTTACCTTACAGGTGTATTTGTCAATAAAGCCGACTAACCTGCAAATACAACTTTAAGAATATTCTGTGTCCTCAAATCTGACCGTCTGACCACTCAAATTAGCCATTACGGAAACGAAATAAAGTAAATCTTTTTAAAAAATTCAGAAAACTTTCTTCGGGAAAGAACAAATTATAACACAGAGTAATAAGTTTTTCAAATTTTTACACTCGTGCTTTATATTAACACTCTTGTGATCACTTTTAGTATGACAACACATATTTATGTAAACTTTTATAACACAGAGAATAATGTATTGAATTTTTCACCTATAAAATATATATTCATTAAAAGATTTAGTCAAGTTTTAACATTGGCTGTTAAATAATTTTCATATTCACGTTCACGTAAATTTTTAGATATCCACTCCTACATTTCTATCACTAATATAATTTTCATAAAAAAGGAGTTTATTATATATTGCAATTAAAATATAATTTCAAATTAGGTACCGAGAAAGAAACAAAAGCAAAAATAAATAAATGAATACCAATGATACTTCATAAAGGATTTATTGAAAATGTTGTACAAGATCATTAATAAGATATCCCATGTACTTTTTCTAAAAAATAAAATTAATCGTTTTAGTTTGTGATAAAAATTCGTCCGTACATTTAGCACAATAAATTGAAATTCGTTCAATTTCTTTGCCAAACAGATAAAAAAAACAGGGAAATTACGTAAGTGTCCATATATCAGAGTTATAAATATCCATATATTTGAGGTGAAGAATGATTCAACTAAGTGTATTTTTTTTTGAGTTTAAACTAAGAACCATTAAAACTTTTTAATATTGTAACTAAACTATTACCTTACTTAAAAAATAGTGTTACAAAAAAATAAGACAAATTTAAAATTTATTATAAAATCTGTAAAAACCGTATATAAAAAACAAATTATATTAACAAAAAATAAAGAACAATATACAGAAAGAGGCTACATTTTGTAATGCGTTATATAATAGTACTCTGTTAAATTGTGTTTTTGTACTCCTTTGTTTTAAATTAGTCCGTAATTTACCTTTGTTTTTTTTTTTTTTTTAGCCTAGAAGCTTTCTTTTTGAAAATATAAAAGTACGAGTAATTAAGTGCAATAAAGACACCTGCTTTTTATTCATTTGAATCAACTAATTTTTTTGCTATTCCATAAACTTTTTTTTTAAATGACTGTTGAAAAATAAGGCTACAGATCCATCAATAGGCGTTTTAAATTAATTAGGCCCTGACTTTCATCATCAGTAGCAAGTTAAATATTTTCGTCGTCAGCGACTGAAAAATTTCTACTATTTTTTTTTTTTTTTTTTTTTTTTTATAATTACAATCCACGAAACTGATGCAGAACTTAATATATAGAAAATATATACAAAAAAAATACTAAAACAAACCCTGAAATTGAAAAGGATTTTAACAATTTCACGTTCCCTAACCCAATTTAAATTTTGAAAGGATTTACAGTTGAACATAAATGTTCCGTAAATTAAGATAGTTGATTAATAGAGAATTTACTGTATATTCAAAATTCTTACATCTTACGACAAAAGACGTATTTAATGTACCATAATCGTAACGGTTATAGAAGATCTGACACATAACTCACAAACCGCTCCTGAAAATTACACTCATTCTCAAGTACAATATCCCAAGCCAAGTTTACTAAGTAAAGTTGGGGGCAAAGTAGTTTCCCGTTACCTTATTCACCGAGTAAATATATTATTGCATATTAGCTTGCCAAACCGATCGAAATATAGATGACATTCAACTATACAAGAAACACATTTACTCTGTCCACCATAGGGAATTGGATGTAGTAAATTCATCATTTGGACTTTGAGAAAACAACTCCCAACTAATCCTTCTACTAGCACCTCAGGTACTTTTCATGCGTCA
Source organism: Lycorma delicatula (assembly GCF_047948215.1). Lineage (NCBI taxonomy): Eukaryota > Metazoa > Arthropoda > Insecta > Hemiptera > Fulgoridae > Lycorma > Lycorma delicatula. The sequence goes on from NC_134457.1 coordinate 129,852,293, forward strand.
CAGCAATAAAAAAGACCGGGTAAAATACTGTAAAAAAACAAATTAATAAATCCATTAATTTTGTCGTGAAACAATCCGTTAATAATAGAGTACTTCAGTTCAATCAAAATCCGTTTCATGATGCATTGCTGCAATTCAGCCGAGGGTAAAAATAAAATAAGCCGGTAAATGTTTATAAACTACAATCACACATAATCATTGTCCCTAATGATAATTTATAATTTTTATTACCGATAATCAATTAATCATCTTTTTTATGACCATCACATCAAGATTTTTTCAAACTTAACATTTATAATTGTAAATAAATAAGTTTTGTTATAGTATTTAAACGTGATTTAACCCGTAAACATTACTTATTAAAAGAACAAATTAAAGTAATTTTTCAGTTTCGTAAGATTCGTTCGTGTGTAAAATAAATTCCAATACCATTATGAGGAGTAAGTTTGTCTTCCATTAAAACAGTCTTTTTTAGGTATATCAACCAATTTCCAACCATTTTCTGTGAGCTGATAGTTAGCTCACAGAAAAGTGAGAATCGATAAAATGTAAGATTATTATGAATTATATATAAATTTTATCCTACATCCTTTTATAAAAGTCAAACCTTTAAGTGTAATGTTGAATGTAGAAAGGTTTGTACTGAAAGGTAAATGTTATTGGTGCATAAAAATAATAACAAAATTCATTTAAATAATCTTGAACACTATGACAGAGTGATAACGTCTCAACTTTTCATCTGGAGGTTCTAGGTTTGAGTCCTGATCAGGCATACCATTTTTTACACTGAGCAAAAATTCAATCATTATCATCATTCTGCAACTGTTACAGAATGTCAGACAAAATAAGCAGAATATGGACAGTTAATTGCTGTTGTCTCCTACAAATCGATGAACATTCGCCACAGTTGTTCATTGTTACGAGGAAAAGATTGTAAATATTTAGTCGAGTTAAAAAATAATTAAATTTAAAAAATAATCTCACGATTTTTTTTTTAAACAAAAGAAAAATCGGTCAAAATTTGCTGACATTGGAGGAAGTAAAGCTTCACTTAAGCATGAAATAACAAAAGCGCCTTATTTTAGATCCATTCATATAAAGTAAAGCAACAGGTTACCAGGATTAAACAAGAGAATTTACAGAAAATCAATGCGTTGAATCTAGTAACTTTAATATCATACACCTTAAGGGAAAACACAGATAAATAAAGGGTTATTCAATCAACTGATAAATAATCAAATTTTATAAAACAGAATAATCTTCTTCCTCTTTGATCAGCGTTCGTTATAGAATTTCACTGGATAATAGTAACTTACTAAGCTTTGCGACTTGCTACTCTATTGTCTGCACTTTACCTAATCAACATAAAAAGGATCCATCACTAATTATTCGTGGAGTTTTTTTTTTGAGGTGATAACGTGATAACTTAATCGTACAGATTCTATCAGTAACTTTTATTCCTTTCAATAATTACAGTGTTAATAATTAAATATACTTTGTTCATGAGATTTTTACAAATTACTAATACTCAACACTTTTATCGACAAACAAATCTTCCATTTCTTTTGATAAATAAGTTAAAATTTATAGATTAGTAGAAAGTAAGCTATTCTAGATTCTGTTCGGATATCATTTCGTTTTATTTTTATTATATACTTTCATTTTTCGCACAAGTTAAAACGCTATTTTTTCAAATTCTAAAAGATTTTATTCTTATGAATCAAACCAACCCAATAAATAAACTCAACGTTACACATCTTAATGAAATCATTTCATGTTGGTAATCTGTACACGAATGGAAATAGCATCTTTATAAAGGAGTTTATCACAGAAAGAAAAAATTATTGTTTAATAATATCTTTCCTTCTCCCTACCGGCAACTGAAATGCGTATACAGAATCCAATGTATTTGTGATAGTAATTTTAGTTGCTTTCTCTAACAGTAATGATGTTCATTAAACAATAATCCCCTGTGGTGAAACGAAAGATGTCACATGTAGAACTCAACATTACCTGCACTACGGATTGTGTGTAACAGTGTTTTATCCGGTTTATCCAAAGAACGGAGTGGGAGATCACTTAACTCACTACTCTCTCTATTAAGTTTGTGTAGGGAACTTTATTATTCTTGCCAGTTATCTAAAATACGTGAGTGATTTGTATTACGTGGTCTACAACCAAAAAATTATATAAACTACATAGCATTGATAGTGTGATTTCCATTTTTGTTTCTTAACCACACCGCGCGCGCGCTTGTGAGTGTGCGTGTAGTTACATAGAAAGTATACGTTTATTGTTCATAAAAGAAAATTAACAAGAGTTGTATTACGTACAACATATACCATTACTTACTCAGAAGATCTTTTAAATATAATAATGAGTTTATCGCTAAGTTAATGAATTCAAAATTATTGGATTTTATTTACCATTTATTTTGAAAGAAATTTATTTATTACATCCGATCCCCAATTACAGTTACTATCCTGTTTTTTTTTTTTTTTTAAATGAGAAATGAACTTTTTTAGTTTATGAAATATGATAACTTTATCGAGAACTCAGAAGCTACCAAAAGAAAGGCACAAGTGGTGCCATTCCGCCACAGAGTTCAGTAGTTAAATTTCATATAAGGTGTACCTTTGCAGTTATCTAAATAAAAAGGGAAGAAAAAAATAAACATGTAAATAAGATTTTTCTTTTGTAAAATTACCTTAGGGTTTAATACAATTAATACATAATGAATATAATAATGCAATTCAATTGTAACATTTAATAAATCAATGATATTAGGAGATAAATTTAATTATAATTACATACAGATGCTTTTTAAATTCATTATTCTAAAGCATTCTTATACTAATCAAAACCATTTTTTAAGTGTTAGCAATATCATTTTTATTATTTATTTACAGACCAATTTTGAACAAATGAGTAGCACATGTATGTACATACACATAAATACTTCACATATACACACACACATAAAATTTCACGTAGTAATTCGTTAAAGGAAAAACTAAGTACAAGCGAATAAATACAAAAGCAAAGTGTAAAGTGTCACCCATTGTAATTAAACAGAGAACAATGTAACACTATGATTAGCGGTAAAGTTAAAGTAGCAAGTAGCCAAGTGTGCGGTCGAAGTTTTGAAGTGACTAGTTTAGATTGTGAAGATTAAAACTTTTGTAAAGGCAATTTACATCAAATTAAAGTGAAATTTATTATCTTTGTCATTAAATTTTTTATGACTATTTATCCCATACATTATATTACGAGAAAGTTTAAATTAGCCAAAGGTAACACATAACGGAAGAATATATAAAATATGAAACTGTAATGTAAGTAATAATTAAATAAAACTACGTTACAGTAAGCAAAATAGTATTATAATAGCTACGAATTCAATCTGAATTACAAAAATTTACGTTATTCTCACTTTGACAGTTTTTTTCTTATGATTATAGGAGCATACATACTCCTATAACCGATATCAAATAAAATCTCTCGTAAAAATATTTTCAGAGATCAGTTATCGTATTGGTAGAAAGAACTTTTTATTTCCAGGCAGATATAAGCTCGCTTTGCTAAAAAAATCCTTTCTTTTTAAACCGACCATATAATAAATACATTATTCATGAAATATCTGAAACTACCTCGACTTGTAACATCATTTCCGATAAAGATGCCAATCGTATTCGTATTTTATACGACGTATGGTACTTTAGTACTCTTTTATTTTATACTGCTTCAGAAAAGAAGAAATTTATTTAAGAACATAACTAAAGCAACAAGCAAAATTTCCAAAAAAAATATAATGTTGCTCAGCAATTGAGTAAATGTATGTAAGAGTGTATTAAAAAATAAAAGTTTAAATTTTTATCAGCATAAACTGTAACGCAAACTTGAATATTATATCAGGAGCATTAGACATAAAACAGTCGATTTTTCGGAAAACTTCGGTCCACTTTGTAACTTGGCTTGATGATATAATAACCGCACAAAAATCACATGTAACCCGGCCGGAAATCACTTAAGAATGAAATGCCACAAGAAAAGGTTTTAGGTAATCGTTTAACCTATAAACTGAAAAATTATAGATAATAGTTACATAATTAGGTCACGTGCAATAAGCAAAAAATAAACCTGACGTTGGACTTGGTAGCTCTTTTTATTTTTTTCTCAAAACACTTTAAATTATGAGAAAAACTAGCCCTGATGTGCAGAAAGTACGCTTGAGCTGAATGCTGAAGTTAATTATTGCAAAATAAGCATTTTGAAAAAAAAAAAACTCTTAGTGCCTTTTGAGCATACAGGGATTTCTGGGTTTAGCTGGGTTAAACTGAAAGAAGAGGCAAAATGTGACATTTTCTTATCAAAAACATTATTTTTCAACTAATTTTTCTATTTCTTATTAATGTCTGTAAAATATTGCAAAATTCTAAAATAAAATATTTCGGCGAAAAATGCATATATTCAAATGAAAATAAATGTAACTGAAAGTATTTTTTTTTACCTTTCACATATACTTTGAAAGACTTTACTTAGTTTCCGAGATATTTGCAATAATCTGTTCTTTATTGCAAAATGCATATCTCCGAAGCTAATTAACATAAAGGGCTAAAGTTTGAAGGGGTGATTAAGGAATGTTTAAACATAGATTTTATTGTGTATTTAAAATTTTTTAATGCGAGATTGACCACGAAACAGCGATGACAAAACAGCAAACCCACCGTGCGATCGAGTTTACACTAGTAGAGTAGCGCGGCGTCGTATGCTTCACGGCTCTTGAGCGCTCGCAAATAAGTGAGCACAGGGCTTCAAACTCCGTCGTGATTGATATCTGTGGTTCTAATCATTGAAAAATGATAAACAGGAAAAACATCATAAAAAACATACAATTACAAAATTTTATTCATATAATAAGTCAGTTTTGCGGCGTGCACTCGTAATAATTGCAATCATCACGTTATATACCAGCTAGCAAACTATACATTTTGTATTCTTTCTTATATTATTAACATTTAAACCGATAATTAGATGTGTTTGAACATGTATTACTGTTTATAAAGTAATGAAATATGCATTAATGAATGTTACAATCGAATTGCAGCATGTACTCTTTGTTTTGTACAGTGTTACAAATAATGAAATTTTTATATGTAATAAAAAAAGGAATGATTTTAAAGAATGTGTCGACACTGGAATCAATAGGAAATGAAAATAACGTTACAGCTAGTTGAAAATTTTGTTACATTTTATTACAAAAAATACAATCATCATAATCATTCTCAGGTTTTTCATTTCTAAGGCAATTTCACACTAAAAAATTTTAAATACACATCAAATCAATCTTTAAACATTAGTTAATCACCTCTCCAAATTTCAGCCCTTAATGTTAATTAGCTTTGTAGATATGAATTTTGCAATAAAGAACACATTATTACAAATATCTCAGGAATAACTAAACCAATTAAAAATTCTGAAGCTTAAATTAAAGGTAAAAAGTACTTTCATATGCATTTAATTTCATTTGAATATATACGGTTTACATCGAAATATTGTATTTTAGAATAATGTAAAATTTTGTAAACATTAAAAAGAAATAGAAAAATTATGTTTTTAATCAGAAAATTCATAATTTGCCTCATCCTTCAATTTAGCAGAAGTAGATACAGAAATCCCTGTATGCTCAAAAGTTATGGATACTGCAAGTGTTTTTGAAAAATGCAAAATATAGATTTTTCAATAACAAATAACTTACAGTGTTTTAAGATAAAAACAAAAAACTATTGAGTCAAACGTCAGATTCATTTTTTCGCGTTTTTTCATATTGCAGGTGACCTAATTATGGGATCGTTATACAAAATATCTCAATCTATAGGTTAAGCCATTACCTAAAACCATTGCCTCTGAGTTTCTTTTTAAAGTGATTTTCGGCCGAGCAACACGCGATTTTCGCCGGTCACTCGAACCATTTTTAAATTTTTTTCCCCTTTACCCTCCTTCCGAAACTTGATTCATGTTACTTTTTGTTAGAAGTAATAGTTTAATCGATTATATCATGAAGCCAAGTTACAGAGTAGAACGAATTTTTCTGAAATCATTGTCTAATGCTCCTGGTCTATATACATTATTTAAGGTAGCAAACGTTTATGAACAAAGTTTTTCTAAAATAACAAAACAATGTATTTACATAAATACTACACAAATTAGTAAATTAGTTATTTAATGAACGTACAAATTATTGCCTTTAAAAGTTTGTTATAACAACTGATACTTTTTAAAAGGAGGGGCGCAGTTTTTTTGAACAACTGTCTGGAAATGAAATTCTACTAACAATAACAATATTAATTATACAAACAATATTAAAATCAATTTAGGAAACTTTCATTCCAACACTTGGCCAGTCATCAACAATTTATTATGGTTTAATGAGTGGTTATTTTTCTAATAAAAAAAATACCTTCCGGTGTACTATCCGAGTGTTCTATTTCATTACAGTACAGGGAACATTCTGAGAAATTTCGGCAATATTTTCATTACCAAAAGATTCTCTAAAAGTGATCATGTAATTTACTGAAATTTTAGTAAAGGAATTTACTATTTTTCCATTTCACATTCAGTACAATGAATACAAATTCGCTACAGTTTTTTAACGATATTCCAAACCTCTGGCACAAAAGAGGCTTGCGCCGTACAACACTAGCATATATTTCAGAAGGATGTGTAAATTTCATAATCCTGCCATCCGGATGTTAAATATAAATCTTGACATACAAGTGAAAATCTACAGAGCCTAAATAAGTCTTGGTAAATCAATTCTTGCTTCAACAGTTCAATTTTAATGGCCTAAGTCATGCTTAAAACAGGGCAATCTATTTTCATGATTACAATTAAGTAATGCAGAAAACATTAACTTACATAATGTTTTCTTGAAACTTGAGAGAATACCGAATAAAATGTCATAATTTTACAACTTTTATTAATACATTATTAAAAAAAAAAAAAAAATGTAATATTAATTAATAAAATTCGTTACGGAATTATAAAAAAAAATTTTACTGGAAGTTTAATTAAAAAAATGCAAGATTATTGTTTTACAACAATTAATTATTTTTATTTTTAAAAGCAATTGACTACTAAAAATCATCAGACCTCCTAACAGTTTCATATATTGTAAATTACAATAACTTTATCTTCATATCTACGTAATTTGTGGTTCAGGATTTTATTATTTTCCTCCACCTTAGAGCCTTATTAATGTTAAAACAACATGAAAACAACCACTGCAATTATGGAGCAGTACAAATAAAATACTAGTACATAGAATCTAATATAACTAAATTACTTTCAATTTAAAAGAAAAACTAATTAAACTAAGTTTATTAGTTTTAAAGATCAGGTGAATAACTTATGATTCATTTAAAGTACGTCAGTACGGTAATAAAAGCACACAAACACACAATACAGTTTATTGATAAACTGAACTTAAATAGCATAAAAATTTTGGAAACATAATAAAAATAATACAAATAAAACTGAATTAAATTTAAAAAAAACTTATAATTAGAATAAAACTGGCTGTAAAAAGAAACTGCAAAGCATCTTACAGACAGTATGGAGGAACGGAAATAAAAAGAAAAAACGAATATTGAGACATTTAAAGATTAAAAGATCAATGGCACTAAAAAAAAGAATTGAATTAAAAAAAAAGATTAACAAGAGATGTACAGGATGAAGGGAAAATTGAATATTCAATGGCGTTATAGAAACATTTCAATTTGCATAAACCTTGATTAAAAAAAATTCATCAGAATATCACCTTTTTAATCACTAATAATTAGAATTCAGCTTTAAAATAATCAGTAAAGTAATTTAATTAAATGTGGGTCGAAATGGCGCAGATGATTAGGGTAAGCATTTCTATGTCAGAAGTTGATAGTTAAGTTCAGCCGAATAAGTTATCTTTCAACTTTAACGGGCTCCCAACCAAGAAAACTGCACTGTAAATGTAGAAACTTCCAGAATATCGAACGAATTGATGAAATTAATTTAACATATTGCACCATTCAACATTATTATTATTATAGAAAATATCTATGTAAATTATTTTCATACAAGAAATAAATAAAGAAAAATTTTTCAAGTGTTTTTAATAATACGAGTATAATATTTATTTTTGAAAAGTCCTAAAAAAATTACAACTCATAAACATGAATTTCGTTCATTAAATGCTGTGGAGAAAGCTACATGTAAATATGTAAAATAATAAAATGATAAGTTTTATCTTTAAATAAAATCTGCTTAAGAGCGGTTACCGTATGTAATCTTGAAAGAATTCACAACACAACAGATGTCTAAACTTACAATTAAATTAGGAAAAATATTTATTCATTAAAAAGCAAAATTCAGGAAATGAGTCACTATTTTATAAATTTATTCGTTATGAACGGAGTAATTATTATTATTTTACAATACCTTTATTTTATATAAAAAAAGAGAAGGTTTAACAAGTTCTTTAATTATATTTTTCAAACGTATAGATTGTATGCGACGGAAGAAGTTTATACACCTCGTTAAAAAGTTATACATGAGCGATTATAAAATTTATTACAAATATTATTTGCAGTATTTTTACAAAGTAATTGTTTATGGAATAGAATTAACTAAAAAGCTTTTATAAACATGAAAATTAAATAAAAAAATACCTTTATAAAAATATAAGATTTTTTTCATTTTATTTCTAATAGAATATATCTATTTGCAGTAGAATGGAAGCCGAAATACATGGCAGTATTCCTGTCAGGTATTGTTTATTCACACGCTGAACAGTGCTCAGAAAGCACGGTTAATTAAAGATTGTTCAAAGTGTACTGAAGACTTTGCTATTCAAAACCAAGTAAAATTAAATGTTTTTTTTTTTTTTTTTTAATAAATCTAAACTTTTTTCTAACCTCCGGAACCACCGCTATTAGGTATTGCTTCAGATGATGAGATGAATGTCTGACCGGGATTCGAACCAGGGACCTCCGGATGAAAGGCCGAGACGCTACCACTCGCGCCACGGAGGCCGACAATAAATTTGAATTTCGCATCAACATCACCCAATCTTAGAAAAAAATAATGGTTAAAAATACCGGATGATGTTCACTCAACCTGATAGTGAAGAATGTTTGCTTAAACTAAAGAAATATGTAAATTCAAAAACAATACATTACTAACTGCTCTAATTTATTAATTATTATGTATGCATATAGCTTATCCTGTAGTATAATATACTCTAATTCATTTTCGTAATGTGTACGTTACAATCTCTACAACTAGTGAACAATTATCAATCCCCTTTCGGCCCAATGAGATGGTGATATATGTGACATATAAATGAAGTGTAGTCGTCTTCTACAGATATAGGCCGACCAATCCTGAAACGTGTGGTTAATTTTGAACTCCAACCACTAAATTAAAACGGTATCCACTATCTAGTATTCAAATCCGTATAAAAGCAACTAGTTTAAACTAGGATCTGAACGTAAGAATCGATTTCGAAAATCCAGCTGCTTTTTAAATTGAATTTTTTTTGAGGTAAAATTTTAGACTACATAATATGTATGGTAGCCAGCCTCCGTGGCGGGAGTGGTAGCCTCGGCCTTTCATCCGGAGGTCCCTGGTTCGAATCCCGTTCAGGCATGACATTTTCACACACAATATAAATCATTCATCTCATCCTTTAAAACAATACCTAACGGTGGTCCCGGAGGTTAAAAAAAATGAATGGACACGCCTCTAAGACATAGACTGATTAATTACTTTACCATATGGAACGCAGTGAAGGTATGTTAATTTTGTCTTGCATATTAGTCATTCACCTAACACAATTCACGGTTATGTAGCAATTCGCGTACTTACTTACAGCTTACAGGTATGAAATTCCTAAACGAAGACCTCCAAACAATTAACATACCAACCAAGTCAACAACCAATTACAATGTCACTTACTTAGGAATTTATTAATATTAGTGAAACATTATATTTCTATGAAATGAAGTTCGCGCATTATCAAAATTAACGAAGAAAATTAGCAATAAACAAATTTAATATAACAATCAGACAAAGTAAGTTTTTACAACAAAAAAATATCCAACATTTCTACCAGAAAAAAGATAGACTGAATTCAGTAATAAAATACCAGTCTGCTCGAAAGTATTCGCTTTGAAAGGTGCAATTAGAATCAATTCATATACCAATGCAACGAATACAGAACACAGAAATCCTGATTAAATATAATTATTTTCTCAAATTTTCCCTCACTATATTTAACTTACTATTATATTTATTATATGTTCAGATTGTTATTGTTTGATACTTTTTTTAAATTTTATTAACTAAAACACCTCACATTAAACTCAGTACCTTAATCTGAAGGACGCAAATTTTATTCTTTTTATAAATATTCCGAGGTAAAGAACTGAAAATGATTAATAGAAATCGGAATTCATTTTCCTTTTTCTTTTCACCAAATTTCGGAAATTTCCCTACATTTTGAATCCCCCAATGTAATTCATAACAGCAAGCGGTTGTACCGCTTACAACTGTAACAATATAAATTATCATAATAATTGTTCAAAAGACAATGTATTTGAAATATTGCTCTCGTAGTGCATACTTTCTAATGCAGACGCTTATTTTATTATTATTTTGTTAGTCATTATGTTTATTATTATTATTTTAGTTTTTTTGTATTTTTTATTGGAAATTATGAAAATGTTTTTTTCTTAAATTATTCATATTTTTTTCTTAAATAATATTAAACAAAGATTTACAAGTGCAAATTGAAAGGAAAGATTGTATTCTTTGTTAGTTTATATTGTATAAATTTATACTTTAGTTTATGTTATCAAAAAACATAATTAAGTCTAAACGTGTCAGTACATAAAAAATGATCTTATTTCAATACTTATCACAAGTTATAATACGAAAAGTCACAAGAACAATTCTGTCGTAAAACCATTTAAAAATTTCGATAAACGTAGCATAAGTAAACTCTTACGCCTTATGAAAAAAGCTTTAGGTACACAATTACAATTATCAAGAAGTATAATTTTTAGCTTAAACGTAGGTATAATTAAATTATATTATACCACTTCACGGGGTGGTATTGAATAGATTGCTTACACAACGATAACCAACGATTTCGGACTTCAGCCTACTTCAAATAACAAGGAAAATCCACATTTCTGGTACGTTAAAATGCAGTAATTATAACTATGATAAAACAAGAAATTCAACATATATTATAATACTATGAATAAATTATCTTTAATTGTATCACGTAATGATTAACTAAATTACAGTATATTACTCTATAATATTAATAATAATAATAATAATAATATATATATATATATATATATATATATATATATATATATATATATACGTAATTACATACGCGGTAACTGAATTCAATTATTAAAGGAAATTCCATAATAATTAAGAATATATATATATGTACATACATAAAATAATTAATAAATCTAAATTAATACATCTAAAATAATTAAATTCGTAAAAAGCAACACAAGCAAACGTATACAAAGTAAGGATTATTATTTTATTTTTTTTGTTTTAAAAAAAGATTATTTCTCAAAATATTACAAATTAATAATATTTCAAAATATTTTAACTTAATATTTACGATTAATATTTCAAAATATTTAGTGAAAAATCATAAGTCATAATTCGTGGAAAAAATCAGTTCATTTTGTAATTTGTAAAAACGAACCAATGAATTTTCTACCTTCATCAATCGATTTTTTTATGAAATTTCTCTTAATATTTCATTAAACTTTATATTTAAGATTTTATATATACAGTTATGTTTTATCAACAGGAATTTATCTTCCGAATGGAAAACTTCTTAAATTATTAAACATTTGCAAATATTTTACATTAAAAAAATTACTTTAAAATTAATTAAAATTTTCCAGAGAGTTTCCTGATTATCGATATACATAATGTATTTGGAATTACCGAAATACAAATTAGGATTACCGTCAAAACCAAATACACATAAACAAACATTACCAGAATTAAAATTAACATTAAATCGATTTAGTACTTCTAAATTACTTTAAAAAAATTTAACTTAGCTTTAAAATTAACGCTTAGAATATTGACAGTTGACCTAAGTTTAATCAGTCTTAAGATGATAGATTTACCAAAGTATACCGGTAGAGTTATTTATTTATACCGGTTTGCCTATACCTTGTTAAGTTCTTAAAAGCATTGATCGGTATAAATTTGAGAAGAGGATGAATCTGTTAATATGTACAAAGTTATTTATCCGAAATTGCTATCACTAAATCATTTGTGACAATATGTACAATAATTACATGTACATTGAGAATTACGGTATAGCAGACTTGGACAGTATACTTAAGAAAAAGGAAGGACAAAAACTGGTAAAGCAATTACAGTAGTATTGTGACAAAAAATCTAAAAAAACAAGAAAAATTTAGAAAAGTTTTGAAAAATAAAGCTGGGATTATATGAAAATAAAATGATAAAAAAAATCGGAAATCATTCGAGAACAGTTAATTTTAACAACATTTTTGTTCAAGAGTGGATCGAGATTACAACAATATGTAGAATAGTGCTGCACTAAACCAATCAAAACCAAGTTTAATTTGCCATATTAATTACTGTACTAAATGGCAAATCCAGTTAAGTTGATTTATTTCATACATATTAGAAATCACGATCCATATTTAGATACATAAAATAGCATGGAGTAATGGTGAAATACGATGGACTAGAACCGATTTATATCGGATTATAAACGTACTACAGTATACAGAACTGCATAAATATATACTAGTAACTATAAACCTCCGTTCATTAAATTACGAAAAACTGGTATTACGACGGTTTAAATCAAAGGTCAATATGTAAGGTAATGGTAATGAAGCCAACACAAGACCACTACAGATTAATTATAATTATGATTATTACTAAAGCAACGTTTAATGTCAGGATTGAACTACAGTAATTATTATTTCCTTAACTGTAAAATTATAATTATACACCTTCACTAATCGAGTACTAAATTAAGCCAACAGAATGATAAGATTAAATGGAATACGCCAATAGAATAGAAAGATACACTGAATTCTATTTCCTTTATCGGAAATAGATAAATTTGAAAAAATGTTGTAAGTATAAAAATTTATACAATTAAAGATATACGGTAAACGATTACTGAAAAATTACTAAACGATTACTAAAGAAAAATACAGTTAAAAATCGTTCATAAATGGCCATTTCGACTTTTAAACAAATATCATCAGTAGATACTGAGAAAAAAAGGAAAAAATAAATATTATAAATATTAATTAACGAATAAACAGCACCTACGAAACAATATACAAGGATAATTTTCTTGATTGAGTAAAAAATATTAAAAAAAACAAATTTTGTAATTTTAGGCAATAACAGTGAAAGCATAAATTCATTGGTTAAAAATTTGCCTTAATTACCGGGAATTTCTGTAAATTCAGCTTAAAGTAAAATAACATTTATCAAAACAGAAATTTTTCTTTCCGTTTCAATTCGTTAATGATATTACCAGATTATTACGTAAAGTGCTCGACATTTGACATTACGGAATGAGAAATATTTAGAGGGATAACATTTTTGTCACAGAGGAAATTTATTTGAAGTCAAGTGACATCCACTTATTATTGGAGTGACACATGAAGAGTCGAAGTAAATAAATGTGGTATGTGAATTTTTAGATAGATTTCATAAGAAAGCTACCTATTGTAATGGGTACCATGGTTCGACTTCCGAAAAATTTCGACATATCTTCGCGTTTCAGATCCCTCCACCGTCAGTTCAAAGGTTTATATATATATTATATATATATATATATATATATAGATTATATATTTCACTTTCTTGTGGACACAATACTGCCCTAATTTTGCGCCTATCACTTTCAAATTAATACATAAAACATAACGACCCAAAATCTCGGTCGAGTTCGTTAATGGGCAAAATCGGACCATGAAGGTGGAAATGGAGGGACTCTTCTGAAAAAAAAAATCGCTATAACTTTTTTATTAAGTAAAGTATCGAATTCGTTTAAAGTTCCTATTATTCTTTGGATAAGGACATAAAACTTATATACGTAAAGTTTCTTGATATAACCAACCACCAATGGTTGGTTCAAAGGCGAAAAAATCATACCTCCCTTAATAGGCACAGTATCGAATCGTTTTAAAATGGTCGTTAGTCCTTTAAAAATTATCTAAAACGTTTGTCTGAAACAATTTTTGATATGACCAACCCTTACAGCAAGGGATGATCAAAATATTGCTGGAATTGTAAGAAAAGGGGGCTTGTCGTATGCTAAATATGTGAAACTGTTTTCAATGCAACCATTGTCGTATTGAGTAAATTTGAAATTTTTCTTAACTTTAAGATGGAAATCTTTTTCATTCCCTACTTAGCACCGTTGAAATTTACCTCCGACTTCCAGCGTGCCGAAAGGGATTTTTTAAATCAATCTACTTCTACTACTACTTCTATCGCATATCTTCTCATCATAGTAAGAGGTAATTAAAAGAAACAAATTTCCAAATTATATAATCTTTGACACTCTTTTTGATAATATCGGATATATTTCGTTAGGCCTTCATGCTGTAGAGAACGAGTCTCTAAATCTCTAATTATAACACGATGAATTCTTTTCACCTCTTAAACCTTCACTTTGTCTATCTGAATAAAAACTTTCACTATAGCATTACATTTTTCTATCAGTTTAATCATTTATGAACATTTTTTTTCTTTAATTAAAGTAATATTGTACTGTTTGAGTGATAAATTAGGTTTTTTACTAACATCTGTTCAAAAATTGTTTAAAATATTGAAATTATAAAAATGACTTTTTAAAATGTTTATTGTGGAATTCGTAAGCAGGCTTATGAAGAAAACTTTTCTTTTCTAAAAGAACTTTACAAATTTTATAAATTCTAAATTTTTCATTAATTTTTTTCCTCATACGCTGATCTTGCCCTCCTAGCCATCCGATCATCACAGAAAGCGAAAACAGTCATCCAGAACAGGAAACTATGTGAGACAACAAAATAGTTGAAAACCTTAGTATATCGTCCAGATACAACAGAATGAATGCATATAATATGTAGTCAATATTATTCAAAAAATTCAGAGATTAAATCAACAAATTTTGAGAAAACAAAATTCTAGCGAAAGAATTTTGGCCTGTGTAAGTGAACAAATTTTCACCATTAAATCAATAAATCAACGTTACAAATAGTAAATTTTCACTCTATATATTATAAGAAATAAATGATTTTGACAGATCTTAAAATTTCCAGTTTTTATTTACATAAATTTGAACATTCCACTTATTAAAAGGGCAACTGTCAGCCTGCCATTATCATCTGTAGGAAAATAAGTAAATACAATCCAACTGAAATCAATATGTGTACTTAATAAAATTTGACATGAACAGCTCCTGTTTTCCACTTACAGTATGAAAACTTATTGATTTTATTTTACGGGCTGCTCCACTACGAATAATTTAATATATATTGATAATTTAGTTGATAATACACAGAAAATATCAAAAGCATACGAAGCCCCATGTTAACATTTATTTTTATTTTTTAAAATTTAACCCAAACGATTAGAAAAAAAGTGATTATTTAATACAATACTGTAACTAACTCCGTTTATAATAATTAAATGAAATAATTTCTTAACGAAATAAATCATTTTAAAGTTAATTCTTAAATAATCAACCAATCATAATAGATGCTTCCATTTATAAAAGGAGAATATATTTTAACATACTGTATTATATAATTTAACAAGTGATTATTTCATTTAATTTTTGTACAACTGTTTTTTTTTTTTTAATTGCATTAACAGATTTAAAATGGAATAATAACTTTAAAAATATGTTATTAAATAAAAAAATATTTATTGTATTGTTATAATAATTTACTCAGATATTTCTAAACTTTTTTCCTAATTAACATTGCGAAAAATATGACAATAATGAATAAAAATGTTATAAATGAATAAATAGTAACTTATTTTATAATAAACTTATGTCTATATAATGAAGTTTACTGCCGTACAGTATTCCAAAATATAAAAAATAATTTTCCCCGGTTAGCTAATAAAATGGCAAATAATAGATATCTGTGAGTTTTCATAAACAATATAATTATCATTCAACGAACGCAAAATAAAAGTTAGATGCATAACGTACAGCTACCATTATAAAAGATGCAAACAACTGTACAGATAGCTAGATAATTAATATTATAAAGAAACTCAATACAATAATTAATTTTCAATGCAATGACATTAATTGAAATTCAAAGTGATATACACAAAATGAAAAAGCTAATGAAGTTGTCTACTTGTTATTTCGAACTATTGTAAAGTGGAGTAAAATGTTGATAATTGAACAATAAACAAAGAGATGCCTTTTAAGAATGTACGATCCGCTGAATTACTCCTTAACTGATGTCTAAAATAAACCTAAATAATGAAGATAGTATAAAAATAAAAAAAAAGAATACACAAATGATAGATAAATAAACAATGTAACGAAACTCAAAAGTAATGAAAGTAATTTATCATTACAAAAACTGTAAAAAGCTTTTAAAAATGACAACCCCGCTCTCGGACGCGATCACTTGCGAACACACAAAATACACACACCTCTGTAATTATACCATGGAGAATAAATAGTGCTAAATTGGCAAAGGTTAGCAAATATACCAAAGATACCTTTAGTTATATTCAAAGATACCTTTAATAAATATTTTTAGACACATTTGGCTGATGAGAAAACATGAAAACGAACGTTGCACTAAAACTGTCCTTCCACGTTAAGAAGTTTAAATTAAAAAAAAAAAAACTGCGAAGGCTTAGGGTATAAATAATATCTATGTATTATTTTGTTATAACAGGTAAATTGTGCATTTATAAGGCACATCTACCGTTACTAAAATTAAAGAAATAAAGACTTGGATAAAGTTTACAGGTTTTGAGTATGTTCATTATCTAATTGTTGGGAAAATACATAAAGTTTGGGAACCACTGAGTTAATTATTATGAACGTTCCGAAGAATTAAAGTTAAGCTCACAAACATCTCGTTACCGCATCCTTCATTGCTTATCGTGATGTACTTACACAGTAAGGTTTCTGCTTATTACGAAGTGTCAATTTTAAGCGATAAAATATACATTATAAATAATAGAATTAAAAAGTCAGGTTATTTTATTTCAAAGCAAACAAAAAATATGAAATAAGACTTTAAAAATACAAAACGTTTACAAGCATGTTAATTCTTCAAACAATAATTTTTAATTAATAATAATAATTAACTTACCTGTGTTCATCTTGGGAACTTGGGATGAATCTGATGCATTCCCTTTTTTGAAAAGTAGCCTCGATCCAGCTGCGTGCGGCAAGCTATAAATAAAAAAAAAACGAAAATAAATCATATGTCTATAATATTCAAGTGCGCGCGCTTTCTTGTTAGTGTGACTGCATGCATGCAAGCTCACGCGCATACAAACAATTATATATATGCTAGATATTTTCATTATTTAACGCCAAAATAACGGTTATTTTGGTGAATAATATTGAGTTTTTTAGCGCATTAAAAATGTCATGTGGGTTTGGGGAAAATATGTTCAATAAAAATTAATTTTCTAGATAAAACTATAACTATATAAATAAAGAGAAAATTTAAAAATGGAAATGAATAGGGTAAACGTGGATATAGTAGGAATTAGTGAGGTTCGGTGGGAAGAGGAAGGCGACTTTTGGACAGGTGACTTTAGAGTAATTAACTCAGCGTCAAATAATGGGCAGGCAGGCGTAGGTTTCGTGATGAACAAGAAGATAGGGAGGATGGTGGAGTATTTCAAGACGTATAGCGATAGAGTCATTGTAATAAGGATAAAATCAAAACCTAAACCGACAACGATTGTTAACGTCTATATGCCTACAAGCACCCATGATGATGATGAGGTAGAATGTGTATACGAAGAGATTGATGAAGCAATTAAACATGTAAAAGGAGATGAAAATTTAATAATTGTTGGAGATTGGAATGCAAGCATTGGAAAAGGCAAGGAAGGAAATATAGTGGGTGAATACGGGCTGGGCAAAAGGAATGAAAGACGGGACCGACTTGTAGAGTTTTGCACGAAGTATAATTTAGTAATTGCCAACACCCAATTTAAAAATCATAATAGAAGAATATACACTTGGAAAAAGCCAGGCGATACTGCAAGGTATCAGATAGATTATATCATGGTTAAGCAAAGATTTAGAAATCAACTCGTTGAGTGCAAAACTTACCCGGGAGCAGACATTGATAGCGACCATAATTTGGTGATAATGAAATGTAGATTGGGGTTTAAAAACCTGAAGAAAAGGTGTCAGATGAATCGGTGGAATTTAGAGAAGCTTGAGGAAGAGGAGGTAAAGAAGATTTTTGAGGAGGACATCGCAAGAGGTCTGAGTAAAAAAGATAAGGTAGAAAATGTAGAAGAAGAATGGGAGAATGTTAAAAAGGAAATTCTTAAATCAGCAGAAGCAAACTTAGGCGGAATAAAGAGAACTGGTAGAAAACCTTGGGTTTCAGACGATATATTGCAGCTGATGGATGAACGTAGAAAATATAAGAATGCTAGTGATGATGAAAGTAAAAGGAACTATCGGCAATTAAGAAATGCTATAAACAGGAAGTGCAAACTGGCGAAAGAAGAGTGAATTAAAGAAAAGTGTTCAGAAGTGGAAAGAGAAATGAACATTGGTAAAATAGACGGAGCATACAGGAAAGTTAAGGAAAATTTTGGGGTACATAAATTAAAATCTAATAATGTGTTAAACAAAGATGGTACACCAATATATAATACGAAAGGTAAAGTCGATAGATGGGTGGAATATATTGAAGAGTTATACGGAGGAAATGAATTAGAAAATGGTGTTATAGAGGAAGAAGAGGAAGTTGAGAAGGATGAAATGGGAGAAACAATACTGAGATCTGAATTTAAGAGAGCATTAAAAGATTTAAATGGCAGAAAGGCTCCAAGAATAGACGGAATACCTGTAGAATTACTGCGCAGTGCAGGTGAGGAAGCGATTGATAGATTATACAAACTGGTGTGTAATATTTATGAAAAAGGGGAATTTCCGTCAGACTTCAAAAAAAGTGTTATAGTAATGATACCAAAGAAAGCAGGAGGAGATAAATGTGAAGAATACAGAACAATTAGTTTAACTAGTCATGCATCAAAAATCTTAACTAGAATTCTATACAGAAGAATTGAGAGGAGAGTGGAGAAAGTGTTAGGAGAAGAGCAACTTGGTTTCAGGAAAAGTATAGGGACAAGGGAAGCAATTTTAGGCCTCAGATAGGAAGATTAAAGAAAAACAAACCAACATACTTGGCTTTTATAGACCTAGAAAAGGCATTCGATAACGTAGACTGGAATAAATGTTCAGCATTTAAAAAAAATTAGGGTTCAAATACAGAGATAGAAGAACAATTGCTAACATGTACAGGAACCAAACAGTAACAGTAACAATTGAAGAACATAAGAAAGAAGCCGTAATAAGAAAGGGAGTCCGACAAGGATGTTCCCTATCTCCGTTACTTTTTAATCTTTACATGGAACTAGCAGTTAATGATGTTAAAGAACAATTTAGATTCGGAGTAACAGTACAAGGTGAAAAGATAAAGATGCTACGATTTGCTGATGATATAGTAATTCTAGCCGAGAGTAAAAAGGATTTAGAAGAAACAATGAACGGCATAGATGAAGTCCTACGCAAGAACTATCGCATGAAAATAAACAAGAACAAAACAAAAGTAATGAGATGTAGTAGAAATAACAAAGATGGACCACTGAATGTGAAAATAGGAGGAGAAAAGATTATGGAGGTAGAAGAATTTTGTTATTTGGGAAGTAGAATTACTAAAGATGGACGAAGCAGGAGCGATATAAAATGCCGTATAGCACAAGCTAAACGAGCCTTCAGTAAGAAATACAATTTATTTATATCAAAAATTAATTTAAATGTCAGGAAAAGATTTTTGAAAGTGTATGTTTGGAGTGTCGCTTTATATGGAAGTGAAACTTGGACGATCGGAGTATCCGAGAAGAAAAGATTAGAAGCTTTTGAAATGTGGTGCTATAGGAGAATGTTAAAAATCAGATGGGTGGATAAAGTGACAAATGAAGAGGTATTGCGGCAAATAGATGAAGAAAGAAGCATTTGGAAAAATATAATTAAAAGACGAGACAGACTTATAGGCCACATACTAAGGCATCCTGGAATAGTTACTTTAATATTGGAAGGACAGGTAGAAGGGAAAAATTGTGTAGGCAGGCCACGTTTGGAATATGTAAAACAAATTGTTGGGGATGTAGGATGTAGAGGGTATACTGAAATGAAACGACTAGCACTAGATAGGGAATCTTGGAGAGCTGCATCAAACCAGGTAAATGACTGAAGACAAAAAAAAAATAAATAAATAAATATTCAAAACAAAAGTTAAAATTCTACGGTACATCATTATTTTTTCTAATACGATAAAAGTAAGAAATAATGGAAAAAGAAAATTTTCTCCATTTTTCCGTATCTATACTTCAATATAAAAAAAATAAATTACATAGGTAAGTTCTGATCCTACATTAGCGCTAAGTGGATCATTATACTTCACTCACTTGAGAGAGTTTTTCATCGAAGTTTAAAATAAAGATAATATTTTAATACCAATAAATGTATTTTTATACCAATAAAATATTTTTTCGTTTTCCTATAAGAAATATTCTTGTAATAACAACGTAAAGAAATTGAAAATAAAAATCATATAGATAGAGAAATTTAACTTTTTTAATAAAATAAAATTTTTTTATAACCCAAAAAATTGCCAAAAGTTTGGAAAAATCATAAGTATTGGATATAAAAAATAACAGAATTGTTGTAAATAATCAATCGAGATGGCTTAAGGTAGATTAAATTTTTTTTATTTTTTTCTATTTTTTTCATATTAAAACAAAACAAAAAATTTGTGTATGTTATCACATATGACTATTTGCTTGATTTTTGAAATAATTAGAATCTCAACTTTCAGGGAAGCGAAATAAAATTGATTTAGAACACTTTATTATTTTAGAAACATCCAGTTTTGAACCTAGCTTTAAAAGTGATAAATTTTTTTACATCAACGTGGGTTAGGCAAGGGTAACATATCTTATTTTTCAAAACATTGGCTTTCCTGTGATGTCCGCAAGTGTTTTTCATTTGTCTAGACAGTGAAACTAACAATTATAAAATATATTAAAAGATTTATTATTAAATATATGTTCTTTATATACTAGAAAAATAGAGAGATAATACAGAGAAAAACTCTGTATATAATCTGCTTATATAATGGAGAATGGAGTATTTAAAAAAAAATCCTGGATTCGTTTACTGGTGTAAATAATTTTTTTTAACTACGTCAAAATCGTTAACTCATTTTATATTATCATTACATATTTGCATTGTTTTATTTAATTACGGACAATTATTATTTTTCCGAGTATGAACTTCATCACTCTTATTTAGAGAACGGTAATAATTTTACATTTTTAGATGCTGCTCTGTACAAGATTTTCCTTCAATGTTCAAGCCAAATGATAGGTCATGTATTTTTGTTATCCACTGAGTAGCACATATAAACATACTCCTGACATTATCTATACATAATTATTTACATAAATATTACATAAATAATAATATAAATAATATTATATTAATAAATTATATTATATACACAATTATTTTTTACTGTCTGGATGTAATATTTATTATTTGAAATATCTGTTAATAACTTAAGAACAAACGTAATAAAGAACTTCGTAATTTATTCTCTACGTAATACAGACAACATATAGAGAAAGAATAATTTTACATGAAATATAACAGAACGCAAGGATGGTAGATAAGAATGAAACATTCCTATATTTGTTGACTATTTGAAAACAATATACTTTTTCATCCATTTTAATGCATTTTCATAAATTAAAAAGTAAGTGTCGCATTTTTATTATAAAAATAAAGTTTTGGTGAAACCGATTTTATATATATATATATATATATGATTTTATATTGGTTTACTCTATGACATAATTGAATGAGTATTTTTAGGCAAAAAGAATTTTACTTTTACTTTTAAAGCACACAGTAACTAAAAAGTGTCGAAAAGCTCTAGATAACTTGCATGTTGACAATCGCAGTGACTTATTCTTAAGTGGAAAGATAACGTAAATGTATAGTAAAGTTAAATATAGTTGTAGGGGTTCAATCGAGTACAAGAAGGATGAGATAGTTGCTACTGAAAAATGGTTTAATGCTTATCAATGAAGTTCAACAAGATTATCCAACAAAAAGGATTTCCAAGAAGGATTTAAACCAACTGACATTACTTTCGCTATCTTTACAAACTTACAATTTTAAAGACTACTATCTTTGTGTTACCCTTTAATACTACAATAAAATAAATTTAAGCGACTAACAACTTGTTCTTCTAAATTTACTTTTATTAGGTAGCTTAAGGCATAGAATAAGAATTTATTTTTAAAATCTAGTAAGTAGCTACTCTAAAGATAAGCAATCAAATAACAGATATATTCGTTTATTTACCATTAAAAATGTAAGTGAATAAAAGCTTAAGCATATCCGGCCGTATTCACAATAATTCCTGGAAAACATTCGACAGCAAGGAAAAATTTTATCTATATATATATATATAATACATACATACAAACATACATATTCAATATAAAGTTAAAATATAAATCATATTCGTTTACAATTTATAGGCTAATTAATCTAATAATCAGAGTATCCTGATATTTATTAGTTAAATTTGTCATTAAATAAATTTTCATCGTTTTATTGAACGATTTATAATAAATAAGTTTCATATGTACAGGTGAACATAAATTATTCAGCCCATTTTAGGGGTTAACAAAAAATTAATAAAGCAATGTAGCGGGCGTTGATTTTTCTCAAAGATTACTGTAGGTAGTAGAGTTACTGATAACATTGAATTAATATGCCGGACACGTAACTACAGAGGGGATCGTAAGTTGAGCAACGGCTACCGCGCAAAAGAAAGCAATATGCGTATTATGGTTTCATGAAAGCGAATCTGTTATTAGTGTTCGTAGACGTTTTTGTTCAGAATATGGACGTGATCCTTCTAATAAAGATTCTAGTAAACGTTGTTATCAACAGTTTAAGGACATAAGAAGTTTAGTATATAAGAAAGTCACTAATAATCTACCTTCTCCGAATAACTTGTGGATCGAGTAAAAGAAATTGTTCAAAGAAGCGACAACTCGTGCAAGTTTATAACTGGAAATATTGCAATCGTCAATTGTGAAGATTTTACACAAGCACCTAAACCTTCATGCACACATAACTTTAATTGCATGCAATTAAAGATGAAGATAAACCACGCCGTTACAATTCTGCCGCGGGATTTATTGATAAAGTAACCGAAGATAATGCCTTTATAAAACAGCAATCTTCTCCAACGAAGCTATCTTTCATGTTAACTGTTATAATTATCGGATATGAGGTAGCCAGAATCCTCAGCAGTACGACAAACACAACGTGGTAACCCGAAAATTAACGTTTGATGTGCGTTTATTACATATGAAGTGATCGGACTATGTACGATCCTGTAACATGTTACAGGCATACGCAGTACCACAAGTTGAACATCGGCAACCCAAAGTTTACTTCCAACAAGATGGGGTTTACTTATTAGGGACTACCTCTCTTTTTTTTCCTGTTTAACCTCCGGTAACTACCGTTTAGATAATTCTTCAGAGGATGAATGAGGATGATATGTATGAGTGTAAATGAAGTGTAGTCTTGTACATTCTCAGTTCGACCATTCCTAAGATGTGTGGTTAATTGAAACCCAACCACCAAAGAATACGGGTATCCACGATCTAGTATTCAAATCCGTGTAAAAATAACTGGGTTTACTAGGACTTGAACGCTGTAACTCTCAACTTTCCAAATCAGCTGATTTGGGAAGACGCGTTAACCACTAGACCAACCTGATGGGTTTATTAGGGACTAACTATATGAACAATTCCTCAACGATAGATTGGCCATGTGCCCCATTTTCCTGGCCACCTAGATCCCCTGATGTTACGACACTAGATTTCATTATTTGGAGGTTTGTCAAAGACAGGGTGTACGCAACGAAGGTTGTCAATATCAATGAACTAAAAAGAAAAATCGAAGGTGTAATTAATGGAATACCTCCAGATATTCTTCGTAATGTGTGGCGTGAAAGTGAATATAGTCTATGTTTTACGCATCACAAAACATGCTCATGCGGAAGTTATTTGAAATTAATAAGTGTTGTGAACAAAACTGTTTTAAATGCCTGAGTTTTTAATAAAACATGCATTTAAGTACTTTGCTTTATTATTATTTTTGTATTAACACCTAAAATGCTTTGAATAATTTATGATAATTCTGTATATTAATTTTTTAAATATATTTTTAAAGATTGTGATGACATCAGCTTCAAAAACTAGTTTTTTTTTTTTTTTTTACTTTATTAATACTAAAACAGAAAATTAAGCATAAATTCAAAGTCATCCGTCGCCACCGGGTAAGGTGCAGCATGTATGAACCCCCGTGCGAGATTGGAATAATGAGGTGAGGTGTGAGTACTTCGTGTGAGGCTAGTCCAATTGCCGTTTTATGGTCTTTTCATGTTCGTTTATGTTGTTTTTATGTTCGCTTATGAAATGAAAATGAAAAGATCAAAACTACAATTGGTCTAGTCTTGCACGAAGTTATCATCTAATCTCACCATTCTAGCCTCGCATGAAGGTTCACACAAGCCGCAGTTCACTCGTGGGCAATGGATAACCTTGAATTTGTGCTTACTAGTCTTATTTTATACTTATTTTAATAATTTTTTAAAAGTTAAAACAAATGTTTGTATTAAAAAGTCACATAAATGTAAACATTTTCTGAAATTTTAAAGCAAATTCATTGAATACTTCTGCTAACAGCCATAAATAAGGGGGGGGGTTAGAAGTAAAATATATATATAAGATTAATTTTTAAACAACCACAGAATTTGTAGAGCGACTTTTCTTTCTCCTTGGCAATCCTTTCTTTTCATTTCCCTCCACTTTATAATTTTAGAAAGTTTATACATAATAAAAGTAGTTAAAAATTTATTTAACTAAAAATTTATGAACAATAATAATATTTCACATATACTTCAACGGTAAAAAAAAAAGTTTAATTACCAGCATAGAGAAAAAAAAATTAAAAACTCATTTCTCGAGAAACAATGAGGGGAAAACAAATATTTTAAATAACGGATGAATACATAAGGATTTATAAACAGTGGTTTTTAGCCGTCATATTTCAGATAATAATATGAGCAAAAATAAGCTTAAAAAGTAAAGTTTGAAAAGTTAAAGTGTAAAGTTTTATAATAAAGGAGTTTGGTTATAATATACACACACATACACACACACACACACATATATATATATATATATATATATATATATATATACATACAGAGATAGAGATAGAGATAGAGATAGAGATAGAGATAGAGATAGATAGAGATAGAGATAGAGATAGAGATAGAGATAGAGATAGAGATAGAGAGAGAGAGAGAGAGAGAGAGAGAGAGAGAGAGAGAGAGAGAGAGAGAGAGAGAGAGAGAGAGAGAGTGAGTGAGTGAGAGAGAAAGAGGGAGGGAGGGAGAGATGGAGTTATCACTTAAAATTTATCACTTAACCACCTTAATTTTACTTATCCCCTTATGTAAAACCAGATGTCGTAAGTTACTCCGCTTTGCATGGTCGCTGTATATTATGCAGCACATTACACCATCTGTCTTCTCACATGTCTTAAATATCCTCCTAACGAAAAGATGTCGTTCATCCCTGATTGAACTACATTTAATCCGAATTTTTGTTTACGAATATAAATATGCTAAAATTTAAATAAAAGTAAAATGACAACGATCATTCCATAAGAAAATAAATTTTATGAACTGTGTTTTTGTTTCTATAAATTTCCAATTAAAATACTGTTAATCAACGAGTTATATCATAAGTAACAATATATTTTACATAAGTGTGTTCATAATATATAAGTTAATTTATTTAAGGGAATAAATAACGAAGGTAAACAAATGGAAAGTTAAGCTAAATAATTTCTCAAACATGGTACCGCTGATATGTTAAATGAATAAATTAACGATTAATGTAATCCACCTTACCAGCACGATGATATGTACTCCAGATCGTTCAGCTTACTTGGAATCCATCATCAGGAGTTAAAATTATTACATTTAAAGTCAAAAGTTAAAAAATTCATAGTTAAAATTTAAAACTAGTCATGACTGTCCCGGTCCTACTACTATAGTTATACTAGTAGGACCGGGACAGTCATGACTGTTCTTAAATTTTAAGTTTTAACTATGCTTTTTTAAACTTTTGACTTTAAATATATTAATTTTAACTCATGATGATGGCTTCCAAGTAAGCTGAAAGATCTAGAGTACATATCAACGTGCTGGTAAGGTGGATTACATTAAATGTTAATTTATTAAGTTATATAATTAAAAGGTAAGTTAAATGTTAAGATTTATTCGTATACAATGAGATCCGTAAAGTTAAAATCCTTTCGCTGTCATGGGCTTTAACTAGACTCTGTTGGTCTACAGAAAACTTCGACTAAGGGAAAAAGCTTAATTCGAAATTTAAATAATTTTTTACTAAAATTTACAGCAAATTTTATAAGGTCCACTGTTGAGCTAAAGTTTTTGGATTTATGATGAATAAGAAAGCATTCAACTTAAATACCTTAGTCCACTAAGAAAGAAGAACCTCATCTACATTTAAACATTTTTTAAAAAGTTACAGA